>NC_089861.1:29067500-29405833 GCF_036373705.1 Amia ocellicauda | reverse complement strand
TGGGCATTTTACTGGAGCAATCTAAGTGAAGTACCTTGCTCAAGGGTACAACAGCACTGCCCCACCCGGGCAGAGTTGAGGATGAAGATAAAAGACAAGATATTGGGTGGGCGGACAGATGGATGGACAGACAGAAAGACAGACTGGCCGGTAGACGAGCAGGCAGGCAGACAGGCAGGCAGACAGGAAGACAGGAAGACAGATTTACATATTTGCATGTATATATGATCCTGTCAATGTAAAATTAAATATCTTTACTGAGTCGTAAGGGTCTCCAAATGATTAAATGTTATTTGATATTTTTCTAAAAAACTTATTATGCAGAGCAATTATAAACTCTCAATACATGAAAACATGACATGTAATGAACCAGATCCAACCTTTCTTAGTAAGACAACATACATTCCCAATAACCATCAACTAGTGACAACAGAATAGCAAGACACCAGCAGCTATCTGGACTGACACAGAGTATTGGTTTTAAGTGTTGCATGCAAACACTCTTCAAGTGTAAGACAAGGGCCACATGTATGCAACATTGATAAATACAGCCCAGGGGGCCACCTGCCAACAGAGAGTGAGAAACATAAGTGCTTAATAGTGCAGCTTCAACCCTCACTAGTAGTAGCAGGTGCAGCAGCTCAAGAAAGGCACAAGAGTGAATGTAGGGAATAAAGGAAAACTGGACTCCAGTTTCTGTGTTAAACAACTATAGCACTGGATGAAAGGTAGCCAAGAGAACTGGCCTTTCAGTACCAGCGCTCCCTCATTCCCCGGGATTCCCCTGTTCAATCAGAGCTGCCCAATACTGCACTGCCCAGGGCTCATAGGCTAAGGGGATGCCGGTTTGTCCAGTGCAGAGTAAGGTAGTGAACCAAAACAGGCTCTCTGCACATTCTGTCAAACCACAAACTTGACATTTCCAGTGCAGGCAAATAACATGCTAAACAGGTGACAAAACATACAAAACTTCTTCTTTTGCTTTCCTCTTTTTCCTTATCTGTTGCATCTGTGTATCAGAGATTAAAAGTAGCAAAAGTGGTGTCTGCAAAACAAATATATAAATAATATCTATGTAGGCCTATGTAGCAAACTATCTCTCTACACCCCATCATAAGAAATAATACATACAAAATTGCTGCAGTAATATTCCCTGATCCACACATGTAGTAATAATATAAACCTCTGTGTTTGCATTTGCACCCCGAATCTCATTAGAGTCATGAATGATGCGCTATGGACCAGAGACATTGTACATGTAGATAAGACCTGCAATGTTTTGAACGTATTGAATTGCTATGTTTTAGTTAAATTGAATTTGTAATGACTGGTGCCTTATACTTAGCTGTATTTTTGCACTTTGGTTTGCACTTATCTTGGTAGTCGCCCCCAATTAATAAGGGCATCTGCCAAGAATTAATAATAATAATAATAATAATAATAATAATAATAATAATAATAATAATAATAATAATAATAATAATGTATCTCCATGGTTATTGAATCATAACATAAATTCTGTTAATAAGAGTAAAGCTCAGGAATCCAGTGAAGACCTTCACTGTACACAATTAGCAGAGAGTCATTAACACAACACTGAGTGACTAACTGTAAAAAACAAAAACAGATAGGAGGAAGAAAACTAAACAACCAACTTTTTTTAAATTGCAAAATATAAGTTCCTGTGTTTTTATGTGAGAGAGAGAGAGAGAGAGAGAGAGAGAGAGAGAGAGAGAGAGAGAGAGAGAGAGAGAGAGAGAGAGGGTGGGGGAAAAAAGGGGAAATGATTAATCTTTGTTTTGTTGAGTCACTTAATTGTTGAACAATATCAGTGGCTGAAGCCCACACTTATGTAATTAGTCAGTGAGAAGAGTCTGTGTGGAAAGGAGCTCCTAATTGCTGATTGTTGGTAAAGGTGAGTTACAGATCACAGCACAATAACACCACTACTTGGGAAGTAATAACATAAATCTTGCTTGAGTAGGTCAAGTTCTCCAACACCATAACACCACAGCATAGAGATAATGCTAGCTCCCTGCATACACATTATTCATTTTAGTCTGTTTGTGCTTGATTTTAGTTGTCTTTTATTGTACATTGTGTCTATTTACATGTTGACTGGATGTTTTGAGAAACGTGTATATATTGCAGAAACTGTAAGGGTGACTGCTAAGCAAGATAGAAAGAACGAAAGAAAGAAAGAAAGAATGAAAGAAAAAGTTATTTTTGCATTGCATTGAAAATGTGACTTGTTTAATATGCAAAACTGCAAGTGGAAATTTAACCCAGTTGTGTGCTTTAAATATTTCCTTCACATTTCGACAAATGAAGAGAGAACAGAGTGTATCTTTTTTTTTAAATTTTGGGGGGGGGTTCTTTGGACCATTCTCCATCTCTCTCTCTGAAGAACTGAAGCTGCAGCTATGGGTGTGGAAGAGACGCTGCGCTTACTGGGGGCGACTCTGCTCCTCCTGCCTGGTAACACTGACTTCCTGATTCAGTATTTGAACACCGATTGCAGCCACAGCAAATGGAGATAACACCTGTTAAATAAAGCTTATTAATGTGAGGCCAGCATGTCATAAACAGCTGCATATAATAAGCAGTGTGATCATATGCAAGATCTGCAATGTATACAGATATCAGTAAAACAACTGACATGACAAAACTAATACTCACATAACATGCTATTCAACAAAATTATTATATTAGAACAGTGATTAAGATGATGGTGTTTATGGTGAAGATTATTATTATTATTATTATTATTATTATTATTATTATTATTATTATTATTATTATTATTATTAGTAGTAGTAGTAGTAGTAGTAGTAGTAGTAGTATTATTGACAAATTAGATTACATCATTATGTATAACATTTTTTCACCTGGTAATGTTTGTAAATTATTTTTAATGTAATGTAGTTGTAAGGTCTTAATAACTGTATAGCTTGGACACATTCTAAATAAGTTACTACATCTTTTGCATCATCACCTTTTTACAGTTTAAGTAAAATTTGTATTATGTAAATATTACTCTGTGCTGCCATTCATGTTTTTGTTTCCATTCAAAGCAGTCTTTTGTTTTACCTTGGTATGTCTCAAGGGCTTTCTTCTGTAAGTTTGGTGTTCTTCCTATGTGTAATATTGATTAATTGCTTTCTCGGTATACTGATTATTTAACTGGTGTTTTGCAGGTGTGCTGGGTGGTACTCTGGTGGTGACGTATCCAGTGTCACAGATCTGTGCCCTGAGGGGCTCCTCTGTGCTCATACCCTGTACCTACGAATATCCTGACAATGCCACAGTGACAGAGAGGAAGTGGACGAATTTACCAAATAATAGTAACTGGGATGCCCCCCCCTTTGTTTATCACAGTAGAGGGGAACATCTTGACACTAACTACACAGGCAGAGTGCAGTATACTGAACAAGACAGGAGCTGCAACTTCAAGTTGACAGGTATAAGGAGCTCTGACAGCAGGAAATATTACTTCAGAATAACAATAGACAGACACCCAAAATCAGTCCTGGGTCTGAATGGAGTGAATCTCAGTGTTGCTGGTAAGATTTTAAAATCCCTTTTAACTAAAATAAATGTATCAAATGTACAATTGTAATTTTTGTTTTTGTTTTGTTTGTTTGGAAACAATACATTCCAGCGATTTGTTTTTCTCTTGTGGAGTTTATCGTTTGCTTCTCCTTTGTGCCTGATGGTTATACAAGACTCCTCTATTTAGATAAGTCCTCCTTCCAACTGCTGATCTTGCTCAGTTGCTGAACACTTCAATCAGGTCTGTGTTTCCTACTGGATCCCACAGTACCCATTCAAGCAGAGCACCTGTCAGATCCATTCATAATGTGAACGAACAGCTAATTTATTTTCCTTTTTACCAGACAGTCCCTTGACAGTTAAAGTGAAAACAACAAGATGCAACCCAGTCATTCTAGAAGGAAACAATGTGACCCTGACCTGCAGCACACAGAGCTGCTCTCCCAACCAGACAGAGTTCACCTGGTTTAAGGATGGCCGGCCCATCTACAACACCACATCAAACACACTGAGCTTTAATAATGTTTCCTATGAACACTTTGGAAACTACTCCTGTGCTTCAAAAGACAATACAAGTGTACAGTCCCCACAGATCACTTTGAACGTTGAATGTGAGTCTACAGATGAAAATAATATTTCCAGTTTGTCAGCTTGAAGGTGTGAATGATTCTGTACATTTTGTTACTAAACTCTTAACGCAGCCCAGGTTTACTAGACATTTTATTAAAGTCAAAAACTGAAGACCTTCTTTGATAGAGGACACTGAATAGGAATGTATTATAACATTATAATAAGAAGAGTACTGGTAGTACATATTTATAGTGAAGCAACTAAATGACAGTTGACTTCTTTCTTTCAGATGCCCCAAAGGACACCTCAGTGTCAGTCAGCCCCTCTGGTGAAATAGTGGAAGGCAGTTCTGTCACCCTGACCTGCAGCAGCAATGCAAACCCACCAGAGCAGAACTACACCTGGTTTAAGACCAATGGATCTGCTGTCTGGGAGAAAGGATCAGGGCAGAGTTTCACCATTACAAACATCAGCCCTGGAGACAGTGGGCAGTACTACTGTGAAGCACACAATAAACATGGAGCTCACAACTCTACAGCTGTACCTCTGCCAGTGACAGGTATGATACATTTAATACCAATACATCGAAAAACAAAACTATGAGGAAGACACTGTTGAAAACCTGCAAATTCCTAGACAATTCAGAACGCTGCCCAGTCCAAATTCTATATCTTTGTGGAAAATGTTTACTCACTCAAAGGAATACTGCACATCTCTGCACTTGTAAACACCAAATGCTAGTATAAAGGGGCTCATAGTGTACAAGTTCATTACCATGACATCATCCCTAGGTGAGCACAGAAGAGTGATGGGAGAGATGGTGGTTCAAATCCAAGCGGGGGCTCTGACCACACGTGCTACACGAGTCCCACTTGCAGAGATTAATTCAAACTGATAGTCCAACAATAATTAAATGGTGCACATTTGAACTTACAATAAAGCCCCAGTTTCAATTTCAGTTCACTATTTCAGACACTTTTTCTGTATTGAATAAAATTAATGCTAACATGCATTTGTCACCACACATACAGTTTATTATGAATATGGTTTGTATGAGTGGATACTTTTTCAATCAATTTGCAGATTATTTTTATATGTTATATGTTGAAAAATAGTCAGATATATAATGTGTGTAATGTAAACCCTTGATGAATAGGCTAGCCTGTTGATTATGAATGCAGCTTGTTTTGTGGGTATTTGCCAGGCAGTGGTGGGGAAATCAATAAACAGTAGAATGATGACAGTGCTGACAGGGCCGCATTTCTGACAGTGGCAGAAGAAACTGCATTTCTGACTTGTTCAGTAACCAAGAGTATTGTATTTCTGTCCAGTCTACACTCACCTAAAGGATTATTAGGAACACTTGTTCAATTTCTCATTAATGCAATTATCTAACCAACCAATCACATGGCAGTAGCTTCAATGCATTTAGGGGTGTGGTCCTGGTCAAGACAATCTCCTGAACTCCAAACTGAATGTCTGAATGGGAAAGAAAGGTGATTTAAGCAATTTTGAGCGTGGCATGGTTGTTGGTGCCAGACGGGCCGGTCTGAGTATTTCACAATCTGCTCAGTTACTGGGATTTTCACGCACAACCATTTCTAGGGTTTACAAAGAATGGTGTGAAAAGGGAAAAACATCCAGTATGCGGCAGTCCTGTGGGCGAAAATGCCTTGTTGATGCTAGAGGTCAGAGGAGAATGGGCCGACTGATTCAAGCTAATAGAAGAGCAACTTTGACTGAAATAACCACTCGTTACAACCGAGGTATGCAGCAAAGCATTTGTGAAGCCACAACACGTACAACCTTGAGGCGGATGGGCTACAACAGCAGAAGACCCCACCGGGTACCACTCATCTCCACTACAAATAGGAAAAAGAGGCTACAATTTGCACAAGCTCACCAAAATTGGACAGTTGAAGACTGGAAAAATGTTGCCTGGTCTGATGAGTCTCGATTTCTGTTGAGACATTCAGATGGTCAGAATTTGGCGTAAACAGAATGAGAACATGGATCCATCATGCCTTGTTACCACTGTGCAGGCTGCTGGTGGTGGTGGTGTAATGTTGTGGGGGATGTTTTCTTGGCACACTTTAGGCCCCTTAGTGCCAATTGGGCATCGTTTAAATGCCACGGCCTACCTGAGCATTGTTTCTGACCATGTCCATCCCTTTATGACCACCATGTACCCATCCTCTGATGGCTACTTCCAGCAGGATAATGCACCATGTCACAAAGGTCGAATCATTTCAAATTGGTTTCTTGAACATGACAATGAGTTCACTGTACTAAACTGGCCCCCACAGTCACCAGATCTCAACCTAATAGAGCACCTTTGGGATGTGGTGGAACGGGAGCTTCGTGCCCTGGATGTGCATCCCACAAATCTCCATCAACTGCAAGATGCTATCCTATCAATATGGGCCAACATTTCTAAAGAATGCTTTCAGCACCTTGTTGAATCAATGCCATGTAGAATTAAGGCAGTTCTGAAGGTGAAAGGGGGTCAAACACAGTATTAGTATGGTGTTCCTAATAATCCTTTAGGTGAGTGTATATCACCACAATAACTCCTTACCATCATACCGCTGTAACACCTTCCCTCTCACGCAAGATGCGCTCAGTCATCTCTCATTGCTGCCAACTCCTAACTAGTTAGAGGACCTCATGAGGTCTCCTAAATATTGGAGGAGTACTTTTAATTGTTAAGAATGAATGTGTCATCCATCCCTACCAATATCCCTGTAAGTTGCCCTTGTCAATCTGAGCTTTTTGAAACCTGCTGATTTCTAAGCATACCTCAAAATCCCCTCTTTTGCTTTTCAAACTGACATCCCATTACTGTGTCTCTTAATTTTCTCCTCTGTTCCAGGCACCATCACCAGGCTCCTTCTGGCTGTATTTGGAAGCCTAGTGCCTGTAATAGTGGTCGCTGTCGTGTTCATCATCTGCATCAAGAGGTGAGCATGGGTGGAGTCTGGAAACTACGATCACGATATAACGTGTCTGCATTGGCTCTGTGTGACATCTACATGACATGGAGAGTGGACTGAGTATGCTCCCTCCCGCACTTTATCAGCTGAGGTCTAAGGTTATAAAGAGATGGATACCTCTTGGTTGCTCCAGTAATCTGCAATGTTGCCTGTGTCGGACTTGACTCTGCCAGGGTATGGGATGGCATGATTGTTTCCTTTTCTGTAGCCAAGTATAAATAAATACTGAGCATGACAAGATCATAGGAAACTACAAAGAGGAACTGAAGCATTTTGCTGCTAATTTACTATCAAATGTGATGTGTGGGAACTGGCTGGTGTTTTACTTCAGCAGGGTGGCTGACAGGGGTGGAAAGTAACGAATTACAACTACTCTCATTCCTGTAATTGAGTAGCTTTTTCGTGTACTTGTACTTATTTGAGTATTTTTCAAATTGGGTCATTTTACTTCTATTTAAGTATGTTGTGAGTGAATTATTGTACTTCACTACTTTTAAAAAGGCATTTGTTAAAGACCAATAAATGGAGCGATACATTCAAATGTCCAGCATCCCGCCCACAGCAGACGAGCGTCTCATTTCGACCATCGAACTGAAAGACAGGGTCGTGATTTATTTATTTATCTGACTTCGCCAAACCAATATTAATTCAAGTATCAGAAAAACAAAACAACAGCAGAATATGTCTACATGTGTGCATGTTTCCGCTTCCGTCCTTCCATGTCACTAAATATTGAATGACATTCCTCTACGCATTTCGGCTGTGAACTCCTCAGATGTAATAAGTTGTAAACACATCCATCTCCAACCAGGGAGCCTGCAGTTCATGCGGTAGGATATACTGAATACAATATAGCCGACAATCTGGGCTTTGTAATGAAAATTAGTCATTGTGAAAGTTATAATCGTGGTGATGTTCTGCTAGTCATATATTCATATTTTATGGTCATTATGTATTGTATTAGCAGATTTGCAGCTGCTATAGTGCTAGTCTGCCTGTGATCGGCTCAGCGAGTTTCTGTCTTTCCTGTGGAATTCAGTTTTGATCTCGTTGCAAACCCAGGTCTCTGGATCAATGTTTGATCATTACCTGTTTGATGCTAATTATTTTATATTGGGCACAGTAGTGAAAAGCACGTTTACTGTAATAGTGAAGAATGTGAGCCCCCTGTGAGCTAACTATGCTCACTGTGGATCATTGTGACATGGATATTCAGTAATTAGATTCAAGACACACACACAGTAATATCTTCAGAAATGTATTTATTAGGGATCTGTACAATGTTTCAATTTGATTAAGCACTTAGAAATGTACTGCAGTCTTCATTTTGTACAGTTTTCCATGTTTTGTTCAACCACAACCTCATCATGAAAATGCATCTCACATTCTGGAATAGAAAATCAAATCATGCTGTAAATACAATGCGATTTGTGGAATATCAATGGAAAATCATGCGTGTTCACCGGATACGTTACACAAATACTACTCTTGCAAAAAGGAGTAAAAAATACAATTACGTGACTAATGTTTGGTAAGTTTAATTCTTTCACCTGACCACTTGGCACAATCCACTTGATTTTAAAGCCCCAAATCTTTCCTAAAATGACATATAAATATTGCAAGGGGGGGGATTATAATTGTAATAACGTGATTACACTTACTGAAAATCCCTCAAACTCCTCTACTTTCTCGACCAACTGGTTGTGTTCATCCTCGTCAGGAATTATTATTTTTTTTTTTTAAGAATGACAAATTGAATATTAGTATTTGCTCCAAGACAAAAAAGGTAGAGAACAATTATAGCATCAATTGGAAGAATGAAAATACTTACAAATTACATAATTATAATGAGAATCCATATTATTCCACATGCATGACTTCAAGCAAACAGATAATGATCAAATATTTTTCATTACAAATGAAGACCATATCTGATGTCAGGGAGCGGACGTGGCCTTCTCTGAATACACTAAAGAAAAAGAAAGTGATTATTATTTCATCTTATTATATTGGCAAAAGTCCACATTCATAAATGTAGTCATAAAAAAACTATCTTTTAAAATGAGGTCAAACAGTATATCAGAGTATTGCAGCCTCCACCAATTCTAAAGCATTAAGAACCCTTAACGGGTCTGTTTCTCTATAATGTAATTGTTGTATTGTAATAAACCTCTGGTGTTTTTTAGTTTTTAGTTTTGTTACTGTTACTCTGTAGCCTGTTTTAAAATTTAATTAACACTAGAGCGGTTATAAATTATCATCATTATTTTATAAGCAGATTTGCCCTGAGCTCGTCTGTCCTGACCGCCTCAGCAAGTCTCTGGTTTTCCCTGCAATTCAGTCAAACCCAGGATCCGGATCAATGCCGTGATCAGTCGCTGTCTGACCATTTAGTATAAAATAAGCGCTTCACTTTGCAATAAGACGGGATGTGTTAGTTGTATGCTATTTGTATAATTGGTTATTTATGTTTTATAAATGAATAAATCTGCTCAGATATGTGCATACCGATGTATACACCAGTTTTGAAAAAATAAGAAAAACACGTTAATTTTCACAAGTTTGATCTACGTCTTTATTTTTCCGTTTCAAAGCAGCCGCGCATTGCTCGGGCGCTGCGGTTGTATGTGGTGCGAAATGTGGGCGATTGTAGTGTTTAGTAAAGAAAACTGACACAGCTGTATAGAAATATTGCACATTTCTGTTGCAGTTGCTTTGGCTATGATCTCTGGTTTATTCATGATCGCAATTTTCTGGAAAACACAACAGAAGTAAATGAAAATGCCTCACCATATCGCTGTTTACTGATCCTCTTCTGAGAAATGGCGGAGTGCGGGCTCTTCACAACCACCACAGACTCCGCGTTTAAACAAGATCAGCTCCCGCTTTTCTCACATGTGTGAGAAGGGCTGCTCTAATACAACCCAGGTGCATCGTGTTAAAAATGCAATCGTTTTTAAGAGAGACCACTGGAAATCCATTACATAGAGAGGGAAAAAAATACACCGAAACTTCATGCAACTCCCATAATGCACCGTTTCGGTTAACACAAACGTTCCCATGTAAATTAGGCGGAGTTGACTATCTAATTTACATAGAGGATATTTAGCGCCCCCTGTTGGAAAGGTCGCAGTGACTATGTAATATTAAACTTTCATGCTAATTTTATAACTAATTATTTGTTTTATAATTGTATATGTCTTCTAAGATATGTGCATACCAATTTATAAGTTCGTTTTATTATTATTATTCGTGTGCATGTATAAGTGCACGTTTTGATACACAGTTAAATAATGGCAGCTGATACAGCTCCTCTGATCGGCTCAGCGAGTTTCTAACGATCCTTGAATTCAATCATGAAACTCCAGAAAAAAAACTGTTCATGCAAATCTAGAGCTACTTAAGTCCATTAAAGTGCGTTTCATAAGCCCTTACTGTTCATTTACTGTTGATACTGTTATTGTTGATTTCCTGGCTGGCAGTGTTAAAATAATTGTTCGATTTTTATCAAAAAGGGTTATTAATTTGGAGACAAGTGTGTGAAGAAAAATAACAACTACAATCGAAAACTGAACCGAATCGAAAATGCGTCGAATCGTTACACCCCTATTGGTGAGCAAACATTTGAAGAGCTACTATATGGGCTCAAATTAGCGCCACAAGTAACGAATTCAAAATATAAAATATTGTAACCAAACAAAAAAAAAGTTGAGAAAAAACTGATAATTGAGAGGAAATAATATTAAAGCGAGAGCAGTGGAGTCGCTGTCTTTGGTTGTGATGCTATGATCTTTGCTTTCGCCGCCAGTTTCTTTGCTGTCGTTTGTTACCAGTTTTGGTAGTTTTGTCGTGAGGGTGGGGCTTAGAGGGAGGCGTTGGTCATGGCTCTCCATTGGTCCACTACGTTTGAGTGACGGTTCTTCTGTCATTCCGTGTCATTCCACTTGTATGGTTTATATGAGATTATTTTAAAGAAAGTGTAACAGTTTATGATGAATATTATAGCGATTTCGAGCCTTGCTAAGAGGCCTGGGCCTTTTAGTGATGTGGTAAGACTCCTGCATTGTGGCGCCTGAGAACGAGGTTCAAGTTCCCTTTGTGGCCAGAACCCCTAAATCATTACAATATGCTTTGTATGAGCTGGATCATTTTTCATTCATTTTGCTGCTTATTTTTAAATTTTATTTAGTTAAAAAATAATCAGATATATAATCTGTGTAATGTAAAACCCTTGATGAATATAGTCCAGCACTGATTATATAGGTATTGTAAGAGAATTTGATATGCTTGGTTTTTTCAGTCAATCTAAATAAATAGTTGAACTGAAAACTCATAGGTCAATTGGTTTCTCTTTTAAGAATCTTTTTAGAGGGAAGATGCGGTCAAGTCACAGATGTGCAATAATCATTTATTTGTGACAAAAATAGAAAACCATAATATAAAAGTAATATCAAGTTTCTGCTGGATAACAGAAAGAAACAGATAATACCCTATTTTTCCTCTTCTTACAGGGTAGTTTAGGTCAGTCTTGTCAGGCAGGCAGTGGTGTGTCTCTCTCTTCCTCCTGCTCCTCTCTTGTCATGATCTCCTTCTTCTTGAACTCCTTGAACTCTTGAACTAACTTCTCTTTGTTTGTCCCTAGTTTTATGAGGTTTCCTTTCAACCAATCACATTTTGGCAGCACAACACCATGAGAAGGGTGTGTGATACAGATGTAGCTTAGAGGTGGGGGTCTTTGGAGATTGGCAAGGAGTAAATCAGAGGACAGGTATCTTTTGGACTCTGGACACATAGATAAGCCAGGGTCTACCAGGGGCCTCTTTCGAATTTAGGGAACTAGATAGAAGGGAAGAAGTCTTTTTATTGTACCAAACCAGACTGCATAGAATTTCCCATAGAAAAATACATTCTAACAAATAATATCTTACAGTATAATCATTGATTATGAATGTGGCTTGTTTTGGGGATATTTGCGCACGGTCATGGGGAAATCAATAAACTGTTGGACGATCTCGAGTGTTAATGCCAGTATGGTTTGATTGGAAAATCTGCTTTTTGAAGGCTGTGATGATGGTCCCAAATCATCACTGCTACATTGTTGCATTTCCCCTGTTGCCAGACACCACAACATTGTCACCACCTTTACTCTGCTGTCAGTGTTGCATTTCTGACAGTGGCGAAAGAAACTGCATTTCTGACTTGTTCATTAACCAAGAATATTCAATTTTTGTCCAATCTATATCGCCACAATAACTCTTCATCATCATCACCTTTCCTCTCACAGAAGTTGCGCTCAGTCGTCTTCACATTGATGCCGTCTCCCTACTCCTAACTAGTTAGGGAACCTCCTGAGGTCTCCTAAATATTGGTCAAGTTAGGAGGACTTTTAATTGTAAAGAATCTTTATTAGTAGCTTTTACTCCTAAGAGTAAAAGTAGGAGCAAATTGACATCACTATCAGATATTTCAGGCATTTATGACCGAATCGCTTTATGAATATGTGCCCAGGCTTTAATTTATGAATGTATGTACTTTATGTATGTATGTTTAATTTTATTTTGGTGCGATTTCCAAAAACATTTTCTTGGCCATTTGTTTTTATTCCACTGGTTCCACTATCAAATCAATTGCATGAAATTTTAATTAATGGCAGGTGAAATACCCTAATCAAGATACAGAATTGCCAGGTCACAAACTGCTTTTTATAACTTCTTCACTTGTCTTCTTATGTCCTAAGGAGGAAGACTGGTCCATCCAGAGAAGACGACAGCAGACACATAGTGTCAGAGGTAAACGTTCAATCTTAAGGTCAGAAAAAGTGTGTGGCAGCATGTAAAATAGTGAGGTTTCCAACAATGGCCAAAGTATGAGCAGCACAAGCCCAGGTCCCAAGTGGTAGCAAATTAGTTTGATTCACTAATATATAAGCAAAAGACAGAGAGAGAGGGAGAGATGGAGGCAGGGAGAGGGAGGGGAAGAAACTGAGGGACAGAAGGAGGGAAGGGGGAGGGATAGAGGGACAGAGGGATGGAGAAAGTGAAGGGGAGAGAGAGAGAGAGAGAGAGAGAGAGAGAGAGAGAGAGAGAGAGAGAGAGAGAGAGAGAGAAAGATACAGTTAAAGAGGTTGGTGGTAAAATCAAGACAACAAAACTGAGTATAAGACTCACTCACATTGTCTGTGCCCAACCCCACACAGGCTGCAACAGAGGACTTGTACAGTAATGTGAGAAAAACAGGTTCCCCGGGGAGAGAGCAGAGCCAGAGCGCTGCAGTGCAGGGGGATGATCTCAACTACGCCACCGTTAACTTCCAGCACAAGTCAGCGCCCAGGCAAGTTTCCAAATCATCGCCCCTAAACCACTCCCCTAACACCAACCTGTGATTCTTCCACTGATGAATGCCACCAGCAGACCACCTACTACTGAAGCATGGCTTGGAAGACAAGAAAAGGACACATTTAGGACACAACAGTCATTTCAATTTCAGTGCTTATCACATTACCACACAGGCAATATGGCAAGCCAACTTATCATTTAGAGATAAATATTTTGAGATATCTCTACATTATTTCAAGATCTTGAATTGAATTTCAGATATCTTTAAACCATTTGCAGATATCTAATTAAGGTGCATTTCTAAGATATCTCTAAATGATTTGCCGATATCTTTAAGTTAATTAGAGATATCTCTAAATGTTAATTTGGCAAACTAAACCTGCAAACTATCATTAATATATTTGACTTAAATTTACATTTAAATTATTTAGAGATATCTGCAAATAATATCAATATATCTTCAAATGACTTTCTGTATGTTGGCTGAGATCATCACTTCCTGTTTCCTCATTCAGTTACATAGAAATTATTGAACAAGTGAACAAGAAGTGATAATCTTGTGCTACATACAGGATGTCATTTGCAGATGTCTCTAAATGATTTAGAGATACAGTGGCTCTCGAAAGTATTCACCCCCTTGGACTTTTCCACATTTAATTGTTACAACATGAAAATAATTGAATGCATAAGTAATCACCCCCTTTGCTATGACACACCTGATTGAGCTGTGGTGAAACCAGTTGTCTTTAGAAGTCATGTAATTAGTTGAATGGAGTCCACCTCTGTGCAATTAAGGTGTGTCACATGATTTCAGGTTAAATACAGCTGTCTCTGGGATGTCCCACAGATAGTTAGTTAGTACAATTTCTAACAGAAAACTACATCATGAAGACGAAGGAACACTTCAATCAAATCCGAATAGGGTTCTTCAAAAGCACCAATCAGGGGTAGGATATAAGACCATTTCCAAGGCATTGAAAATCCCCCAGAGCACAGTAAAGTCAATTATTAATAAATGGAGAGACTATAGTACAACTGTGAATCTGCCTAGATCAGGCCGTCCTCAAAAACTGAGTATCCAGGCAAGAAGGGCACTAGTCAGGGAGGCCAGCAAGAGGCCTATAGCAACTCTAAAGGAGTTACAGTCTTCAACTGCTAAGCTGGGAGACACTGCCCAGGCGCTTCACAAAAGTGGCCTTGATGGGAGAGTGGCAAAACAAAAGCCATTGTTGAAAAAATTCACATCAAATCTCGGCTAGAGTTTGCCAGAAGACATGAGACCAAGTGGAGGAAGATTCTATAGACTAATGAGACCAAAATGGATGCAGCAAAGTACAGATAAATCCTAGAAGAAACCCTGCTGAAGTCTTTGAGAGTTCTGGGACTTGGGAGAAGATGTATCTTCCAGCAGAACAAAGACCCCAAACATACAGCCAAAGTCATACAGGAGTGGCTTAGTAACAAAAAGGTCAATGTCCTGGAGTGCAGTCAAAGCCCGGACCTCAATCAAATTGAGAATATGTGGAAAGAGTTGAAAATTGCTATTCACCAAAAGTGAATTTTTGCAATTTTGCAAAGAAGAATGGGCAAAGATTGCTGTGTCCAGATGTGCAAAGCTGTTAGAGACTTTTCCACATAGACTCATGGCTGTTATTGCTACCAAAGCTGCCTCTACCAAATATTGACGGAATGGGGTTATAATTTATGCATTCAGGCATTTTCTGTTTTGTATTTGTAATTAATTTTGAACAATTTGCAGATTATGTTTTTCACTTTAACCAGTGACAAAAAATCCTGATTAAATCCATTCTGATTTCATTTTGTAACACAATGAAATATGGAAATGTCCAAGGGTGTGAATACTTTTGAGAGCCACTATATTTACTGACATCCAGTCTTGGTGAGCTGCATGTTATCAACTTGTTTGTTCACTGTTCCCATGGTCACATTGTATTAACTCGACAATAATTACTTTTAAGTCATGACTAAAGTGACATCATATCTTTACAGAGTTGCCCGTTATGCAAATGTTCAGACTGGTTGTATCCACGAATTTGTATCTAAACTATGTCATGTGTTTGCTATTTCTCAGCAATGACGCCACCAACAACCCAGAAACGGAAGACCCCTCGGTTATCTACAGCTCAGTAAAGACATAAACACAATTAAAGGATTGTTGGGAGTCACCATCTCAATGCAGTCTGAAGGCAACTTATGCAATGAAGAATCCCGTTCATGAGATCCATTGGCTGTTATTGCATGTGCATATGTGCCACATGTGCAAAAGTTTTGCAAAAGGCCTAAAGTAAGCTTTATAGGTGTCCTTATTGGACACCCTTTGGACCTGGGTCTGACTGAGACAAAGAATGACTGAACACTCAATTCAGCACTCCAGCAATCTGACACTCAACATGTTAATTTCAGCCTGGGAAAGTGTATTTGATCTGTATTCATTTATTTTTCTTTCTTTCTTTCTTTCTTTCTTTCTTGTAATCATGTCAGAATCTCAAACTCCTTTCTGTTGGATTGTTTGTTTCCACAGTAAAAAATAAATAATATGGCTCTGCTTCTGAGAAAATATCAAAATATTGTTTTCTTCACAGATGCCCTCACCCAGATGAATAAATATATATAGTATATACAGCTCTGGAAATAATTAAGAGACCACTCCAAGTTCAGAAATCAGTCAAGTGGTTTCTTATTTTTTTTCCAGAGCTGTATATATATTTATTTATACAGATATACACACTCAATATAGAAACAGTATATGACTACATCTAGTGTCTGGATTGTGCCTGACCACTGTAGTGGATTAGAGCAAGAACAATACTGTACAATAAAAGTTAGAATTCTCCATCTCTGGTCCAAATCAAACCAAGTAAATAGAGAGATAACATTCAGTGGCAACCACATAATCAAGACGCTTCTTCATTCACTGTGCATAATAGTAGTAAGCAGTAATACAGTATCCTGTAGCTGCACTATTTTCCATGAATAAGACAGCTAGCACACACTTACATAACCTCTAATATCCTCTATCCTATAGCTTGAGTCGGCAGCCCATTGCTGAATACTGATCTATACCACGGAGCCATTTACCAGTATGGAAACTTGCAGTTGTGTAAAGTAACGTACTTTAGTACGTTTTTCGAGTATTTGTACTTTACTTAAGTACTTTTACTTTTACTCCACTACATGTATGCACAAAATAATGTACTTAAGACGACTTACTGTTATAATTGGAGAGAGAAATTACATACATAAACGTGCAATTAACATGTTTCAGGTTTGCTAGACACTTGTGAGCAATCACACTGTAGCATAATGAGCAGCGCTGTGGTGAGCCAATCAGTGAGCCGGATCCGCGGCACAGTCCCGCCCCTCTCTCGTCCATTAGCGCATCAGCTCTTTGTTTTCCTGATCAAAGATGGACTCGAACCCGCGGCCGGACCGACACTCCGCACTGAGACACACTGTATACCCTTTCAGAGCAGGTCTCTGTTTTCTGAAGGACCAGCAGAGCGAGTTACTGATTGGCAACAGAGGCTGTTTGGGGTTTAAGAGATCAGCTACACTCTCCCCAATTTGGTTCATGTCTCCGCCCCCGAACAGTTTCATAAAATGAGTAAGAATCGCATCCTTGTAAAGGCTCGTCCTGCTCAGACATGAATGTAAAATGTGTTGGTGCTTCAGAAATCACAGAGCTGCTGTATTTCAGGGGGAGCTCCGCACTGCTTTAAGACAGTTAGCGTCACTCAGATGTAACCGCTTTACTGTCTGGATTATTCCGCCGCGACTGGAAAGAATCTGACCAATCAGAAGTGACGTCAAGCCACGTGCAAACACGCACAGTATATGCGCGCGCCCCATAGCAAACCGCGTGGAGACGAGGAGTTAATTAATGACTCAGCAATATTCATTACTGTGTCATTGTACATTAAAACACAAACACATCCATTCAAAAGACAATGCGTGGGTGAACAGCACAGCAGCTCTACTTTAATGACAACTGTGTGTAAAATATACAGTATTAATAAATAATAATTACATTTGATTTTTATTTTACATATTCTTTATTTTTCACTTAATGAATAAGGGGAGGGGGATGCTGGAATGCTGTGCCTCAACCAAAATAAGTACTGGACACGTCTGGACACCCCATTTAAAATGTTCTGATCACACCCCTGCTTCTGAGTCCTAAACAAAGAAAAAACATCCAAGTATGAGTTTTAATTTTAAACTTGTGATTCAATTAAAATGTAATCAAAAACAATTGCTTTCTCTAACAAATGTTCTCTTACAATTGTAGTCTTTGTCAGTACTGTAGATAATTATTTGCAATAGTTTATAATAACTTCTCTCATTAAAAAGACATAACAACTACAATTACTACTTTTAATGTTAATTTACAAATATGTATAACTATATATTATTGCTATCATCGCTGTCTTACAGATTGCTTACAACATCAGAAACATCTGAACAGTGTGTTTTGCTGTCAGAATTCTATATTTTGCTTTCTGTTTGCCTGGGATGCCTACCCCCTTGCGATGCCTTTGGCCACCATCATCATTATAATAATCACAATCAAACTATTAGTGACATGGAAGAATCCTTTGATTTGTCCTAATGTGTCTCTAGAAGTCACAGAAGGCAATGCGCTGGCTGGTTATATGGACTGTAAGGCAAGGATTTCCATGCAATTGAATCACATTTGTGCTTTTTCCAATTGTCTTGTAGATGTGCTCGGTGGTGATCTGGGAGTACGCTATCAAGCTACAGAGATCTGCGCCCTGAGAGGCTCCACTGTGGTCATTCCCTATACCTTCGATTATCCTGAAGAAGCCACAGTGACAGAGAGAAAGTGGTTCAAGTCTAAAATGTATGAAGCCTCTGATGAACCCCCCTATATTTATCACAGTGGACTCTCATTACATAGGCCGAGCGCAGTATAGAGGACAAGACAAGAACTGCACCCTGAAGCTGTTGGATATAAGAAATACTGGCAGTGCAGGTTACTTCTTCAGGATCAGAATAAACAAACCCCCACAAGCAGAGGCTGGAAGTCCTGGAGTACGAGTTAGAATTTCTGGTAGGATTTTAATCTCCCCCTAAAGTATGATGTTAGATCTCTTTGTGGTTGTTGTTTGTCTTTCTTGGTAACACATTGTCCTATGACTATCAAACTGAAGCACAAACACACCCGTCATCGGTCAATTTACTTACTGTGAACCTCTGATTCATTATCATCATCATCATCATCATTATTATTATTATTATTATTATTATTATTATTATTATTATTATTATTATTATTATTATTATTATTATTATTATTATTACTTACTTACTTACTTACTTACCATTATAATTGTTATTATTGATTTCTAAGCAGATACCCTTCACACAAACATTTTAAAGCATTACAAAAGTGCAGTTACAATAAGCATACATCTCACCTAGTACTATGAGCTACCAAGTGCAAACATGATACAGTTGAGTCCTAGGTATGTACTAAAGGGATAAGTTTGCATAGGATAAGGTGCAGTAAAACAATAAAAGTACTAACAATACAGTACATGGAAGCATAAGGAATCATAGCAAAATAAAGAGCATATTAGCATGAGTGCTGCTCAGGAGAATAAGCTGCTGTATTATTATTGTATTATTTATTTATTAAGAACATAAGAACATAAGAAAGTTTACAAACGAGAGGAGGCCATTCGACCCATCGTGCTCGTTTGGTGTCCATTAATATCTAAGTGATCCAAGGATCCTATCCAGTCTATTTTTAAATGTTCCCAAACTTTCAGCTTCTACCACATCGCTGGGGAGTTTGTTCCAGATTGTGACTACTCTCTGTGTAAAGAAGTGTCTCCTGTTTTCCGTTTTGAATGCCTTGAAGCCCAATTTCCATTTGTGTCCCCGGGTGCGTGTGTCCCTGCTGATCTGGAAAAGCTCCTCTGGTTTGATGTGGTTGATGCCTTTCATGATTTTGAAGGCTTGGATCAAGTCCCCAAGTAGTCTCCTCTGTTCCAGGGTGAAAAGATTCAATTCCCTCAGTCTCTCCGAGTAGGACTTTCCCTTCAGACCTGGAATAAGTCTGGTTGCTCTGCTCTGAACTGCTTCGAGAGCAGCAATATCCTTCTTGAAGTGTGGTGCCCAGAACTGTACACAGTATCCAGATGAGCTCTAACTAGTGCATTGTACAGTCTGAACATTACTGCCCTTGTTTTAAATTCTACACTTTTGACAATATACCCCAGCATTCTCTTTGCCTTTTTTATTGCTTCCCCACATTGTTTGGATGGAGAAAGTGAGGAGTCCACATAGACTCCTCGGTCTTTCTCATGCGTTACTTCATCTAGATCTGTACCTCCCATAGTGTAATTATAGTGGACATTTTTGTTACCTGCATGTATTACCTTGCACTTGTCCACATTGAATTTCATTTGCCAGGTGTCAGCCCAAAACTGAATATTATCTAAGTCCCTCTGAATAGCCTGTGCTGCCGAGATTGTATCTGCTGAGCCACCTATTTTAGTATCATCTGCAAATTTGTCAAGTTTGCTAACTATCCCAGAGTCCAGATCATTAATATAGATTAGAAAAAGCAAAGACCCTAGTACTGATCCCTGTGGAACTCCACTAACAACCTCACTCCAGTTAGAAGCAACTCCTCTAATCGACACGCTCTGTTTCCTATACAGCAACCAGTTCATAATCCATCTACTTACATTACCCTGAATGCCTACAGCTTCCAATTTGAGGATCAGTCTTTGGTGTGGAACCTTATCAAAAGCTTTATGGAAATCTAAGTATATCATATCATATGCTTTCACGTGATCTACAGCTGCAGTTGCATGTTCAAACAATTCTAATAAATTAGTAAGACATGATCTGCCTCGTCTAAACCCATGTTGACTATCTCCAAGAATATGGTTTTCATTAAGATGCTCCTCTATTTTCTGTCTAATCATTTTTTCCAACATTTTACAAGTGATGCAGTGAGACTGATTGGTCTGTAATTTCCTGGCTCAGTTTTGTCCCCTTTCTTGTGGATTGGTTTGACATTTGCTGTCTTCCAGTCAGTGGGCACATCCCCTGTTGTAAGTGTCATTTGGAATAATTGAGTTAGCGGCCTATAAATCATTTCCCTCATTTCTTTAAGTACTGTTGGAAATATACCATCTGGCCCAGGTGATTTGTTTGTTTTTAATTCTGCTAGTCCCTTTAGTACCTCCTCCTCATTTATCCTGATCTCTCTTAGGGTTTGACTGGACTGATTGTCAACCTGTGGCATGTTATCTGTTTTTTCTTTTGTAAAAACCTCTGTGAAATACTCATTTAGAACATTTGCCACATCCATTTTTGCCCTCTATCTGTTTCACTTCCTCCTTTATTGACCGCTTGCTGTTGTAATATTGAAAAAAGCTCTTTGCATTAGTTTTATTGGCAGATGCCCTTATCCAGGGCTGTATTACAGGTAAAATCATAAAACATGTGTAATTATTCTGAATTCTTGATCATCCAGTGTACCAAGACTCTTATTTTCTTGCAGATTTAGAGGTTATCATGAGCCCATCAGGAGTGAATGGAGCAGTGAGAGAAGGGGACAGTGTGACCCTGACCTGTGAAGCACACAGCTGCTCTCCCACAGAGAGGGGGTTCAGCTGGTTTAAGAATGGCCAGCCCATGTCTCACACACAGACACCAGGCAACACACTGAGCTTTAACCATGTTTCCTATGGAGACTTTGAACACTACTCCTGTGCTTCCAAACACCTCACAGCCCATAAATCTGGAGTTTTCAAATTAGATGTCAAATGTGAGTATATTCACTACAATAGCTAAACAAACACTAAGAGCACCTGAGGTTATACTTGGCACTATATACTGTATGTACTAATTGTATTACTTAAATCCAATAAGCTGTGTTCTGTGATCATTGATGGTGTATGTTAACATTTTACAAACCTGAGGGATTAATATACCTGCTGTTGCAAGGTAACTGAAGTGCTCTCTTCGAGGGGAAAACAATCCTCTTGTTCTCTGCTACTTCTAGTCAGTGTTTAACTAGCTTAATCCCAGTTCAATAATTCCCCTTTCAAGAAATGTCTTTCCTTTCAGACACCCCAGTGAACACCTCAGTGTCAGTCAGCCCCTCTGGTGAAATAGTGGAAGGCAGTTCTGTCACCCTGACCTGCAGCAGCAATGCAAACCCACCAGTGCAAAACTACACCTGGTTTAAGATCAATGGAGCTGCTGTCTGGGAGAAAGGATCAGGGCAGAGTTTGACCATTACAGAGATCAGCTCTGGAGACAGTGGGCAGTACTACTGTGAAGCACAGAATAAACATGGAGCTCACAACTCTACAGCTGTACCTCTGCCAGTGACAGGTATGATACATTTAATACCAATACTTAAAAATACATCACTTTGAGTAAGACACTGCTGAAAAATTGCAAATCCTTAGACAATTCAGAACCCTGTTCAGTACAAATTATATAGCTTTGCTTTGTGGAAAATGTATTCTCACTCAAAGGAATAGTGTGCATCTCTGCACTTGTAAATACAAAAAGCTAGTATAACAGAGCTCATAGTGTATGGGTTTCCTTACCGTGACATCATCCCTCTCTGAACATAGAAGACTGAAGGGAGAGATGGTGGTTCAAAAAATTGCAAAATTCCTGACTCCTCATTCTTGTCTGAATTACTTTGCAACTCATGCCATTCACTTTCTAACAGCCTGCCTGGTGACATTTGTGTGTGTGGTAGGGGAAGTTAAGCTAAGTGACATTCACAGCAAACAATAACTAAAAGGAGAGGAAGGAACAAGAGCAGTATATGCATGAATACACACAGAGTGGGAAACATTGAGAAACATTCAGGCGATACTGTCGGTTCCCCCACCACTGTATTAACATGGCTACCATATACTTCGATATCACACCATATCCAAAAATGGTGCAGTATCTAGGGATGGAGAATCAGTCCCAAAATAAGTGATTCTCAATTCCTTTTTTTTTAAATTGAAGAATCGATTATATTTTTGGTAATGTGGAGTCAATTTCAAAACTTCAAACTCTTTATTTTTTATTTGACAAGAAACAACTTTTGTCTCTCTCTGAAATTAACTGCAGAACAGACACAAGAAACCATGCAAGAAGCTATAATGAACTCTGGGAGTTGTATTTTCATTTCCATTTCCACATATATTTTAAACCTGTGAGCATAATTTAAGACAACTCACAGAGTTGATTCAGGTTAATACCTTAGCGAACAAGGTAATTAGTTTGTATATATCAACTGTGGTGAAGTGTGTGGAATGGTTACAAAAGGAAGGGTTCCCACTCTTTTCTAGAGATCATCAGGGAGATCACAATCAGGGAGATCAGTGCATAGCCTAACATAAATTGGCCTAAATAGAACTGATTAACATCCAAATGTCCATGGTCACAAACATTATTTTTACATAACTCAAAATATACCTGCTGTATCATGAATATTCATCCTGCAAATATTTTATTATAAAAAAAAAATGTCAGATTCAAATAAAACTGTTACTCCTTGACTTTAGTGTAGTCCCTTCACACTCTACTACAGGTTTCCGGAGTTTTTGCTAGAGCTGCCAGCTCTTCCCTTTTCTCTGCAACACTTTTAACAATGTAATGTGAAGTCCTGTTTTTTCTCTGCCCTGATTGCCATTGCGTCTGCCTCTTTCTCCATCTTCTGAATGCTTTGAATTATTCTTTGCCGTTTTGCTTTGACATTTGCAATTTCATGTTCAAGGTCCTTTCTTTTCTTCTCATCAGCAGTTTGGTCTTTTTTCTTCTTTTCATCCTCCAGGTACTGCACATACCTCATCCTTGCTCCTTTGCAGTGTTGAATGAGGTCTTTCGGCAGGGCTTCATCTATTGCATGCCCAGCCATTGAATCCTGTACCAAGTGCAATGCTACTTAAGTCCTCTCCTTCAGTTTTCCTAGGAGCATATCCTTGTTGACGGAGTATCCTCTTTCTACTGCAGCTTGTCCATGCGACAGCGTGAGTAGACATTTTATTAGGTTCCACAGTGCTGCATACTCTGCTCTGCCACTGGCAAATCTTCCAAGAAATTCATCAAGCCTGCAGGTGAAAACAAAATCTTGGAACTCTGCTTTATGGTTTGCACTGACATGCAATGAGAATCCTTTATACTGAGCAATAAGTTTGACACACTCTGAGGCAGTGTACCACCCTGTATTCAGGAGAACCTGTAGGAGTTTCTCAAATAGTGCTATTGTACTTTCAGCTTCTGTTACCATGGTCACAGGGTGTGTGCCACACAGCCGGGTACATAAGAGGACTTGTCTCCATGATTTTCTTTCAGGTCACAGCAAGGAAAGAGACACATTCTTTCTTGAACACCTGTATACACCTGCTTTTCCAATGCCTTCTCTAAAGCTTGCTTTGTGGCAAATCCCATGTCCAACTGTTTGAGTGGCACATGGATTGCTTTGTATTGTGGGTCCACTTTCAGCAGCTGCACAGGTGTCTTTATCTTCTCCAGTTCTTCCCTTTAATAAAGCGTGACAGCAAGCCTCTCAGGTTGGACTGGAGCTCCTTTGCTAAAAAAGCCACCATTGGGGCATCTGTCTGAAATTTCTCCAAAAAAGGCTGTAGCTGTCTAGAAACAAATGCAAAAAACATTAGCTTAGCCTGAAAAAGAGGGTCATCAGTGGCCTTTTTTACTGTACAGTAGGATGCAGATTACTTTTTGGAAGTTTCTTGTGGCTGCTGATGTACTCCTGCACTGCTGGCCACACTTCTGTTACCTATTCGCAACTGGCAAGTCTTCCACCCATCGATGGACCCAGGATTTTTGAGGAAATGTTGTTGTTTTGCTCACCTCAATTAAGTAATCTCGCCTAGCTGGGGAGTCATGGAACAACTGCCAAAGAGCTCTCAGTACATCTCCCATCTTCCAACCTCTCCATTTTGAAAGCTTGCATGCACAACATGCAAACCACAACTTCCCAGATTGATAATCGTTGGCGCATCTGGGTCCAATTGGCTCTTGTCTGCTTGGAATATCCAGAGGAACTTCCAGTTGACCATAGAGCCATCCATTGAGACTTGCAAGAGCTTATTAGGATCAAGTGGTGACAGGGTTCTCTTGATTTTCTCCAAAAGCTTCTCTGCTTGAGTGTGTCTCATAAACTCTGAATCAAAATAATGCACAGCTACCTTCCCTTCACGTTCACTCCAGTACTGCACAACAACATCCATCTGTTCTTTCTGTGTCACTTTATTCAGGCACTCATCAAAAGACACTACATAGCACTGCACTTTTCTTATATCTTTGATCAGCTGCTCTTTGAAATATGGACACTAGCCAAAACATACAAGTTAAGCCGATTTTGTTGCACCACCTGAAAACCGTTTGGCAATCTTACTGTCTGGGAACATCTGACCAACAAGGACTGACATATCAGAGCTAGAGTTGAATGACTGCCACTTTCCTTATGTACAGTGGCTGTTTGTGGCTCTTGGTTTGTTGGACAGCTATTTTCCTCTCCTGTGTCTTTTGAAGGTGTCATCCTCATGAAATGTGTTATTCTTATCTCACAGGATTAATTGTCCAGTAACTTTTACATGGCCTTGCCCTCTTGCATGACTCTTGAGTGCTGAGATGCCCATATTACTAATATCAAAATACTTCTTGCAAAACTTGCAATATGCCCTATGCACATCTCCTGATACTTCCCCTAGCCAGTCCCTGAACTGGAGGTCTTCTTTCCACTCATCCTTGAACTTGCACTATCTTCCTGACATTCTGTCACTCACTCCTGTAATTACAGGACATTGGTCATTACAGAACCTTTCAGCATACAGACATAACTGGAACGTACCGCGGGGCACGGGAACAGGGGACCCAGTTGCGGTGCGTGGTAGGACAGGACAATCAAAGGCAAGTCAAAGATGTGGTCATGGTCACAGGCAAGGGTCGGTCATAGTCGGGAGGTCAGGCAAGGAATCGAGGGCACAAGGCAATAATCAGACAAGGGGAATAATGCTCGGAGATGTAGTATAGTACTGACAAAACTTCACAGTGACTGGGAGTGAGTGAAGGCTTTAAATGAGTGAAGGGTTTAAATGTGGAGCAGAGAAACAGGATGAGAGGTGCAGGGTGAATGGGAGCAGGGGGTGATCACAGGAGTGCACAAGGGTTCCAGGAATGTTAATTGAATGATGGGAGCTGGGAGAAGTGACTGAAAAGGCAGGGTGATGGCGACATCTAGCTGGGACAGAGTGCAAGTGCTAGATGGCGGCCATGACAATAACCTTTAGATGTTTTAATGTCACTATTTTTACTAGTATCTCCTCTTACTGTTCCTTTTTACTGTTTATTTATTGCCTTGTTTTAATGCTATGTTTTAATATTGTTATTATTTTTTATGGTATTGCAATTGCATTTTTTTTTGTTTCTTTTGGAAAGCCCTTTGTGTTCTATGCTTGGCAACTGCTTCTCTTATGAATTATATTTTAACCACTGCTGCCTGAACACCAATAACTGAATAGCCTCAACACAAATAATAGCCTACAATTTTGTCTACTGACAAATCCCAGCATTCTGTTGAACCTTAGCTTTCTAAAATCACTGTGGTCCTTAGCCCAAATGCAGTGTAATGGTACAAAAAGCTATTTCAGACATGTTCCTCTCTGTACGTCCATTGGACCGCTGTCACAGTGCCACACTTTATTTAAACTTCACAACGAACTTGGTGTATTGATATGCAAGTGTAATACGGTCAAAAAACTGGGACTACTTCATTGGTGTGCAAATATCGAAAGTTAATTGATGTTCTAAAGAACCCGTCACAATAGGAAATTAAACCCAATTTATTATTCAGAGTTTCGGTCACTTGAGCTAATGTCATCCAGCCTGTGCTACCATGTGATGTGACTCGGGAATGTGTTCACAACATTGCCGCAACATGACCGAGCAACCGTAACATATGGTTAAAATAATTTTCCAGGACAACACAAGATTTTCCGGGACATTTTACTTTTTCTCTCATTTTCCATGTGTTTTCCAAGACTGGAAAATTGGTCAACTGTTTTCCAGGTTTTCCAGGTTTTCCAGGTTTTCCAGGATGTGTGGGAACTCAAACGGGTCCATTCCCACTTCCTGTTTGTATAAAAGGTGATGTCTGCACAGAGACTTCCTATTTTGCCTCTTCACTGGACCCCAAACATTCTGTGTTCTGTGTTTGCAAATTATATCACAAACCTTACAGTTTCGGTTGGCTGGCTTCACATATAGTGTTGTTCACCACTGTTTCGCTACATCCCGTCTGTCTTGTATGTGTGCGTTAGTTATATTTATAGCTAAACCCATTTCTGTTCCATCCGCACACCGGAGGTCTGGCTGCGCCTCGTTTTCAGTTTCACAAAGACACAATTTAAAAATAAATAGTCATGTTAATATAGTGCCTTTTATCCGACAACTTTCTGTATTGTTTTTTGTCCATAGGGCTTTTTCATTCACAGTGGGAGCATACGCAGTGGCAATACAATCTGAGGCCTGGCTGCCCGGCCTAAGCCTTGGTCTGTCGTAAGAAACCCCGGCACACACGGTGTGGTTAAGCCTAAAGGCCTACATGGCGCTTGTATCCAGCACTCAGTGTCTGGATACACAGTGTTCTGTCCAGCAGCGAGGTTTCGGTGCAGTTTTTGTGTGCAGTTGCCCCATGTTAAACCCAGTGTAGCGTTGCCGAGTGGAGATGCGCGTACAGTGGCCAGTCCCACTAGGTGTTCCACTTCCACCGCTGCAAGCTTACTGGCAACGCACCATGTGGAGCTCACTCAGAGGATGAAGGAACTCCGCTCCTCCTCCGCTCACCCCCACCACTGCGCTGCTTGTGGCCACTGAACCTTGTACTCCTGGAGTGGGACCAACAATGGGTGCAATCTGACTGTGGACCCCAGTCACGCTATTAATTGTAGTTAATTCAGTCCAGCTGTTGTTTGGTTAGACTAGAGTGAAGTAAAGATGACCTAGTTTGGGATTCTGGAGGTGGAGTCAGTGAGGTGTCAATTGGTGGCCAGAAGCTGAACACAAAGGTATTTAAGCAGCTGCGCTGTTTCTCTGTGACAAAAGGTCAAGCAGTTGATTTAGGTGACAAAAACCAAGAGACAGTGTTTAGCGCACCAAAACTTACTAAATTTAGAAGCATGTGGCCACTACAGTGTCAGGTTTGCAGATTGCCTTCCTGGATGAACTCATCCAAGAAGATTTAATTTGTGAACGTTGTCGGCATGTTAATTCTAGAGATCAAAGTTCGTGATCTTGAGGCTCAGCTTGTTGATCTGTGCTGTATTAGTGATATCGAAGAATTGGTCAATCAGCCCATGAGAGAGATGGTGTGCACGCCAAAACCTAGGAGAGATCAATAAATATATCGCTGCTCTAGAGGCAGTTCAGAGTGGAGCAACCAGACTTATTCCAGGTTTGAAGGGAATGTCCTATTGAGAGACTGAGGGAACTGAACCTTTTCACCCTGGAACAGAGGAGACTACGTGGGGACTTGATTCAAGTCTTGAAAGGCATCGACCACATCAAACCAGAGGAGCTTTTCCAGATCAGCATGGACACACGCACCCGGGGACACAAATGGAAATTGGGCTTCAAGGCATTCAAAACAGAAAACAGTAGACACTTCTTCGCACAGAGAGTTGTCACAATCTGGAACAAACTCCCCAGCGATGGGAACATTTGAAAATAGATAGGATCCTTGGATCACTTAGTTATTATTGGACACCAAACGAACACAATGGATCGAATGGCCTCCTCTCATTTGTAAACTTTCTTATGTTCTTATGTTCTTGGCTCAGCCTCACAGACAGCCTTCAAGTGCTTGATAGCGGGGAGGCCCCCCGGTCTAGGCTCCCAGGCAGCAGCCTAGGCAGCAGCCCCTCCCCCCTATTGATCTCCACCATCGCATTTCCAGCAGGCAGGCGCACCCCCCGGCAGCCCGGCGCCCGGCTCAATGGTCTGGACCATGGCAGTCCGGCACGACACACACTAGGAGGATGATTTGTGGACCTCTGCCCCCTCCCACTCCTGCGCCGCGGCCCTGTGACGTTCCAGCAGCCTCTGGCCCACTATACACTGCCCAGCAACTGATCCAAACTATTACAGTTGGCTACTCCATGCAGTTTCAGACTTGCCCACTCCTCTTCTGAGGCATGGCATGGATGTGAGTAATGGACCTGTCGCAGTGTGTGGCACTTCACGTCGAAATCGCTGCTCTCTTGGAGAAGCGAGCAATCTGAGAACTGGATACTTACTAGTTCCAAGAAAGATGGCAGTTTCTACCCTATCTTGGATCTTAGATGCCTGAACTGCCACCTTAAGGTTTTGCGCTTCAGCATGCTTAACCTGCGCACCATATCCCAGGTCATCAAGCCCGGCGATTGGCTCACCATGGTGGATCTGAAAGATCCCTACTTTCACATCCCCATTGCGCAGGTGCACAGGAATTTTCTCTGCTTCACCCTCGAGGGCTGAGCAGTTTGCTGTTCTCCCCTTCGGCTCGTCGCTAACCCCCCGCACTTTCTCAAAGTGCATGGATGTGGTGTTAGCCCCCTAACACGTTGCCAAGTGGTCTGCATATCTGTATCTGGCAGCCATCTCCATGTGTCATGTCCGGATTAATGGAGAGCCTCCTGGGTCTCACTTCCTGGCTGCGCAGTTTCTGAAGGCAGCTCATAGGCTATGGACTCCCCTCGCCCCCTCACTGCCCGCATAGCGCCTTGATGTAGTGCTGGACACACTTTCCCAAGGCCCATTTGAGCCAGTGCTATCAGCTGATCTGAAGCTGGTGTCACAGAATGCATTTTTGCTGGCAATTACCTCTGCAAAAATGTGTGAGCGAGTTACATACGGGAGATGCCTTCAGGGTTAGGCTCTGGTCTAATGCTGCATTCCTCCCAAAAGTGCTGTCTCCATTTCATGTCAACAGGCCTATTGAGTTGATGGCCTTCCATCCTCCTCCCTTCTCTCCTATGTTACACAGCTGCATGAGCTGCCTCCTGCACTCTGATGTATATTGTACATTTGTAACAACATAGTAGAGTCTGTTGTTGTCCTGCATCTAGCTGAGCTAGCAAGTGACAACTGCTACTGTGTCGCATGGTGTCACAGTGCATGGGATAGGGGAATGGGGACCCAGTTGCTGGGCAAGGTAGAGGTGGTCAGACAAGCATGGGTCAGATACTGGCAGGACAGAGCAAACAAAGACAAGGCAAGACATGGTTCTGGTCACAGGCAAGGGTCGGGTGATCAGGGAAACAGGGAATCAGGAGAAGTCCAAGGTCATGGTCAAGGTAAAGTCGGAGGTCAAGGATACAAAGATATAACAAGGCACAAAGAGACTGCATGGAGATGTAGTAAGAACTGACAAAAATGTGCAGTGAATGAGAATCAAGGAGGGGTTTACAAAGGTAAGTGGGAGAAGCAGATGATGGAGAGCAGGTGTGTGGTGAGTAATCAGAGTGCTGTTGTGAGATTGAATGAGTGACTGATTGAAGCTGGGAGAGGTGACTGGTATGGAGAGGGAAATTGAAACGTCTGGTGGGGATGTGGAGGTACATTATACTGTGGTTATTACAAGCAGGAGGTGCATGACCTGGTTCCTGCACCCTGCGGTGTACATAGTTAATTTGTTATGACACTAGAGTTTGTGTGGCCAGGGGGGAGTGACTCGAAATGATAAAGAACTGATCAAATTAAAATAGAATGACAATGTTTTTCGCAAAAGCATGCAATGAAATGAGTAACACTTAACAAACATTTACCAGACATATTACATTTGATCTCCATTTGCCTGGCCGCTGTATGTGACAAATATTTCCTGCTGGGTTCCTATGGGTAAAGCTGCATATAGTGTTCATGTTCATGCTTTTATCTACTGAACCTAACATTACAGGTCACCTTAGTGACACAATCCCAGCAGTCCCTGCTTTCTAAATTCAATTAAACAGGCCACTGTTGTTGTCCATACATTAGATTCTCATGTAGAATGGATAAATAATCAAGTATTTAAATTACTATACTAGTCTTATCAGCCACTAACTGACAGTTAAACAGACCAGACCATAGATGGAGCTCAGTTCCTGTATAGATGTTTGGTTGTGGCTGTATTGATTAAACGTATGTATGTTTGTATGCATGTATGTATTTGTTTCATTTTATTTTTATGAGATTTTCAAAAACAAATTCTCGGCCATGTTCAATTTCACTAATTAGGAAAAATCTTAGTTACTTTATATGTTCCACTACCAAATTGCTTGCATTTATTAAAAATGGATTGACCCTACTCTAATCAGTATATAAATGCTGTATATAGACTTTAGCTGTGGATAATGTGGAAGAAATTCAGCCTTCAATCAGGTTGCAATGCCTTTATTACACGCAGCGTGGAGAGGAACAGTGAATCAAGAAGATTCCAAAGTTGCTCTGACTCCATACAAGTCAACAAGGATCTGGTTATAATTAAAAAGTCATTACTATATTATCTTAAAAGCTAGCTAAGCAGAAGATATATAATTATAGGTGACAGTTCACAGGAAAATACATGGAAAAACAGGCTCCCCAGAGAGAGAGCAGAGCCAGAGCACTGCATCGCAGGGGGACGATCTTAACTACGCTGACATTAACTTCCAACACAAGTCAATGCCCAGGCAAGTTTCCAAATGATCATCTCTAGCCCACTCCCCTGACACCAACCTATGATTCTTCCATTGGCCAAATCCCACCAGCTGACCACCTAATACTGAAACACAGCTTGGAAAAAAAAGAAAAGGACATTTTAGGACACACTCAATTATTTCAATTTCAGTGCTTATCATAGTACCACACAGGTTACACTATCATTATACTGATGTTTGGAAAAATAAAGATAAATACAAATTTAGTTCTGCACAAATTGTATGGAGTCATAAATGCATGTTTTGTTCACTGTTTAGTAGATACCCATGTATTCCAGTGAAATTCAGTGAATCTTACGATGAAACATTGATCAGTAAGGAAAAGACACACACAGGAGAAGTGTGGCCTGCTTCCCAAGTGATGCAAGTGCATTGCCAGTAATGTTCATGTTTCATCTATCACTTACAGAACTAATGCATAAGAAGGGAAGTTATTTGGCCACACAAACTAGATCAGGGGCTGCTTTTAATCTGCAATAAAGTGTTCATAGATGAACATCATGGTGATCTGTATGTTATTATCAACTCATTTGTTCACTGTTCCCATGGTCACGTTATAATAACTTATAACTCTGCACTAATGCCTTTTAAATCACAACTAAAAAGACATCGGCATATCCTGTAATGCAAATGTTCAGACTGGTTGTGCCCCCGATTTTGTATATAAATTATGTCATGTGTTGTTTGCTATCGCTCAGCAATGACGCCGCCGCTAACCCAGAGACAGAAGACCCCTCGATTATCTACCGCACAGTGAAAACATAAACACACTGGAAGGATCATTGGGAGTCAATCAGTCACCATGTCAATGCACAGTCTGAAGGCAACTTACACCATGAAGAGGTCCATTCAGAGTACTCACGATGATCCAAAGGCTACGATTACAAGTGCTACAGTTTTTTTTTGCAAAGGCCAAAAGTAAGCTTTAACATTTAGCATTTAGCATTACTTGAACCTGGATCTGACTGAGATGTAGAGATGTGTGATGAAGTGCATTGTAATGAGATCACCACAGTTCATCACGACCACACAGAGACATATCAACTTTCAACCATATTTACTGATTTCCTACCAATAGATCTGAATGCAGATGTAACTTTATTCACTGTTCCTATTGAAGCACTAGCCAGTTGAGCAGTGTTTGTGACTGAAACTCTTGCCATTTGTGCCCCAATAATGACCCACCTTTCAAAGTCTTGCCATCTTGATCCAAAATCGAGGTCAACTGGGGATGCTAAGCACTTTTATACATGCCACAGAGGATGTTAATGGCTTAATTGTATCATGCAGTACACCTCTTTGGAGGCATCTGCATTCGTTATGTTCCTCCAGTCATTTATTCAGGTTTTGCCTTTAATGTGTCACCCATCTGTACATATACCAATTGCTTTAATACATGCCAATATTTACATAAACGAAAACCACATACCTGTACGATGCGGGACACTGTGGGTGTTAATTGTTGTATTTTATTTTGTGTTAACTTCTGTTGCAGTCCTGTTAGTGTGACACACTCAAAATGTATTGTTAAATTTGTATGTTTATTTCTGGTTTTCTTTCATTTTAATGTAATATTTTAAAGGTTGTTACATAAATGGGTTGGTATTTGTGTTCTCTAGAGAACACGACACCCTTGACTTCACACCCAAACACTCTCCTGCGCAGGCAGCTGGGACTCAAGTAACGCCTAACTGAAAAGAAGCCAGCGCTGTTGTGTCTCATGCTTTCTCCCATTTCACAGGTTGGTGGCACTATGAACAAACACACATTATACAATAATAAATGGAGTAATATTAAGGTTATATATTGTCTGAGTTAAAATTGAGAAGCGTGTATCGGGTAATTTGACAGAGTAGGACAAATTATTCCACGCAAACGGGGAGGTAAAAGCCAGCTGAATACCTTCTCTTTATTGATTTTCACTTTGAATGATTTTAAGCTCCTTTAATTTTAGAAAACAAAGCAAACATTCACATTAGTAATTTACATTTCTGTGGATAGAGGTTTAATGTATGTAATATAGGTGCAGGAAAATTGTGTGCTCTTACAATGCAGTTTTAAATAGTTTTATGGAACTTTGTATTTTATTTTTGGCAACAAAGAAATGTTGACTGACTTTGTATTGAGAGAATGCTAAATAAACGAGTTGGGACTTGAGTAATGCCTAACTGAGAAGAAGCCAGCACTGTTTTGTCTCATTTTTCTCAGTAGTCCATAGGTGGGGCAAATTAGGAGACAGTTATAAAAAGGGTCATGGGATAAACAAAGGGAAGCAGCAGGTGAACTGGGTCAGTGGGCCTGTCACACTGCAGCTAGTGTATAAAGCTAGTGGTCTGTATAAGACTGGAATGTTTATGTGTGTATATATAAATTCACATTCAGAATGGAAAGATGAGTGAGGGCTGCAATTTAATAAGTGCTTATTGCAGACTTATTATTTTGTGCTTATATTTAAATTTTTCAGGATGCAATAAATAAACTATTTGCAAACAATACGGTCTCATTTTGCACGGTTGCAGGCTAGACTGAAGGATTTAAGAAATGGGTGTGTCTGAAAAACGTGTCACAGTGGCACAGGTGAATATGCCACTGGACCAATCAGACCACGCCACGCCAATTTGATTGTAGTGAGAAGGGGAACCCCACTGTCACCCTTTTCCCCGTGCAGGTTCGGCAAGTATCAGTGATGCACCACGGACACTTTGATACAAGTAGATATTTGGAGGTAGGATACAATTCAACAACAAATAGCAGGGCATGAAGTCTGCTGTCAATTTACACCAATAAAAGAGGGGGGGGTTGGGGTTTAAAATGCTAAAACTATATATTGCTTTAATACTAGAGTCAAACTCTAAAACCATAAATACAATTTCTATACTTAAACCTACCAAAATACTCTACTAAAAAGCCTAAAACTAGTCCCCCCTAACCAAATTTACAATACTTACAAATATAAAAAAAATAGTAAAAAAAGTTCACAGTTCAGAGCAGTTGGAGTCCATTTCAGAGAGCAAAATCCCAAACCATCACTTCCTTTAACCAGCAGGTTGGCTGCGCAGATCCCGCTGTGCAGCACTGCCCTCCTGCAGCTGCAGCTTTTACTCTGCAGCACAATCGATGATGAAAGGAAAGAAAACAGAAGGGGAAATCAGAATCAATGCACATACTTTTGAGATAAACACTCCTCCTCCCCTGCAACCAGAGTACGCTTGTGCACATCCCTTTCTGACCTCTATCTCTCACTCCCAGCTGCTGGAGTCCAGTCTCCGGAGTGCCTTCCACTGCAGAAATACCTACCTCGCCAGCACTGTACGCCGCAACTCTCGTCCTTGTGCAACTTCCGCACACTCTACGATGTTCTGTGTATTTTTCCCTCCTTTCCTTAGTCCAAGGGCAGTCTGAAATAGCTGGGAGTGCAATCAGTCATGAGTGGGAGCCAATGGTGGTTGCAGAGCTGTGTGTTGGGGATAGGCTGCTTAATTAGGCAAGTGTGCCGCATTAGGTGCAAAAGAAAACTTGTACATACATTTAAAAAAACTTGAATAATCAACCAATAAAACAATCAGTGAAATAAAATCAATAACACACGTGAACAAAGTAGAATAAGTGAAAACAACCATAAATACAAAACAAGTGTATATAATAAAGTGATAAGGCATCTCTCGTGACACCTGCACTGTGTGTGGATTAGGGAACACAACCCGAAAACATCTAAGGACACAGCACGACTAGCTGAGGATTTGATTACGGCATGGCGGGGTCCAAAAAGCTACAAGTTTGGGAGAGAAAGACGTACAAGTGCTATAGAAAGAAAAGGGATCTTTTATGAGAATTTCTATTAAACTATTTCCAAAAAAAAAAAACTTGATACAATGTGTGAAAATGGTGAGCTATATTTAGTTCAATTAACAGATTCTTAAGCTTTAGATCACTACACTTTTATTCCACAGCTTAGTCAGGTTAACAAAATAATAAGGTCTAATAAAGTATAATAAAGGCATTACCTCTATCTAACAAGTAAAAGAAACACAAAAAGCAATGTATAAAGGGGTTACATTACTCACCGCCCTGCCATGGGAAGCTTAAAAACATTTGTCTTTTCTTCTCAAAGGGGAAACAAAGAAAACAAACAAAAGAAAGAAAATCTAAACAAAACATAAACAATCACACACAGACAAGTGTGTTTGAGGGAGCTTCCTTTAGTACAAGACTTTATAGGTTTGGTGAGGTCAAGTCCATTCATACAGGTTCGGTCCCCAAAAGGTATCATTAGGCGTACTGCACCAGGAACTCCACCCACACCAATCACCTCAAGGCAATAATGAGTGGAGGACATAACACCCCCACCCATTAGACATTAAATAATCCATTGAAATACAAGAGTAATTCATGTTAAAAAGATGTAAAAAGGAGTAATATGAACGTTCAATTTTTTTTTTTCCTAAGCAGTCGCCTGTAACTTCCCCTCAATAAAAAGAGGGGAAGGCATGAACAGTATAGCAGTCCACAGCAACAGAACAGGGCATGTCATCGTTCCATCAGGGCAAGGCACATCAGGAGGTCATCGTCCCAACCAGGAAGAAAAAAAACAGCAAGGCATGTACAGAAAGAACAATCAAGGCACCGTTTTAGGTTACAAACACAGCAGCAAAAATATGACAATGTCCAAAACAAAAAAACAAGCCACTACAAAAATCTCAATATGAACAGGTCAAAGATGAAGCAGCAGGAATCCATTATAACATAAATGATTCAAGCATGGGAAAGGGCATCACCAAGAATGTTATCAAGCCCTTTAGCCCTCTGAGGTCCCCCCCCATTTTCACCTGAATTTACTGTTGTCATATTTGTACTTATAACTCTGTAACTACAAGGGCTAGAGGCAAGTGTCTTATATGGAAACACTCAGCACAAACTGGAAATTCAGAAAATAACATAAAGAATTGTGTTTGCCCCACCAGAGTTAATACAGAAATCAAAAAAGTGAAGAAAAACAAAAGCGCTTATAAGACAAAAGTGAATTTATGGTCAATATAACACTTTTGTAGTGCTCCAGGCAGACTTTTGACATTAGACAGTGAAACGTCAAAGTCTTATGAACTTGTGTAAAAAATAAGTCAAATCTGACCCCTAGAACAGAAATTACAGACATTTTATTAGATTACCAACAGCTGGAATAACTATATACAAGTAAAAAAAAAATCTAAACGGGGAAACAGAATTCCAAACATCTGGCTTTTGAATATTGTCACTTTAGGCCTTACATAGACACAGGCTATTCTTTACTGTTGTTGCAGTAACTCATCCCAGCCACAACGCCGCCATGGTGTTTTATTCTTTCACAGAATACAGTCTGTGGCTTTCATAGTGCTGTAAACAGACTCAGCATCTGTGGTTTGTTTTTGAAGGGTAAGGTGTTTTATTGTTTGTGTCAGTTTCCATTTTTCTACTCTGTGTTTAGTTTTCTTGCTGTATCGCGAATTTCTGCTAAAGTGTGTAAACTACTGAAACTCTAGTTTGAAAGTCTTATTTACAGATATTTACAAATAACGGTTTCACTTTCACGGTCTCTTCTTTAGCATCAGTTTCTTCAGTTTAATGCAAATTAATAGTACTAGCATAAATAGAGCTGTGCAACACAATCACATATTTAACACACATGTTTAAACATTTAGCACTGGTTTCTTGAATTACACTTAACTTAACTGTCAGTGTGGCCAAAATACAAAAAATTGCAGGTGTGCTGTACAACAGGGTTCTACTCTCAGGTTAAGTACTGCCCCTTGTGACACCGAGCTAAACTTTGTACTTTTATAGCCTCTTAGGTAACAGTAGATGACTAATACAGCAGAGTTTGACAAAACAAATGAAATAAAAGCACTTCTGCTTCAAACGATGATAATAAAAGAATACCATGTCTATGGCTGGGATTTAATCAAAACTTCCTACACACGCAATAGAAAATCACATAATTATACACAGTTGTGGCTTTATTTTAGTTGCTGGTGTAGCGTTATGATGGGTTATTTTGATAAGAGCATTTTAACTCTGAGCTGAAGCACTGATCTAAAGAAGACCTCTCCCCCCCAAAGTTATCAGATTTCCTTAAAGTGTGGAACTGGTTTACATCAAAGTGACAGTTTTAGGAGGATGGCACTGAGAATAGGCCAAATAGCTTGGAATCCCTGCTGTGAAATGTCTGGGGAAGGGGGCCTGTAGGTAATAAAAACTCTTTGAAATGGACGAGAGCCGAAATCCAGACACAGAGATACGAACCCGGGCCAACCGGCATTTCCAAAAGATGGCATGGATTGACATCAGTCATAAATCAAGCCCCCCTCCAATAGGACACTGGGGGCTGAAACCGAAATCCAATCTCACAAACTCAAGAACCAATCACCTATTGATCTGACAGGCGTATAAAGAACAGCGCACAGTCTCTCTCTCTCTCTCTCTCTCTCACCTGAACCAGCAACTTGCTGCCACAGCTCAACCTGTAGCTCTGTTGCCAGAACCGGAACCAGAAACCAACTAAGTCTTTGCCGGCAACAGAAGAGTTAAACTGGGAGAAGGAGATTGAGCCGTACAAATAATTCTTTTAAAGGACTTTATTAAATAAAGAACTTTACAGACTGCGCTGCCCGCCTGTGCCCACCTGATCAGTGGAGTTTTACGGCTGGACAATTGACTAAGTCGACTGTATACGAAAGTTTTCAGTCATTTAAATAGCTATTTGAGTCTTAAGAAACTTGACCCTTGGAACAAACAGGGCCCTGCTTTCCTCAAAGACTTTGTCTTCAAGTAACTACGGTGGAAACCCTGCTTACAAAGAAGATTTTGTGCACAACCTTGGAGCCTTCAAATCAGTGGAAAATCTGTTTGGAAAAGACTCTACATTCGCGAAACCCCAACTTCCAGGTGCATCGACCGAGTGGAAGTTCTTGGACAAAGCCGAACCGGACTGCCTTTGTTCCAAACCACACGGACCTCGTGCCGTGTGCTGTTATCTGAGCCCGAAGCCAGAGAGGCCTCTCTGCGACGAAGTTCAGATAAGTTTAACAGTTTGGAGTTTGTGATTCATGACATTTGAGAAATCAATTAGAAATGTTAATCTGTGATTCATAACTCTAGAATGTGTAATATCATTTAGTTTTCTTAAATATAAATGTGTGTTGCATTAAACTGTTTTGTTGATAATTTTAGAAATAAAATCTGTCAACGCCAAGAAATATCTTCTCATTCCTGTTTAACTGTTTAGACTGAAATTGACACAAGTTAATAGACATTAGATTATAGGTGGCCCTGCCTATCCTTAATCATTGAATAATAATCAGTTAAGGGAAATTGTGGTAACAAGTAATGATAGGATCTTTCTCAGCACCTAAACGTCAATGAGACTGATATATATATATATATCTATATATATCTATATATATCTATATCTATATATATCTATATATATATATATATATATACACTCACCTAAAGGATTATTAGGAACACCTGTTCAATTTCTCATTAATGCAATTATCTAACCAACCAATCACATGGCAGTTGCTTCAATGCATTTAGGGGTGTGGTCCTGGTCAAGACAATCTCCTGAAATCCAAACTGAATGTCTGAATGGGAAAGAAAGGTGATTTAAGCAATTTTGAGCGTGGCATGGTTGTTGGTGCCAGACGGGCCGGTCTGAGTATTTCACAATCTGCTCAGTTACTGGGATTTTCACGCACAACCATTTCTAGGGTTTACAAAGAATGGTGTGAAAAGGGAACAACATCCAGTATGCGGCAGTCCTGTGGGCGAAAATGCCTTGTTGATGCTAGAGGTCAGAGGAGAATGGGCCGACTCATTCAAGCTGATAGAAGAGCAACTTTGACTGAAATAACCACTCGTTACAACCGAGGTATGCAGCAAAGCATTTGTGAAGCCACAACACGTACAACCTTGAGGCGGATGGGCTACAACAGCAGAAGACCCCACCGGGTACCACTCATCTCCACTACAAATAGGAAAAAGAGGCTACAATTTGCACAAGCTCACCAAAATTGGACAGTTGAAGACTGGAAAAATGTTGCCTGGTCTGATGAGTCTCGATTTCTGTTGAGACATTCAGATGGTAGAGTCAGAATTTGGCATAAACAGAATGAGAACATGGATCCATCATGCCTTGTTACCACTGTGCAGGCTGGTGGTGGTGGTGTAATGGTGTGGGGGATGTTTTCTTGGCACAATTTAGGCCCCTTAGTGTCAATTGGGCATCGTTTAAATGCCACGGCCTAGCTGAGCATTGTTTCTGACCATGTCCATCCCTTTATGACCACCATGTACCCATCCTCTGATGGCTACTTCCAGCAGGATAATGCACCATGTCACAAAGGTCGAATCATTTCAAATTGGTTTCTTGAACATGACAATGAGTTCACTGTACTAAACTGGCCCCCACAGTCACCAGATCTCAACCCAATAGAGCATCTTTGGGATGTGGTGGAACGGGAGCTTCGTGCCCTGGATGTGCATCCCACAAATCTCCATCAACTGCAAGATGCTATCCTATCAATATGGGCCAACATTTCTAAAGAATGCTTTCAGCACCTTGTTGAATCAATGCCATGTAGAATTAAGGCAGTTCTGAAGGCGAAAGGGGGTCAAACACAGTATTAGTATGGTGTTCCTAATAATCCTTTAGGTGAGTGTATATAACGAGAAGTTACCTGACATAAATACAAACCTGCGTAGTTATTTAATGTCTGACTAACAATACTAATGAGAGACTCACCTTCGTCTTACTAACCGGTATTGTAGTCAATGTATTTATAACCTTTTTTGTTTAACGATTTGTGTGTTATCATATGCGATCCCATGGTCTTTGATTTGGTCACGGAAGTGATTTGTCTTTGATTTGTTGATCTAGAGTTGAATTTTAATTCGTTTTTCCCTTTTGTATAATTAGTGTAGTGCTACATTTAGTCTTTGTTTTTGAATAAATTTGACAATTTAAATCTTTGGAATTGGTGTCTGCGTCCAATTATTACAGAAATTGAGTTCTACAAGATTCCAGGATTCGTGATAAGGTGATACTATAAATTCACTTCTTTAATTGAAATTTATAAGTGTACCTTACGCTACACTGGTTTATTCTAATTAGAAATGGAACCACTATGATGTACAGTTTTTTAGTTTACTGTATAGCCAGTGGGTGAAATCGTTTACTGCACCACGCTATATACACATTAGTGGACGCTGAATAAAAGCGTTGCTGAATAAAATATTTGCATTGATCTATTATTCACATATAAGCGAAAATATCAGCATCGATCCACCAGATAATAGATAACACCTGGATGAGGGCATCTGCCAATCAATTAATAAATATAATAATAACAACTATACAGCTGTCATCAATGGTAGCTTTTTTATGTTATTATTTTTTTCATCTACTCATATTTGTAACTGCTATGAAGTACATTCATATAGTTTTGTATTTGCGGGGAGAATAAAGCTTTCTATTTACAGCACAGAGCACCAGGTTTCCGTGTTTATATACTTTCTTGAGCCATCGCTGCCTCTCGCAGGGAGCTCTTGCTCTTCCAATTCCGGTTTCTCTTGAACACACTGTGATTGGCTCACAGTGCCTCTCGTGCCATTTGCCCATTGCAGAAGCCATGCCAAATATGTCTGCTCCCCATTCGCAGGTCCTGATATTTTAGATTTAATTCAACGAGAAGCGCTGCAAGATTCCCTCCTGCGAGTATTTAGCAACTTTTTGCATTCACATGTTGCGAACATTTTTTATTTAATCTGGCCCAAAGTCTGCAGAATTTCTTGATTGCACAGATTTTTCACACGCTTGACACATTTTTGGGTTTTCCTGAGTACTAAACTTTTTACTTAAAATAAAATGTTAATAGTTTCCTTCACACCCATAGCTGCTGTTGCTTCACTTCCCCAGCATCAGATAGATCACCTGAAACATGAAACAGGCATGTAATTATAAATATGTTTTGAAAAGACAAGGTACCTCTTTTTCATTACATTAGCAATTAGTTATTAGTTATCTAATGGTTTATACATTAAATTACAATATTTTATAATTATAATTTACATTTTATAATTATAATAACTTACAACAATTTAAAGTATATTTGTTGTTTAAAAGGTTAACTTGGAGAAATTGCTAGGGTAAATCAACAAAATTAATTGCAATATTAATACATTTAATTACCATTAACATTAAAATATGAACTCTTATTGAAGCCCTTAATAATATAATGTTAGCTTGCTTCGTTTTAATGGCCTTTTACACTCCAGGTTTAACACCAATCCCAGCTGCTGTAAGAATACACTGGTATCATCCCAGCTCTTCAGCCCATTACCTGTGTCAGTGTGCCAGTGTGCGCTGCTGTAGAGCTGCAGGGAATCAGTAATGGCTCACAGACTGTGCTGCTCCAGTGGGCTGCTCAGTGTCTGCTGTGGAGAGATCCTGTCAGCCCCTCTGCTTCCTGTCTGAGAGGGGAGCACATCAATTAGTCCCCGAGACAATTGGTCCCCACGAGAATTGGTCCCCGTGACAGTTTGTCCCCGTGTCAATTCACCCCCATCATTATATGTCCGTGAAGTTTATTCTTTATTCCTTATTTTTCAAAAAATAAGTAATGGTTACTTGTTACTTATTTCTGATTTCTCAAAACATTTTTTTTTCACTGTTTCTCAATAAATGAAGAATGGATACTTATTTATTGTTACTGATTTCAGTTTTTCTGCAAAATAAGTAATGTTTACTTATTTTGTATATCTGATTTGTGGTAATGGACTCATTCCTTATTTCAGATTTTTGCAAAAAATAAGTAATGGTTACTCATTTCTCATTTCTGTTTCCCTGTTTTTAGTATAAGTAATAAGTAATTGTTACATATTTCTTATTTACCTTCCTGCTAACACACAACATTGCCACAACGTTTTAACAATGTATTTTACGTGGCCACAACGTTATACAACATTATGGCAATGTTGTGTGTTAGCTGGGCTGTGTCCGAATTTTAGTACATATAGTACAACACCATTAGAAATACATCGATACAATAACACATGACAATACTTCATGAGATGACAGAGACACAATGTAATGTGATTTTCAATGAGTGGTGCTTTCTTCATCTTTATTTTCATTTCCCAGTTTACAGACACTTATCTCTACTTATTGTGATATATCAGTAAAAAGTAAGATACAGCATTGTTTACTTCAGTATTCAGGCAGCCCCCTATAGAAGTCAACGGAAGACGTACTGATTTAAGTAATGGAGGTATCTTGGCCTGAACTTGCTTGGTGAAGGGACCGACAGTCTGGCCACGGTGTCCACTCCTGGCTCCCTCTTGAGTTCAGGGAGAGGCAGTGGCGCTGCAGCACTATGGAGCCTCCAGCGCAGGGAAGGGACTTGTTTCCTGGTATCTCTGATGGTGTGCTTCTGTGTCTTTCAAGGTTTTTCTATATTGTGCTAATGCATTCTCATAGACCCCTGTTGCTTTTTGTCACTGTTATTTTGTATTGTTTTGCATTGCATTCATAATACAAATAAAGTGAAAACTCTCTGAAGGTGTGCATCTCATTAGTTGTGCTTGTACCAGCAGTGAAGCGTGATTGGAGATTGTCCTCCCCCGAACTAGGTCTAAAACGCTAATAGAGGCTACAGTTCTCATTACTTATTTTACATACATCAATAAAATAGCATTTGGCAAAACTATAAAAACTAAAATATTGATAAACAATAAGTAACCATAACTTATTGCTGTGTCCTAGTTTATAAAACATAAGTTATGATTAGGCCTACTTATTTATGTTTCACAATTCTGAAAAAAAAAGGAATGGTTACTTATTTCTGTTTCCCGGTTCTCAAGAAATAAGTAATGGATAGTTATTATGTATTCCTGTTTTCAGTTTTTCAACAAAATAAGTTATGGTTATTTATTTCTTATTTCTGAACCATGGCTTCCAAAAAATAGGTAATGGGCACGTTCCTTATTTCAGATTGTTTTCAAAATATAAGTAATGCTTACTTATTTTTACGTTCCCCTGTTGGTTACCTTTTTACATTTCCCTTTTTTCTATAAAATATAGGCTTAATTATAACTTATTTATTATTTTCCTGTCTCCAAATTTTAGGATATGACAACACCATTACATAGACATTGATACAATAAGGGACATTGTGTGTTTTGTAAAAATAGAAAGAGAGATACGAAGTCATGAGCACAACAGAGGTTATATGACTTTGTATCTCGTGCTCACAAGTTATGTTGTGCTCAGGACTTAGTATACTGAGTTACTCTTTCTATTTTTAATATTACACCATGTCCCTTCAGGGGCTTCGTATTTTTCTATTTTCCCAACTAGCCACTTTGTCCGCAGCCATGGACTTGCAAGAACTCAGGAACTTTACATTTTTTTAGATTTATCCATAGTTTGACCTCTTTATGTGGGGGGGTGCACACTGATTGTAACACATTTAGAAGAATATATCCAATGGATTACAATGCTTAGAATTGCCGAACATCTGTCCGGTCTGTGTCTCCCCTCCAAACTGGAACAACCAGTTTTTAACCTCTTGCGGGTCGTGGCATGGCAAAAGCGTGTGGGAGGTCCCAAGGGAAAGACTGGAGATTGGCTTGCTTGTTTTAAGTGAAATAACAACACACATGATAATAAAGCAATGAAGCAAACTGTGAAAACAAACCACATAGAGCAAAGTGATTAATTAGAAAATACATACACAAAGATTGTAATAAGGCATATGCAAATAAACCGGTGAATAATGCAAAATAAATTCCAAAAATATAACAAATATAATAACAAGCCATCACACCATATGTGACACATGTTCCAAAAAAAATAAACACTAAAGAAAACATTAAAAAATTACATAAAAATACCATACAGTTCTTTAAAATACAGTCTGGGTGGCAACTATAGGCAGTAATATTTTAATCTCTACTTCTCGTGTTGTGTATAATAAAATGTTCTATGCAATTGCACTTATTTTGGTGCTCGCCACATGGCCAGGAGAATGACAGTGTAAACACTGAATACTTTGTTTTCTATCTTCTGAATTTACAGTTTGTTAGTATAATTACATTATACAGTGTTAGAGTGTACCTGAAATCACAAATATGGCTTACTTTCATTATTTAATTACCCTTATGTCGAAGAACAATCATCTTCAATCAGGTTGGAGCGTTAGTTGCAATGCCTTTAATACATGCAGCGTGGAGAGGAACAGTGAATCAAGAAGATCCCAAAGTCGCTCTGCCTTCATTTTAACAGTCAGAGCTTTTATACACAAAAATCAAAGATCTGGTTACAATCAGAAAGTCATTGCTATGTTATCTTAAAAGTTAGCGAAGCAGAATATATATCATTATAGGACAGAGTTCATAGGTCAACACATGGTTTTAGGGAACAGTGGCTTAAGTCATACCGTTTGACATTGTCTCCAAGATTCTCATCGTCAATACCAAACAGAAATCAAACTACCTTCTGGCCTGTCCTTCTGGCTTGACCTTATCTTTCTTAAGTATACAAGAGAGAAAAACAGATATGAGAGAAAGAATTTCTAACTTTCCTTCCACATTTAATTGATTAGTTTTAATTTTACTTGACATATTTACCAGTTACCTTGCTATTTTAACATACAAAATAATAAAACATTAAAAAAGAGACAGACATGTATCCCCTGTGTTACATATATATAAACATTATCTTAATATATAAATACTGTTCTTACTATAATGCAATGGAAATCCTGAATTAAATAATTTGCCACCGTGAAGTAGCTTTCACAAAACATAATTTGAATATCCATATTTGCTAGTCTTTAGATGTTTCCAGTAAATTTACAACTCGAAGTTAACATTTTTATAGCATAATACTTAATTTTTATATTAGCATTCACTCTCATGTATTACAATCAAACTTGACAAATTTGGCATCCAAAACAGGCATGTCGCATAATATGAAAATACTGTGAAACCTGTTGGGACTGAGGGGCGGAAGAGCAGATGGGTTCTGATTAGCTTTGCACCTCATATTATGAATTGCAGATGCACAAAATGTAATAATTTATGTTTAATCTTAATTGTAAACTACAGAAAATAAATGAATAATCATATCCAGTTTGGGGGGCCTTAAGCCTGTGTCAAACATGCTCCTGATTAGGCAGCTTCATTTGAGGGAAGCTTGTGCTCAAATGCTGAACTCCTTTTCAGCAGCTTCCTCTTTGTCACAATGAACAGGAATGTGACCTTTGGGGCATGAGGAAAGAAGAGACTTGTGCCAATCAGATCATGAAGCATATTCTAAATTGTTGTGTTTATACATCCTAAGGACTAAACAGAGATCAGGCTAAAGAAGCACAATATATTTTAACACATTGTTTGATTAAAGAAGAAGTGATATCTCTGTTTTCATCTCAGTCATGTTATTCCCTTTAGAAGAGTTAACAGTAAAAAGCACAGCTCTTCTGCATACCTGTACAAAGCTGTGGTGCTCAGGTGTCGTCACCCCAGTGCTGCTGTATCTCTCAGGCAGGGAGCAGAGGGGCTGACAGGATCTCTCCACAGCAGACACTGAGCAGCCCACTGGAGCAGCACAGTCTGTGAGCCATTACTGATTCCCTGCAGCTCTACAGCAGCGCACACTGGCACACTGACACAGGTAATGGGCTGAAGAGCTGGGACAGATACCAGTGTATTCTTAGTGGAGCTGGGACTGGTGTTGAATATGTAGTGTAAAGGGGCATTAAAACAAAGAATGTTAATGTAAACTTTGTATTATTAAAATATATGAAGGTTTTAATTTGTTTGAACTATGTATGTTTAATGTTATTTCTCCAAATGTTCCTTTCAAACAAAAATATATATATTTATATACAAGAAAAGACAATACTTAAAACTTACAAAAGATAATACCCTGTCTTAGTTATATACTATTATTGTTACTACTACTACTACTACTACTACTACTACTACTACTACTACTAGTAGTAGTAGTAGTAGTAGTAGTAGTAGTAGTAGTAGTAGTAATAATGACTATTTAATCTTGTTTAATCAGTGATCTCTCGGAGACCAGACACAGGGAAGTGCAGCAGCAGCTATGAGTGTGAGGGGAGCTGTGTTCCTGGGGCTGACTCTGTCAATACTGCCTGGTAAAGCCAACTTCCTGAAAGCAATTTCTCAGCAGCATTTCTGGCATAGCAGGAAAAATTGCTGTCATACAGTGATAGACAACATCCAGTGAGGTTGTAGCACTCCTGTTGCTCCCTATGTGGGTATAAGTTTCAGAAGCCTGGACAGGCCAACCTTTAAAGGCTACATTTTCCAGTGTCCTTGTGGTTTTCCTTTCTCTCTTCCCATTGGCTTTTTCAAATTCTCAGTTTTCAATCCTCTCACTCTGCAATCTTCTTCATACCCTAATTGTCAGCTGGAAGGGGGTAGTTTGTGTGCTTGTGTTTATCTTGCCCAGTGAAATACCTAATCTGTATATTGTTAGAGAGTAATATTATTTAGCCTCTGCTTTAATTTTTGTTGTCTGCCGCTCTAGATTATCTTCCACATTCAGTGTATTAGCTTAGTTAGATAGCTGTTAGTTTTGTATTATTTTTTATGTGTGTGTGTGTGTATGTTTGTGTCCCTGGATTGGGATGGTTTCTACACCATTTTTCTGCAAACAATAATTTCACCGTCCTCCATGTTTGTCACCTTCTAAAGATCACTAATGCAATTTCCCCATTCATCACGGACTTCATTCCTATTTAAGGCCTGGACGACAACATCCATTTGAGCTCTAACCATTTTTCTTTTTCATTTTGGGACTGATTTTCTTTTTTTACTTTTCAGGCCATTCAATGTGTTTAATGGTTATTTCCTGGTTATTTTGGACTGCCTGTTTAGACTGTTAGTACCTGCCATTCATACTGGACATTCATTAGCAATATCTGTGTTACTCTGTGGGTGTGTGTGTAGAAATCTTGTTCATGTCCTGTGTCTTCCATCTTCATTTCTATATCCTCCTCTCCTATTAATTCTCTTCCATGTCTCGCACTGTGCAATCTTTTGCTTTACTTCTGTTTTGGTTAAATGTTTTATCAGACTTTGGGTTCAATTCAATAGCCCAATTATTTTGCTTTCAATTTGTCAGTCATGCTTGCTGACTTATTTTGTATTAGAATTGGCCAGTAGTCTCTCCTAAGGGAGGACAGTGCAGTTGCCTATCAACTGTGCAGGGTGACAGTTACAAGGTATCCAGATGCTGAAGTTACTGTAAATTGACACCTCATGCTGAGCCCTGCAGGTACACTGATGTGCAAGGTGACTCTGATCCACAGTCCATTGATACAGACACATTAATACAAGCATTTCTGGATTCAACAATTAGCTAAAGGACGTCCATGCACCTAAATGTGATGTCCATTACATACATTATTATAACTGCATTTGATGGAACAAAGTACAAACAGAAATGTGTATCTATCATTAAATAGAGACTGAATATAAACACTGTTGCATTTTTTTAGGTTACTCCTAATTGATATCACACTTGTTTGCTTTCTCTTATTTTCTGATGTCCTGCAGGTGTGCTGGGTGGTGCTCTGGTGGTGACGTATCCAGTGTCACAGATCTGTGCCCTGAGAGGCTCCTCTGTGGTCATACCCTGTACCTACGATTATCCTGCCAATGCCACAGTGACAGGGAGGAGGTGGTCCCAGTTTAAAAATGATAGCCCCCCTGTTACACCACCCTATATTTATAACAGTAAAAACAGTGGTCTCAATACTAATTACAAAGGCAGAGTGCAGTACAATGGACTAAACAAGAACTGCAGCTTGAAAGTGATGGATTTAAGGAACACTGATGGCAACTGGAAATATTTCTTCAGAATAATCATAGACAGACCGGCAAATGCATTCACTGGTGTGCCTGGAGTGCTTCTAAACATTACAGGTAAGAGCATAATCTCTTTCTACAGAAGCAAAGACCAAATGTGCTGCTTTTAGCGACACATGCAGAAAATTCAGAATTAAAAAATGGTCATGAATGCAATCCCGATTATCGGAAAAATGAAATGTAGCACGGGACAGACTAAATTGAATGACAAAACGGAATGCCCATAGACTACAAAGGGGAAAACAGAAAACTAGTCTATATCTCCAAATCCCACACAGGGATCCTAAAATCCTGAACACACTTTCTTTAAAATAACCTAATATAAAAAATACTAAAAAATAATAAAAAAGTGGAATGACATGGAATGACAGCTGATTACTATGGAATGACATAATTCATGACATGGAATACTGAAAACACACTAAACACATAATAGGATTGTTTTCACAAAGCAGGAATAGGTCTCATAAATGAAATAAAAAGTGTATAACAATTTATATATGTACAGTGAGGGAAAAAAGTATTTGATCCCCTGCTGATTTTGTACGTTTGCCCACTGACAAAGAAATGATCAGTCTATAATTTTATTGGTAGTTGTATTTTAACAGTGAGAGACAGAATAACAACAAAAAAATACAGGTAACAAGCTGAGATTAGGAGCACTCTCTTAAATCAATCAATCAGATTCCAAACTCTCCACCATGGCCAAGCCCAAAAAGCTGTCCAAGGATGTCAGGGACAAGATTGTAGACCTACACAAGGCTGGAATGGGCTACAAGACCATCGCCAAGCAGCTTGGTGAGAAGGTGACAACAGTTGGTGCGATTATTTGCAAATGGAAGAAACACAAAATAACTGTCAGTCTCCCTCGGTCTGGGGCTCCATGCAAGATCTCACCTCGTAGAGTTTCAATGATCATGAGAGCGGTGAGGAATCAGCCCAGAACTACATGGGAGGATCTTGTTAATGATCTCAAGGCAGCTGGGACCATAGTCACCAAGAAAACAATTGGTAACACACTACGCCGTGAAGGACTGAATTCCTGCAGCGCCCGCAAGGTCCCCCTGCTCAAGAAAGCACATGTACAGGCCCATCTGAAGTTTGGCAACAAAGGAGTGGATCAAGAAGAAGCACATTAAGGTCCTGGAGTGGCCTAGCCAGTCTCCTGACCTTAATCCCATTGAAAATCTGTGGAGGGAGCTGAAGGTTCGAGTTGCCAAACGTCAGCCTCGAAACCTTAATGACTTGGAGAGGATCTGTAAAGAGGAGTGGGACAAAATCCCTCCTGAGATGTGTGCAAACCTGGTGGCCAACTACAAGAAACATCTGACCTCTGTGATTGCCAACAAGGGTTTTGCCACCAAGTACTAAGTCGAAGGTTCATATACTTATTTCCCTCATTAACATGCAAATCAATTTATAACTTTTTTGAAATGCGTTTTTCTGGATTTTTTTGTTGTTCTTCTGTCTCTCACTGTTAAAATACAACTACCAATAAAATTATAGACTGATCATTTCTTTGTCAGTGGGCAAACGTACAAAATCAGCAGGGGATCAAATACTTTTTCCCTCACTGTATATATATATATATATATATATATATATATATATATATATATATAATCGGCTTAGAATCCCACTGTAGGATTTAGAGATATAGGCAGTCAAACCTATTTGTGCTTTGTTTTCAGTTTGTTTTCGATATTCCAGGCCTGGCATAAATCATAAATGTATGATTGTGCGGTTGTACGGTGTGACAACGTTATGCGTTAAATATGTGGGTCATTGCCCCACAAATTAATCATAACTCATTACTCATAACTCATTAACTATGACACACAAAGGTCTCCTAAAACATCTAATAAACCATTTGCTGATGAATTAGTTAACATGAATAAGCACTGATCATGTTTAGTAAAAATATCAAGAAATATCAATATTTTCCTTTATGTTAACAAAGGTATTTAATGTTATTTCATAAGATCATTACAATCGTCGTGGAAAATCTAGTGATGATTTTGACAACAAATGTCTAAGTATGTTGTCCTTGAAGTGAGTCATGTTTATTTGTGTTAACTAAGGAATTTGTTTACGTTAGTTACTGAATATTCAGACATGAAGAAAAACAATACATGTCAATACATGAATTCATGCAGTCGTTAATTCATTAGTTACCATTACCAAATTACTTTTCATGACTTGTTGATGATGCATTAGTTACTGGTTTGTTCATGTTAACTAACATATTAGTTAATGTCTGATAAGGGGTACTTATTGTTACCGAAATAGTCTTTATGATTGTATATTATGTCCTGGAGTTAAACAGAAGCAGGGTAGAATGAAAAATTATAAGGTGATTTAATAAGGTTTTTACACAGTTTATCTTAATTAGCAGGTTTGTAATACTACTACTACCACTGCTACTGCTACTAATTAAGCCTTAGCGCTATATCGTTGGTGATTTATATCTATAGGCGGACTGGCCATCAGGCAATTCTGGCAAATGCCAGTAAAATGCCGCAACTCGTCTGCACCCAGAACCACACTTTGGCAACCCCCCACCCGCACTTTTGGGACCCAGACTTCACCAGTCATCGCCCCCCTGGATACAAGTCCAGGACCGTATTTTTGTCCCAGTCTACCCGTGTATATATCAGTAAGGTATTTAATCAAAATAATAGGCTACTTGAACAACATTATAGGCTTAAAGAAATAAAATATGATATCTAGGCTACAGTTCATAAACAGAAGAGAAGGTGAAAAGGTAGTGATAGACACCATCCAAGATCAGTAAGTAACATTCATTTAAAACTCCTCACTGAGAAAGTTTGTATTTTTATTTTTTGAAAATACAATGCTTACAGTCCCTCTGACAAAGCTAATGGATAATTTATTATTATTATTATTATTATTATTATTATTATTATTATTATTATTATTATTATTATTATTATTATTATTATTATTACTTATTTAGTTTTATTTTACTTTTTAGTTATTACATTCTGCACATTTGGATACCCTATTATTATTAATAATAACAATAATGATAATAATGTATTGTTATTGATTTCATGAATATATATCTGATGCTCTGATGCAAACTTTTTAAAATTAAATTAATTAAAAGTTGCCCATCAGATATAGGTCCCCTAACAAGGCCATGTTTGCAACACAATCTCTGTAAGCTTGGATCAGGAGCTCCAGTTTTAACTCCTCATTCTGAGATGTGGCTGGATATATCAGAAACTGAAGGGCCATTTTCTACCCCCAGTATGGTGTCCATATTAGGACATCCTCACTCCTCAGTTTCAGTTGTCACACATCACTTTGCAATCAACCCTCAATAGGTTTACCTAACAAAATACAAGTGATACCTGATTTAAAATATGAGTGACCTCTGATACAAGATAGGAGTGATGCATGAGACAATAGATGAGCATGATGCTTGATGTCACCAATGGGTGATATCAAATATGAGTGATAACTGACAGCTGACTGCTAAAATTACTGAGGGTTAATCGCAAAACAAAGTGATTTTTTTGTATAGCGCCCTTCACAGGGTAGCCACAGAGTGCTTTACAGAGTGGAAAACAAACAACAAAAGTACAGCAAAATAAAAGAATGCATAAATAATACAATACAATGAATACAAAATAGACCTTTAAATGATCTATAATAAAGTAAATGAACATAAACAAATAAACCATTAGGCACAGAGGACAGAAAAACAAAAACACCTATGGATGGCATGTAGGAAAATGCAAATCTCTAGGGGTCCACAGCTTAAGGCCTAGGCCTAATGGTTGCCTCCCCTCCAGGGAATATAGATGTTACAGCAGCAGATCAGAAAGTTCTTAAATGGTGCTGTTGGCTGTGGTCTTCCCTCTGGTGGGGGCGTCTTGCCGACCATTGGGGTGGGGTTGGAACATCAACAGCGCTTGGGTGGCGATGGCTCATCAAGACCTTGGGGTGTGGGTGCACTGTTAGCCTTCTGTGGGGTGGGTTGTGCCTCGTCATGCTTCCTCAGCTGGGGACGAGGTGCCTCGTCAGCTTCTCAGAGGGGGCTATTGCTTGAAGACAAGAAGAAAATTGTGCTCAGGTACTGGTCATGCAATGCAGGACATCTCCAGAAACAATTGTGCATTGCATGTCCATTGCACACTGGCAGCAATATGGGCTGGAAAACCAGAGATTAAAGACTTTTAAGGCTGAGACAGATCTCTTACATTGGCTGGAAGATTGTTCCACAATTTCAAGGCCCTATATCTAAATGCTCTATCACCTGCGGTTTTCTTGTGTATTCGGTTCCACTGGCCTAAATGTCCATGCCATGCAGGGTGCGTCCATCCTTTTGTAAAACCTGGCCATTGTTGGAACTCCATCCTCTGTTGTGGGAGGAGGCAGGGCAATTGTCGGATAGTGTTTAGTTTTAAAAACAAAGACAGAGAACAACACGATGAGCGATAGAGCCTGACATGGAAAGGACTTTTGTGACTATTTTATTCTTTCTGCTTTACATGATTGGAGACAGAGTAATGCATATACGTTTCTGTTAAGAAATGTTAGGTAGAGCTAAACGTGTATAGACAAAATTTTATTCAGACAAGCGTTACGTTACCGTAAGAAATCTTTTCTATGTGCAACAATAACAATTCATATTTGCTATTTATTATTATTAGTTGATATCTTTAAACAGAAGGAGTTTAAGAAGTTACTGGACGTTGGAGGTTCAAGACGCAACTTCCAGAAAGAAGGGCTATTGCTTGAAACGACCTGTAACAAATTTTATTTAAAACTCTTTTTGCAGATCAGTCTTTTGATTTTGTTACTAGTATACATGGCAGTAGTAGTTTGACATTTATTTAATTATTTATTAAGTATTTTTTAATGTATTTAAACCTAATAGGGTAGACTAACACTATGTGATGACAAGTTCAGTTAAGTCCTCTCCTGGCCCGAGCCAGCACTAGGTAAGGAGCAGGGTCGAAATTGCCAGTGGGTTAGGTACTGCACCGCACCAGCCTGGTTCCGGGCCGGATATGCCAGTGGAAAAGGAGTACAAGAGGCAGAATGGCTGTGTGCTGTAGATAAACCAGGCAGTGGGAGGATCTGCCTGAGTGACAGCACACAGAGGCCTATGGGCAACTTTTAGAATAATCACTCATGAGTTCCACATGTAATGTGCAATATCCCTTCCCCCTTTGTGTAGTATTCTCAATAACAAACTTGTGCAAACTTTTTAATCACCATTTATTGTAATATGTTTAAATTGTGAAAGTAAGCACTGATCAAAGCACATCACATTTAAGTTTCCCCTCAGAGGCTGAACCTTATGGAGAGCAGGATGACAAGACCATCTCGACTAATGTAGGAAGGACCTGCCTATGTAACACTGCTGCTGTACTTCAGATTTAGCCATTTAAATATGTCAATGAAAGCAGCACCTCTGGTTGAACTGAAACTCGCATGTTAACCCAGTCAGTGAGAGCTGCAGCAGATCTCCCTAAAAAGGTCAAGAACTCAGATTAGTCACTTAGAAACATTGCAGCAGTTTCCCCCATTTAAAAAGCATGTTTCAGACGTTCTGAACTCAAATCTCTTATCTGTTCATTTTATAAAGATCTGCCCTTGGGAGTTAAAGTGACGTCCACAGGAAGTGACGAGATTATTCTGGGATACAATGTGACCCTGACCTGCAGCACACAGAGCTGCTCTCCAACACAGACAGAGTTCACCTGGTTTAAGGATGGCCGGCCCACCTACAACACCACATCAAACACATTGCGCTTTAATCCTGTTTCCTATCAAGACTATGGAAACTACTCCTGTGCTTCAAAAGACAATACAAGTATACAGTCTCCTCAGATCACTTTGGATATTAAATGTGAGTATAATCTTTACACTTAGTTGAAATGAGACGTGGGGTCTCCTTTCACATGCAACACATGTATTTATAGCTCTATGCCTGTGAAAACAAAGTAAAAGTTCAGTTAACTTGTTATCCAATACAGTAGCTTCCTGCCTCTTAATTTCCCTTTGAACTCTAACGTTTAAGAGGACTGGAGAATGTCCAGCACCGCTGTTAAACACCCCATACACTGTGGACATAATATTGACATTTAGTGAAACCAGGACATTATTGGTGGATTTGCCTGTATTCTAAACTTATATTTTCCAATGTGCCATATAATCAATAAGATATATATTTTTCTAATGTAAGTAAAAAAACAAAAAAACAAACAAAAAAAAACAATCAGTGTTATTGCAACACTCAAAGTAGCACAATACTGCTAAGCCAGAGTAATTTGTTTATTATTTAAATGGGAGGCAAAGCCAAGAGTCTACAAATAATGTGTAGAACCGTCTCAGAAATAAGTGGAGAAGTCGCGGAGATAAAGCAAATAGAACTTTAATCAAGCCGGCTCGGAAGCCCCACATCAGAAATAATTCCTTCAGTGAGACTTAATGTTTACAAACATGAGTACAGCTTTATAGGAAAAATGACGTAACATCTTATGGCCGTTCATCCAATCAGAAGATACAGGTCCGGGTCCGTTTTACGATCTGTCCTCCCGTGAAGAGGTGATGGATCCAAAGCAGATGTCCGTCTTTGATGTGCACTAGGAAGATGCGATCCCACGGTCGTCATTTACCTAGTGTCAATCGCCCATTAAAAGAAACAATTTCTGCCTATCTTGAGAAACGATTAAGTCATAAACAAATTCTCAGCAGACATCTGTAGGCTATTTCAGCACTGTGTAATCTTTCATTACTGACAGGAGTTTCTAACAAATCGACCTTGTTGACCCTTTACTTGTCCTGCTAAATCGAATCTGCTCAGTCTGTATACAAAACTATTTCTAATGCTAGTATTAATATAAAACATTATATAATTATCACAAAACACTTTCTTCAACATCCTATACAGAGTCTTCAAATGCATATGTCATATTATAGATTTATTTGTTTTCCTTCCAGATGCCCCAAAGGACACCTCAGTGTCAGTCAGCCCCTCTGGTGAAATAGTGGAAGGCAGTTCTGTCACCCTGACCTGCAGCAGCAATGCAAACCCACCAGTGCAGAACTACACCTGGTTTAAGACCAATGGAGCTGCTGTCTGGGAGAAAGGATCAGGGCAGAGTTTCACCATTACAAACATCAGCCCTGGAGACAGTGGGCAGTACTACTGTGAAGCACAGAATAGGATTGGCGCTCACAACTCTACAGTTACAACTCTCACTATAAGAGGTATAGTATGTGAGATTAAAATTAATATTAAAAATGTACTCTACAGCGAGCAGAAATCGAACAAGGTCTGAAAATACAGGCCATAGATATTCTGTTCTCTTGCTGATGGTGCTCATTCTACATGTGAAAAATAATGTGATAAGTAGCAAAGGATGTGTGGTTATAAATATAATAATTCTGCCCTATCTTGTGCAAACTACTAACAAGTGTCAAACACCTCTATCAAAACAGACTGTGAAACACTAAACTATTAATCGATTTTGAGTCACTTTAGTAAGTCTTGTCTAATCTACTGAAAAACAACAGCACAGTCAGGAAATACAACAGTATGAGCACACAGGGAAGGGAGCGTGGTGTGTAAATTGCTGAGCAGAGGCATCGGACCAGCACGGGCTGTTTGTTGATTAAAGGACACATTGTTCGGTTTCCTGTTTTCAAAATACTTACGTGTTTTTTACAGTTCCATCTTCTACATTATCACCCCAGAGTTGAATTTAAACAATAGTATTCTTTAACGTCTTATTCCTTTTTTCCCCTCTATTCCAGGTAACCTGAATTTAGCCCTGATTCCTGCAGTGTCAGGGATGGTGCTATTCATCAGTATTGTAGCACTGGTGGTTTTCATTGTGGTCAATAGGTGAGTTGGTTCAGAAACAAGTTAACTATGTGCTGCTAGACGTGGCAACAAGCATCCATCACGCCCACTAAGGAAATACTTTGTTTTCAGAAGAGGAGGTGTGTGCTTGACATGTAGACAGAAAGGGAAGATAAATGCATCAGAATATACATCAACTACATTATGATAGAATCTCAATTGGTGTGTGGGATCAAGAAGGAATTAAAGTTGTATTAGCAGCATGGAGTGAATTCCACATTCAGATACAATTACTGGTTAAAGTTAATATCCGAGTGTATAACAAACTTTCCAGAAATCTTGCCAAACATGGATTTAACATGACCCCGCTTCAGTGATATGAAAAGTTTAAATAAAAACTTTAGGCAGAGTACAAAAATCTAAGGACAATTATCAGAATGGAAGTGATTTTATGGTCATCCTGTGAATGATGTGCAGGATCTGTTGTACAACAGCTCAGCAGGGACCATCAGTATGAAGAAGAACGATAGGTATTTCTCTGAAAAAAAAGACAGCAATTACCAAAAGGGAAAAGCCTTCTGACTGCCAATCAGTGAATCTTGTACCAAAGCCGCCTAATTGGGGCCCTGCAGGGGGAAAACCCGCCCCCTGCCGTCTGTGAAAAGTCTCCTCCTGTCAGCTGCCACCTGCCATTTCTTCATCAAAAGGATCATCCGTCCGAGACACCCCTGAAGGGTAATGGCTGTCTTTCATTTTCAGTGAACTTAGGTTATGATAATAACCTCACGGCACCTGAGGGTAAGCCATCTGGAGTACCCGAGTGCCCAGGGCCTGTGCCATTGTGTAGTGTGCTGTGATGTGATCAGGCATGGGAACATTAGCAGTCTCATAGGTGAGCCAGATCGTGACCGCCACCCAGTGTGCCAGTCGTTGTTTGGAAACAAACCCTCTGGTGGTAGACCTGTAGCAGACAAAAAGCTGGTGGGATCTGCGGCAGTGTGCAGTCCGCTCCATATAACACTTTAGGGCCCTCACGGGACATAGTGTGTGCAGTCTGTGGTCTTTATATGACACGTGTGGAGGGGGGTGACATGACTCCAGGACTATAGGCTGATTGATGTGAAACACCGACACGACCTTAGGTAGGAAGGCCAGGTTCGTCCACAGAGTGACTCTGTCGTTACTTCTCGAGAAGATCAGACAGGCTTTATCCATCGACAAGGCATGAATTTAACTGATTCTCCTTGCTGACATTATTGTTACAAGGAAGGCAACCTTGAGCAAGAGAAAGCGGAGCTCCGTTGAGGAAATGGGCTCAAAGGGAGCTCCGCTGAGCCACTGTAGAACTAATTCAAAGTCACAGGCTGGAATTGTTTTTCACTGGTGGTCTCGCACCCTTCAGGAATTGGGTCACCAGGAAGTTTCTGGGGAGACATTGTCAATCTTATCATGGCATGCTGAAATAGCAACCTTCAGAGTGGATGCAGATCGACGTTTCTCTTGCAGCTGCTGCAGGAAGTACAGAATTGTCAACATGGTGCATGACACTGGATCCACATGTCTGGCTAGGCACCAGTTTTGGTAGGCAGACCACTTATCAGTATATTGAGCTCTGGTAGAGGGGGCTCTGGCCCTGGTTGCTTTCAGGGACCAGATGCACAGTTGGGTTGGGTTGGGGTGCCAAAGGAGTCTGTCCGCCTGACTGAGCAAGTCTTTGCATAGCAGGAGCTGCCAGGGTTCTGTCGACGATGAACGTTGCTCAATCCGTCAAAGTCAAGTATCGATCGCTGTTTATTGATGTGGGGGGGGCGACGTCGAGATGATTGATGTTGAGCAAGAATCCTCTGAGTCCTCATGTCTCTAGATCCAGACGAATTTGTTAAGTTCATAAATATGTTCTTATTAGGACTTAAGGTGCTGTATACTGTACGTGCGTTTACTGTAATGGGATTACTGAAATACGTATGTTTTAATCAAACTTGCACTTTTGCAAGTTTTAACATTTATAAATGTTAATGACTGAAATGTGTACGCTTTAGTTAAATTATAACCTGCTATAATGTAGCTGCTGTTACTGTATGATTATTCCTGAAATGTGTGTATTTTGTTTCAACTGTAACTTGTTTAAGGGTGTCTCCTGAGTAAATTAAACATAAGATGGCAAAAAGTGTCATTTGCAGATACAAATCTGTACTAAGAGTAATGAGTTAAGGGAGTCAAGTTGTGACGTTTAAAAGGCATATCTACTAGCACATTTCTTGATAATAATAATAATAATAATAATAATAATAATAATAATAATAATAATAATAATAATAATAATAATAATATCCAAATAGCACTACTTTATTGTTGCACATGGAAAAGTTCTTCTTACGGTGACGAGAAACCTGGGTATTTATTATGCGGTCTCCAATCATGTAAAGCAGAAAGGATAAAATAGCCACAAAAGTCCTTTCCACATCAGGCTCTATCGCTCGTAGTGTTGTTTTCTGTCTGTGTTTTTAAACAAACAAAACAAAAAACAAACCTATCCCACAGTCGCTCTGGGAACAATGGCCAGGTTATACAAAAAGCTCAGGAACGCGACACTTCGGCAGTGGAAACAAGGCATAAGTGTCTCACACCGGCCCAGTGACCAAATTTAATTTTACCGGCTTGCCCAGTCACTCTCTTTGAACCACTGAGTATTTCCCAATAGCGATCAGAGAGAGCGGATTGAGACAGACAGTACTTTTAAACAGCACCACTACCTGTCGCTAGTACAGCACACTCGCCTCAGTAAGCAAGGGCTGCTGGAAGGATTCCTGATACCATGAATTTAATACAAAGAGACCCTCATCTTGTCACCAACTGTAACCTCAAAGACCTCAAAGGAAAGAAAGTCCACATTGTAACCGTGACTCAGCGCTCCTGAGAGTGCTCATTCTTTTATATTGAACATGCTGTACTTTCCCAGTGTGCTCTCTCAGAGCCTCTTAGTCATGTAACGGCCCCCAAAGTGTCATACTTTAAAAAAATAAAACACTTTAATACAATAATTATTAAGGATTCCTTACACTTCATCAATACTTGGGAATCAAAGTCCACTGTATCTTTCCACAATTATCAAGTTTTTCAGGGGAATGAGAAATGCTTGAAGGCCGCAGTCTGCAAAAGCTGCTGAAGCAACATTGTTAGGGACCATTGAAACATTAGTTTTATACCAGATTATTCCACAACAAGCCTGACTACATCTGGAATTTAATGGCAGTGGAGGCTACCCTGTAGACACGATTCACACTCTTGATACATCTTCCATCTTTTGTTGTCTAAAGGAGGAAGCCTGGTCCTTCTGAAGAGAAGATAGACATGGGGACTCAGGTAAAGGCTTGGACATTAACACTGATTAAAATAGGAAATGGCATTTTACACGTTAAGGTATATATATATATATACACTCACCTAAAGGATTATTAGGAACACCATACTAATACTGTGTTTGACCCCCTTTCGCCTTCAGAACTGCCTTAATTCTACGTGGCATTGATTCAACAAGGTGCTGAAAGCATTCTTTAGAAATGTTGGCCCATATTGATAGGATAGCACCTTGCAGTTGATGGAGATTTGTGGGATGCACATCCAGGGCACGAAGCTCCCGTTCCACCACATCCCAAAGATGCTCTATTGGGTTGAGATCTGGTGACTGTGGGGGCCAGTTTAGTACAGTGAACTCATTGTCATGTTCAAGAAACCAATTTGAAATGATTCGACCTTTGTGACATGGTGCATTATCCTGCTGGAAGTAGCCATCAGAGGATGGGTACATGGTGGTCATAAAGGGATGGACATGGTCAGAAACAATGCTCAGGTAGGCCGTGGCATTTAAACGATGCCCAATTGGCACTAAGGGGCCTAAAGTGTGCCAAGAAAACATCCCCCACACCATTACACCACCAATTACCAGCTTGCACAGTGGTAACAAGGCATGATGGATCCATGTTCTCATTCTGTTTACGCCAAATTCTGACTCTGACCATCTGAATGTCTCAACAGAAATCGAGACTCATCAGACCAGGCAACATTTTTCCAGTCTTCAACTGTCCAATTTTGGTGAGCTTGTGCAAATTGTAGCCTCTTTTTCCGATTTGTAGTGGAGATGAGTGGTACCCGGTGGGGTCTTCTGCTGTTGTAGCCCATCCACCTCAAGGTTGTACGTGTTGTGGCTTCACAAATGCTTTGCTGCATACCTCGGTTGTAACGAGTGGTTATTTCAGTCAAAGTTGCTCTTCTATCAGCTTGAATCAGTCGGCCCATTCTCCTCTGACCTCTAGCATCAACAAGGCATTTTCGCCCACAGGACTGCCGCATACTGGATGTTTTTCCCTTTTCACACCATTCTTTGTAAACCCTAGAAATGGTTGTGCGTGAAAATCCCAGTAACTGAGCAGATTGTGAAATACTCAGACCGGCCCGTCTGGCACCAACAACCATGCCACGCTCAAAATTGCTTAAATCACCTTTCTTTCCCATTCAGACATTCAGTTTGGAGTTCAGGAGATTGTCTTGACCAGGACCACACCCCAAAATGCATTGAAGCAACTGCCATGTGATTGGTTGGTTAGATAATTGCATTAATGAGAAATTGAACAGGTGTTCCTAATAATCCTTTAGGTGAGTGTATAATATGCACACATAAACACACACCCAGTAGGTAGTATCACATACATATTTTTTTTAACAAATAAGCATTCCTTAAATGAAGGACAGAGAGAGCTGAAATATGGAAACCCTTGGCTCTCCTCTCTCTTTGTTCCCCTCATTTCAAAACGCACACAAGCAGTGCTGATTCATACACACACTACTGCAGGAGACCAAGTTTAAAGAGTCAATCGCTGGTCAGTGTCCCTATAGCCCTTCCAGGAAATGCCACAATAGCATTGAGCATGAACATTTCCTCTCCCTGGTGCCGTCCTCCCCAAATGGACAACCTTTCCAATTACATGGACAGGACTGACAGTGCATTGCTGTATACTAACTTTCTTAAAGGGGGTGGCAGAAGAGAATATGGCTGTTTCTCAGAACCTGGGCGGAGAGAAAGGCCAGAGCGCTGCAGTACCAGAGGAAGATCTCAACTACGCCGCCATTCACTTCCAAGCCAAGACACCAGCAGGGCAAGTCTGCACATTTCTGTGATGTTTAAATGCGCTTACGTGATTGTGCTGCCAAGGCTATTAGGACAGTACAAGCAGGGTCACGATATGACAGTTAGGTAAGTTACCACTTTAAATCACTTGGGTTTATGTGTGAATGCAATTTAAACCACACAAATCAAAAGGCCCAAAGCAGTATTTGGCCCATCAACAGAGTATTAATCAAAACACTGAAGTTTGTGTTCTCAATAAAAGTTCCTGTTGTGGTTAACCCTGCATTTTTCAGAGGACCTCCATCATTCCTGCCATTGGTGGCGAAGTCTAACAACGATATGGCAAACAAAAAGCCTGTATCGTTACAATACATTAAATACTTGTACAACAGAGTGGCAGTGCAAAGTTTACTCTCACACACGGTTTTAAGTCAGCTGGAATTCTTAGTTTCTGTTATGAGCTGAATCAACAAACGGAATGGACATTGATAAATAGGAATATTTTGGTGGAGTGAACTGAATACATATATCTGAGAATAACTGAAGGATGGAGATAGTCTGAGCTGCAGCAGGATATTCTGGCACCTCCTTTAGCTCTGATCAGTGGAATCCTAGGGATTATTTTCCCAAATATGTAACAAATCTCTGTTCTGCTTATTTTTAAGGAATGGATCCACCCAACCAGAGGAGGATGACCCCTCAGTGATCTATAGTGCAGTGAAAGGTCAATCATAAAGATCCTGCAGACCACTGCTCACAGCTTCAGCACCGTCCACAGGGCTGTTTATGAGGCTCACCTATGAGAGTCTGATCTATTTTTAGGCATCATATCTGTGTAAATAAAAGCCTTTCTTACAACATTTAGAAAATCAGAAAACTGCATGTTCATGTGAATTCCAATTGTACTCAAGGTCATGATCAATTGAAATGGATGAGGCTGAGGCTCAACAGTGGTGTTATACAAATTTTCATATACAAGTACCTGTTTGTTTTGAGGTGATCCTCAGTTCTGCAATGGGAGCAGTAATCCAGTCCGTCTCACACTGCTGACAGGATTCAGGACATGATCCCCCTTTCTTACACATTCAGAACCGACTGGTACCAGCTTTTTATATCGTATGGTATTTTCACTGAAAAATACAAACACGCATTTCAGTAATGTCATTAATACAGTGGTGGTTCATTAAAAAAAGATAAAGTTCTACGTGACCTTAAAATAACTTGGGAGTTTGAATATCAAAATTGGGAGGCTTATCTTGGAAATAATCAACATGTTATTTTTGCTTCTCTATTATCCTTCTTTAACCATGCACTTCATGATTTTGGCAAGACGGTGATCAACACATTTAAAAGCAACATATAAGATTGATTAAAAATAACACATTTGTATATTTATAAATAAATAATTAAACTATGTCCTCGGGTCAGCACTAGCACTGATGTCCCTGTTCCAGTCGGGGGTCAATTCATGAGATGTTTTAAAAGTAACCGACGAATGGTATTTACAGTTTAAACGATTAAACAACAGAAGCACTGCAAACAAATAATACACTCTGATTATTATTATTATCCAGTATTCGTATAAAAAATAACACATAAACATGCCTTAAATTAAACGATGTGTGTGGGGATAGGGGGAGTATATGAATAGGATAACACACTATAAAATCACTCATTATTGTGTTTATGATGTGCTAATAATAATAATAATAAAGTAGGAATTATTTCAAAGAGAGAAGTGGAAACTGGATGTTTTACAGAAAAACTAAATTCTAACAAAACATAGAAAGACAGCAAAAATACACATTACCTGCACAGATCATCACTGGATCTAACTGAAATGTTCTGCAGAGCAGCTTACATTTGAAATTCCATTGGAGTCCAAGCAGAAATGATGTAATGTGATGATGTCACAGCACATTCAAATTGTATTATTTTCTGATTGGATGTTCGATTTATTGATCCAGGAACAATATTTGTTGTTGTGTTTTTTTTACCCAGGATCACACTTCACTCAACAAAATTAGGATGTGCTGACTGACATATTAGGGTTTCTCTCTTTTTCCCCCTTTTCTTATGCTCTCATCAGAATCTAAGTCCTGGTATTGGTCAAGGACAATGACTTACTATTGATCACAGGCACAGGTTGTTGAAAGAATATTAATATGACCCCCCCCCAAAAAAAAAGAAAAAAAATCAGGCTCCAAAAAAAAAGTCCATAGGCGACTTGTCCCCCCTCCTCCCAATATTGAGAGAGCATCAATTTGACCCCTCAATAACTCCCCCCCCACACACACACACTTACACTTCTGAAACAAAAACAAAACTTGCGTGTCTGCTTTGAATTAGCATACAATAACCACACATTTACTTTATCTAACCAAACAGTCAGTATGTAGAAAGTGGTTTAATAATGATCCACTTTCTTCCAAAATAGCTTTAAGTTGTCTATTTGTATTAGTTTTTATATATGATAACATATTTCAATTACAATACTGTCCCGTAGCATAATAAAATATCTGCATCTGTGACATATAACACAGGGCACCCAATTGGGCTGATGATGCAAGTGTGATAAGAGGTGCCCTTTAGGAATTATTTAAAACCTTGGTGCACACACACATATGAAACACTCACACATCTGCCTATGAAACTCGCACACATTCATATGCAATGTTCACAAAAATATATGAAACACTCACACACACACTGTCCTGATTAATTGGATATAACTGAATGATTGGAGTTGGTCTCAAATACATTTACAAATTAAGAAAAAAATAATATATATATATATATATATATATATATATATATATATATATATATATATACACAAAACAAATGTATGTGTGTGTGTGTTTGTGTGTGTGTGTTCTATGACTATACAATAAGTTATTGCATTAATGGTTACAAATGCTCATGATGAGGATGTATGAAGGGGTTGAATTGTTGGGAACCAATTCTCACAGGACAAATTAATGGGGACGAATTGTCATGGACCTTCCAGATACAATGAATATAACAGATATAACTGCTGGATATACTGAAATTCTGTGTATAATGTGAAATCTCTTGCACACAAACGTATGAAAAAACACATCCATATGAGAATTTCATTTTTGGTCTTGTCAGGCAGTTGTTTAATCCACCCCAATGTAATCTGTGCTTGATACTGCATTTATTACTTGTTGTTACATGTACTGGACTGGTAATGCATTTTTATATTATTACACTGTAACAAGGGATGAGTTTAAGGTCATCAGTAACATCACAAAGGTTTACACCATTTTACATGAATATGTAAAGTAAATAACACACACTACATGTAACTAAGTCATTCTACTTGTTGTTAAGTGTACGCAAGCTTGTGCTGTAATTACATCATCGATACTAGTATTTAATCTTTAACTATACATAAACTACATGTCAATTCACCCTTGTTACTATGTAATTACAGTGTAAGTAAACTGTAATAAGGGTACTGTGTTATAAAGAGTTTCCACATTTGTATTATTTCATTATAGATTAGGGAAGGGATTTTATAGTATATGGCCTGGGGTATGAAAGGCATTTTAAACTGGTTTTAGTGATTAATAATTGTCCCTCTGTGTATTGTGTATTGTATATTGATTGCTCGGTCTTTAATTGATCTGTGTTCCATGGTTAATAAATATATCTTCTTTGATTAACCCTGGTGTCCTGTTGGTGTGCCAAGATCTAAGCGTCCTTTGCAGGGAGGGTGTGGTATGTTCTTCAGGGAGTTCTCTCAGTGGCACATGGCACGGGACAAACGTACATAACCATGAGCTATTGTCATTCAGATACACTTGCCAAAACCCTGATGAGGAATCTCCACTCTTGCCATCTCTTTTTAAGAATGTTCCCTCTTTATGTATCGGTTGAGATCTTTGGGGTCCATATGTAATGGGGTTCATAGTATAAATAGTTTAATGAAATGAAAAGATGCTGATCTGATAAGATACAGCCAAAATGTTGCAATGGACAAATTGTTTGAATTTATCATTACAGTTATTGTTTTATTAGTAAGTACTTTCTATTGGCCTAGGACTTTAAACTGGAGTTTTCCTTTTTATCTGGTATCAAATATCAGAAGAAATAATAATTGCTGAATAAAGTCCTATTATCTAGTGACCCCCACACATACAACCCACAGCGGTCAAATCCTCTGAAAACAAGACCGGGTTGATGCGCAAGTTACTACAATACTTTAACTAATACAAATTCAGATTAGCGGTGAGGTTGATCTGCATGAATTAACCTTGAGGGTGTTTAGTTTTATACAAATATAGGTTTATTAAAAATATGAATATACAACATGTATTTGCAAAGATAGGATAGAGACAAGCAGGGTGGATAATATTAAAAGTAAGAGTGAGAGGAGATTTATCCACTACCAAGGGCGTCACTAGACAGGGGCTGACAGTGATTTCTCCAGTAAGAACTGGGGGGGCTGACGGTGTATTCGTATTAACTTTTTGCACGTCAGTATAATATAATCGCGCAGAAATGCCATTATGGGAAATAATCTGAATTGGATCAAAAGACCCGGGACTATTACTAAGAGACCCGGGGCTTAAGCCCAGAAAGCCCGTGTCTAACGACGCCGATGTCCAATACTCGAGTTTTGACTTGAGGCACAAAACATGTAAAATAACAAACAAGTCTTATGATTACGCTAGCCGTTCCTACACTTTAGATCCCATACACAACTAAGTTTTATGCAATTGTGGTTTACCTAATTCTTGACTAGTACACAAAATATACTACCTGTGTGGTTTACTGAGATTCAATGTGAAAAATTGTTCAAATGTTACTTGGAGTTTCTAACTCTTTATATTGTCAAGTTTTAGTTCTAACAATTACATTTTCAATTCCCTCAAAGCATGATCTTACAGTTGATATCAAACAAGTCAGGTGTTCTTTTTCGGTTAAATTTGAGTCTTCTTGGAATTCCAGGGGGGCTGGTCTGATGCCCATGTCAGTGGAGGATCAATTAGGATGTGTGAATAATTCTGTTACCAAATGTTAAAGTTGCATTGTATGTGAAATATAAATGGTCCAATGGTTGTTTTAGCTAGTGCTCTTTCTTTAAAGACCAAACATGGCTTGAGCATGTTTTGGTTCTGAGGTAGAATTACTTCAGTGTCATTAACTTAGTTTTAAGTCACCTTTTCTTGTTTGTTATCAAACTCAGGAAGAAGCTGGGTAACACTTCTGTTACCAGCATGTAGTTTATACAGTGAGGGAAAAAAGTATTTGATCCCCAGCTGATTTTGTACGTTTGCCCACTGACAAAGAAATGATCAGTCTATAATTTTAATGATAGGTGTATTTTAACAGTGAGAGACAGAATAACAACAAAAAAATCCAGAAAAACGCATTTCAAAAAAGTTATAAATTGATTTGCATGTTAATGAGGGAAATAAGTATTTGATCCCCTATCAATCAGCAAGATTTCTGGCTCCCAGGTGTCTTTTATACAGGTAACGAGCTGAGATTAGGAGCTCTCTCTTAAAGGGAGTGCTCCTAATCTCAGCTCGTAACCTGTATAAAAGACACCTGTCCACAGAAGCAATCAATCAGATTCCAAACTCTCCACCATGGCCAAGACCAAAGAGCTGTCCAAGGATGTCAGGGACTAGATTGTAGACCTACACAAGGCTGGAATGGGCTACAAGACCATCGCCAAGCAGCTTGGTGAGAAGGTGACAACAGTTGGTGCGATTATTCCCAAATGGAAGAAACACAAAATAACTGTCAGTCTCCCTCGGTCTGGGGCTCCATGTAAGATCTCACCTCGTGGAGTTTCAATGATCATGAGAACGGTGAGAAATCAGCCCAGAACTACACGGGAGGATCTTGTTAATGATCTCAAGGCAGCTGGGACCATAATCACCAAGAAAACAATTGGTAACACACTACGCCGTGAAGGACTGAAATCCTGCAGCGCCCACAAGGTCCCCCTGCTCAAGAAAGCACATGTACAGGCCCGTCTGAAATTTGCCAATGAGCATCTGAATGATTCAGAGGAGAACTGGGTGAAAGTGTTGTGGTCAGATGAGACCAAAATCGAGCTCTTTGGCATCAACTCAACTCGCCATGTTTGGAGGAGGAGGAGGAATGACCCCAAGAACACCATCCCCACTGTCAAACATGGCCATGTACCGTCAAATCTTGGGTGAGAACCTCCTTCCCTCAGCCAGGGCATTGAAAATGGGTCGTGGATGGGTATTCCAGCATGACAATGACCCAAAACACACAGCCAAGGCAACAAAGGAGTGGCTCAAGAAGAAGCACATTAAGGTCCTGGAGTGGCCTAGCCAGTCTCCAGACCTTAATCCCATAGAAAATCTGTGGAGGGAGCTGAAGGTTCGATTTGCCAAATGTCAGCCTTGAAACCTTAATGACTTGCAAACATGCAAATCAAATTATAACTTTTTTGAAATGCGTTTTTCTGGATTTTTTTGTTGTTATTCTGTCTCTCACTGTTAAAATACACCTACCATTAAAATTATAGACTGATCATTTCTTTGTCAGTGGGCAAACGTACAAAATCAGCAGGGGGATCAAATACTTTTTTCCCTCACTGTATTTGGGTTTGTTGATCTGGTCTATGGAATATGTAAAGTACCTTGAATGTCTGAGTTTCAGAAAATAAATCTTCAGTTGGAATGTGATGCTAGTCTCTCTGGAGACATTTGTCAGTTGGGGTGGCCTTCCAGCATGGGCGTGTTATTTGTCGTACTTTGGTGAGCACAGGCCTGTTGTATAACACATAACTTCAAAGCTGTCTCCATAAGTCCTTTAACACAAGCCTAAATTTCTCAGTTAGGAAGGTATATGCATTTCTGTATATATTTGCCATAATAAGGTCGTATGATTTACAATAGTGTACATGAGTTCGTTACAGGTGACGTTATACCTCTGTCAAATCATTGCAGTGATAAGCCTCCGATGCCAGGAGACCCGGTCTTTTGGCATAGCGAGCTCAACTGGGTGGACCCGCTGCAGTGCAAATCCCAAGCTCTGACCCTCACCAGCTACACATGCATATATGCAAGGCTCCATCGTTCTTTCCCACGATCACTCAGTCTGTGGGTTCTTCTGCTTTGACAATCAACCTCATGTCAGCCATCCGATCTACCTCCATTTTCCACTTCTCTTTGAGTGCAACAGGTATCTACCAAGGTGTAGGGATAACTGGAACTGCATTTTCTTTTTGGTAATAACTTGTCCCTTTTTACAGTTAATCAACCCTTTATATTCTCAGCTTAGTCAGACACAGGGATTCACATGTTTGGGGACTTATTTGGTATCAATGGCTTACTCAGGAATTAAGATCTGCTTCTAAGATCTGCCAGGGTCCTCTTTTATCCTATATCTTAGGTTAAGATGAGCTTTGCAAAATCTGTTATTTTTAATCATTTTCTTCAGAAATCTTATAAACCATTAGCTGTACTGCAGGGTTGCCAACCAGCCATAAATTTACGGACAGTTCGTAAAAATAATCTTAATTTCATTTTGTCTGTAAATCCATAAAAAAGTTTGACTGTCCGTAAAAATGTCCCATTACTACTATTTCTTTCATGGCTAAATTACTGACTGCCACCAAACTTTCCTGGTAGATACTAATATTATTTCAACAAAAGTTTAATGAAGAGCGTAAATAGGTCAATGTTCCTGACAATCAAACGTGTTAACCAATCTGAGGATGAAGTAGGTGGATCCACCTAAAATGGGGGCATCAATTGCAAAGTATTAATTATCAGAGAAACGATATGTTTACATCACACACTTCCTGGTTTTAGAAATGTAATGTGCAATGCAGCACATGGGTCTGGAATTGACCAATGGAGAGGATGTTACTGTGTGTGTCATGAGCCATGGAGATTTACTAGCCAATCCAAGAAACACTGTCTCAGGCAGCTGGAATAGATCAGCTGATAAGAGAAGCTGGGTTACAGACACTGAGCAGAGCCAGCCAGAGCCAGAGAGAGAGATAGGCTTTTATAATTCCACTATAATAGATGCTCTAGCTATATATGTGGTATCTATAGATTCAGAACAGCTTCAGCTATGCATCTGTGCATGTAATATGTACTTATAATGTAGTATATATTATATTATTATATTATACAGTATATTAAAAGTGGAAAATGTGGAATAAAATAAAAAAATAAACAGAATTAGATTATTTTTTCTAGCAATGGAAAACAGAATCTGATCCAGATTGGCACCAGTTCTGCCCAGATTTACCCCTGCCAGCCCCCATGGGGTGCAACTGGACCAAACAAAGACTCACAGTGGACTTGATCACAGGCAAACCATGACACACCTTTATCAATTGCTGGACACAGCAAACCCCCAATATTTGAATAAAGATAACTGTAGAAATGCATACTGGGTGTGGTGCAAAAAGTCATTTTCTAAAGCTAGTCAGGAATACCTAATTTCCTCATACAAAAGCCAACCAGACAGTTCTGCACCATAGGGTGTTTATACATTTTATTTTCACACTTTTTTAAGACCTAAATAGGCGTGTCAGTAAAAAAATATGGCATGTCAGTAAAAATAAGTAAGTCAGTCATGTCAGTAAAAACTCAAATGTATGGTTGGCAACCCTGGTGTACCGAGAACTTGGGATAACGATCTCCGCCCATAGAGTACTGTGCAAAAGTTTTAGGCAGGTGTGAAAAAATGGTGTAAAGTAAGAATAGACAAAAATAGACATTTTAATAGATTATATCTATCAATTAACTAAATGCAAAGTGAGTGAACAGAAGAAAAATCTACATTGAATCAATATTTGGTGTGACCACCCTTTGCCTTCAAAACAGCATCAATTCTTCTAGGTACACTTGCACACAGTTTTTGAAGGAACTCGGCAGGTAGGTTGGCCTAAACATCTTGGAGAACTAACCACAGTTCTTCTGTGGATTTAGGCAGCCTCAGTTGCTTCTCTCTCTTCATGTAATCTCAGACAGACTTGATGATGTTGAGATTAGGGCTCTGTGGGGGCCATACCATCACTTCCAGGACTCCTTGTTCTTCTTTACGCTGAAGATAGTTCTTAATGACTGTCACTGCCAGTTGCCGGTCTCAGCCCGGTCCATTGTAATCTGTAAGTAGAATGTATTTATCCATTAGCACCACGCATTGCCTACCCCTCATCTGTATGTACACTTCTGCTCCCTGTTCTCACCTCATATGCTGCCCAACTCCTTCTCCTGCCCAGAGAGAGCCTCCGTCTCTGTGCAGGTAGTTCCATGGGAAGCAGGTGATTGGCTTGTGTCAAAGTGAATAAGAAAACACACGTGCAATAATACAGAAAAAAATGTAAAGTAACATAAGTGTACACCGTTACTTCTCAATGTAAACTCTAAAATCCAACTCTGTTACTTTTAGTTCAGCACTGGCTTCCTCTTCACTATGTTGGTGAAACTTTTCTGATGTCATTCTGTTAGAGCTCTCTAATGCCAGAGTCAATAATGAAACAGAGGCCCTTGTAAACGTGTCTGCACAGATCTTGGAATTGGTTTTTTTTTCTTTATTTTATTTTTCCTTTGTTACATTTATTTACTTTTACTTGGTTATGGTCCTTGGGATAGGGTTTTGGGGGATTGGTTGCTCAACATTGGGTTATTATATATTACAGTTGTTGTTCTGTTCAGTTGTCTTTTAAATAAAATGAAAAATTATTAATAAAAGAAAATAATAAATCAAATCCTATATTATTACATAATTAAGTTTCAATCCCATGCTTTGCAATATAATCATGTATAACCAGACTCAAACTTAACAGAATACACAACCCTAGCTTACACTTCCTTAATTAAGAATAGGATGATAATTATTCATACAAAATGTAAAAGAGATTAAAATAAATCTCCAGAGTTCTAGCAGTTATTTTGAATTGTTTCATTACAAATTGAAATGGAGTTAATGACTGTTTACATTTAAGCAAATAAGTCAAGACAGTGGAAACTATAATTAAGATCCTATTGAGTTCTGTGAATAAAAAGTAAATTAATAAGAAAAAGGTCACAAGCAGGAATTAATTGAACACAATAATGACTGTTAACCTGAACAGTCCAACTGAAATCCATCCATTATGAAGACCAGAGTTAATATTACTATGAACAGACACAGGTGGCACTTATACTGTGTCAAACACACTCCTGATTAGAGATCTTCAGCTGAGGGAAGCTTGTGTCACGGTGTCCCCTGGTTCCACCTTAGTTCACCACCAGAGGTCTCTCTCTCCCGAATACTAGTCTAGTGCTTCTCCTTTCCTTTGCCCAGTCAAACCAGTCTTTCCACATTCTTCCCTACCAGGTGCACCTGTTCTGTCCTCCTCTCCTATCATTGGTCAATCTTTCATTCACCTCGTTCAAACCCTCTCTCCTTCACAGTACTGAAATGCCTCTGTTTCCTAGATTCATTGCGAATCTTGCATTCTCTCCTGGATCAATTCTGAGCCTTGTTTCTTGTTTGCTTAACCGTATATTTGACCTTTTGCTACCCTCTCTCGTTTACCCCTTTTGGATCTCCCTACTAGCCTGTTCGCCTGAACGATTGACCTTGGACTGTCCTTGTTAACTCTCTCTCCTTTTGCCCTTATCGGATTATCTGCTCCATATCTAAGCCTGCACTTGGATCCTTTCCTTTGGTCCTTGAGGACGTCACAGCTTGTGCTCAATTGCTGAAGTACTGTTCAGCACCTTCCTCTTTGTCAAAATGAACGGGAATGTGAACTTTAGACTTGAAGCCAAATAGAAAGTATTTGCACGTTAATGAGGAAGGGCATATTTACTGCTAGAGAACTAATTAAAAATGATTACTGGAACACAAACTGAATTTCCAGTGTAATGAGCATTTGTATTGAAATAGTAAGTACAGCATTAATTTCTTCACAACAATGCGTTTAATAACTGTCTACATGAAACCATTTTGCGACATGAAAAATATCAATCTCTCCTTTTAGAAATACCTGGCTGTTTAAATCAACTACTGAACAATTACATTTTCTTTCCCTGAAATCATAAGTGCTTTTAAAGTCTGCTGATGACTGAATTACAATGGAGACTGAGCTGTAGTCCACTGATAAAACAATGTATCTGAACTCAGCTTAAAAGCTGAACAGAAATACATGTGTTTGCAAATATACAAATGCTGACAATGACTGCTGTTGTTCCATTATTGTATTTTTATAATTAAAGTGTCTGTGTGCTGCAATTGTGCTACTGACAGATTGTGCCAACTAAAATTTGATCTGATATATTTTAAAATGTATAAAGTATTTACAAATTATTAATATATATCACGAATCACAGAATCTTGTAGAACTCAATTTCTGTAATAATTGGACGCAGACACCAATTCCAAAGATATAAATTGTCAAATGTATTAAAAACAAAGACTAAATGTAGCACTACACTAATTATACAAAAGGGAAAAACTAATTAAAATTCAACTCTAGATCAACAAATCAAAGACAAATCACTTCCGTGACCAAATCAAAGACCATGGGATCGCATATGATAACACACAAATCGTTAAACAAAAAAGATTATAAATACATTGACTACAATACCAGTTAGTAAGACGAAGGTGAGTCTCTAATTAGTATTGTTAGTTGGACATCAAATAACTACACAGTTTAGTATTTATGTCAGGTAACTTCTCGTTATATATATATCAGTCTCATTTACGTTTAGGTGCCGAGAAAGATCCTATAATTACTTGTTACCACAATTTCCTTTAACTGATTATTATTCAATGATTAAGGATAGGCAGGGCCACCAATAATCTAATGTCTATTAACTTGTGTCAATTTCAGACTAAACAGTTAAACAGGAATGGGAAGATATTTCTCGGCATTGACAGGTTTTATTTCTGAAATTGTCAACAAAACCGTTTAATGCAGCACTCATTTATATTTAAGAAAACTAAATGATATTACACATTCTAGAGTTATGATTAACATTTCTCAAATGTCATGAATCACAAACTCCAAACTGTTAAACTTATCTGAACTTCGTCGCAGAGAGGCCTCTCTGGCTTCGGGCTCAGATAACAGCACACGGCACGAGGTCCGTGTGCTTTGGAACAAAGGCAGTCCGGTTCGGCTTTGTCCATGAACTTCCACTCAGTCGATGCACCTGGAAGTTGGAGTTTCGCGAAACAGAGTCTTTTCCAAACAGATTTTCCACAGGTTTGAAGGCTCCAAGGGTGTGCACAGGATCTTCTTTGTAAGCAGGGTTTCCACTGTAGTTATTTGAAGACAAAGTCTTTGAGGAAAGCAGGGCCCTGTTCGGTTCCAAGGGTTGAGTTTCTTAAGACTCAATAGCTATTTAAATGACTGAACACTTCTGTATTACAGTCGACTTAGTCAATTGTCCAGCTGTAAAACTCCACTGATCAGATGGGTACAGGCGGGCAGGCGCAGTTTGTAAAGTTCTTTAACTGAATAAAGTTCTTTAAAATAATTATTCGTACAGCTCAATCTCCTTCTCCCAGTTTAACTCTTCTGTTGCTGGCAAAGACTTAGTTTCGTTTCTGGTTGCGGTTCTGGCAACAGAGCTACAGGTTGAGCTGTGGCAGTGAGTTACTGGTTCAGGTGAGAGAGAGAGAGTGAGAGATGCCATGCGTTACCCTTTATACGCCTGTCAGATCAATAGATGATTGGTTCTTGAGTTTGTGAGATTGAATTTCGGGTTCAACCCCCAGTGTCCCATTGGAGGGGGGCTTGATTTATGACTGATGTCAATCCATTACATCTTTTGGAAATGCCGGTTGGCCTGGGTTCATAGCTCTGTGTCGGGATTTTGGCTTTCGTCCATTTCAAAGAGTTTTTATTACCTACAGGCCCCCCTTCCCCAGACATCTCAAAGCAGGGATTCCAGCTATTTGGCCCATTCTCGGTGCCATCCTCCCAAGACTGTTACTTTGATGTAAACCAGTCACACGCTGATGAGCCAAGGAAATCTGATAACTTTGGGGGAGAGGTCTTCTTTAGATCAATGCTTCAGCTCAGAGCTAAAATGCTCTCATCAAAATACACCCCCCCCACGTAACGTTACACATACATATACACTGACATTTGCTTAAACAGCCTTAGGTCTAAACAGGGATGAGATTAAATAAACACAAAGTGCTATCTCTGTTCTCAGTCATGTTATTCCCCTTAGAACAGTAAACCATAGCTCTTTTGCATGCCTGTACAAAGCTGTGGTGCTCAGGTGTCGTCACCCCAGTGCTGCTGTATCTCTCAGGCAGGGAGCAGAGGGGCTGACAGGATCTCTCCACAGCAGACACTGAGCAGCCCACTGGAGCAGCACAGTCTGTGAGCCATTATTGATTCCCTGCAGCTCTACAGCAGCGCACACTGGCACACTGACACAGGTAATGGGCTGAAGAGCTGGGACAGATACCAGTGTATTCTTACAGGAGCTGGGACTGGTGTTAAATCTGGAGTGTAAAGGGGCATTATAACAAAGAAAGTTAAGATTTTTAAAAGTGCTTCATAAAAAATAGTATTGTAAACTTTGTATTATTCAAATATATGAATGTTTTAATTAGTTTGAACTATGTATGTTTAATGTTATTTCTCCAAATGTTCCTTTCAAACAAAAATATATATATTTATATACAAGAAAAGACAATACTTAAAACTTACAAAAGATAATTCCCTGTCTTAGTTATATACTATTATTGTTACTACTACTACTACTACTACTACTACTACTACTACTACTAGTAGTAGTAGTAGTAGTAGTAGTAATAATGACTATTTAATCTTGTTTAATCAGTGATCTCTCGGAGACCAGACACAGGGAAGTGCAGCAGCAGCAGCTGTGAGTGTGAGGGGAGCTGTGTTCCTGGGGCTGACTCTGTCAATACTGCCTGGTAAAGCCAACTTCCTGAAAGCAATTTCTCAGCTGCATTTCTGGCATAGCAGGAAAAATTGCAATCATACAGTGATAGACAACATCCAGTGAGGTTGTAGCACTCCTGTTGCTCCCAATGTGGGTTTAAGATTCAGAAGCCTGCACAGGCCAACCTTTAAAGGCTACATTTCCCAGTGTCCTTGTGGTTTTCCTTTCTCTCTTCCCATTGGCTTTTTCAAATTCTCACTTTTCAATCCTCTCACTTCTTTTTCTTCATACCCTAATTGTCAGCTGGAAGGGGGAGTGCTTGTGTTTATCTTACCCAGTGAAATACCTAATCTGTATATTGTTTGAGAGTAATATTATTTAGCCTCTGCTTTATTTTTTTTTGTCTGCCGCTCTAGATTATCTTCCACATTCAGTGTATTAGCTTAGTTAGATAGCTGTTAGTTTTGTATTCTTTTTTATGTGTGTGTGTGTATGTTTGTGTCCCTGGATTGGGATGGTTTCTACAACATTTTTCTGCAAACAATAATTTCAACGCCATCCATGTTTTCCAGCTTCTGAAGATCACTAATGATCACTGAAGATCATACCATTCTCTGCCATGGATACAATATGTCCTTCACAGTAAACTCCCTCATGAACACTGTTACTCACTCCCCCTCTCAATACACTTCACTTTCCAAACCTCCAACGTAAATTACGATAATGTGTGCGTGCGCGCTCCTTTAAACATTACCTTTTTACTGCAGGAGTTGCAAACAGTCATAAAATCAATACCCTGAAAGAGTTTTTATACTATCACGCAACCCGGTATCAGTTAACAACATTAAAATATGCCCCATCTCACACAGTGTGCACCCTGCATGCGATGGCTTATATTTCTTCATGTAACCGGGTTCTTTTCTTCTACGTTATAAACAAACATTGCATTTTCATTTTGCGCAGAAACAAAAAGCAGCTCGACTTCATAACAGTGATAGCGATATGTGGCTACAAGTTTGTGTATATGTTGTAATAGTCCTTAGTGGACTAATCTGTCTAAAGTAAAGCAGGGGTGCCGTATAATGGCAAGACAACACTGCCGTCAGGCGATTTAAGCTCCTTCGCACTCATTCACCATGGCCTTCATTCCTATTTAAGGCCTGGACGACAACATCATTTTGAGCTCTAATTATTTTTCTTTTTCATTTTGGGACTGATTTTCTTTTGTTACTTTTCAGGCCATTCAATGCGTTTTCTGGTTATTTCCTGGTTATTTTGGACTGCCTGTTTAGACTGTTAGTACCTGCCATTCATAGTGGACATTCATTAGCAATATCTGTGTTACTCTGTGGGTGTGTGTGTAGAAATCTTGTTCATGTCCTGTGTCTTCCATCTTCATTTCTATATCCTCCTCTCCTATTAATTCTCATCCATGTCTCGCACTGTGCAATCTTTTGCTTTAATTCTGTTTTGGTTAAATGTTTTATCAGACTTTGTGTTCAATTCAATAGCCCAATTATTTTGCTTTCAACTTGTCAGTCATGCTTGCTGACTTATTTTGTATTAGAATTGGCCAGTGGTCTCTCCTAAGGGAGGACAGTGCAGTTGCCTATCAACTGTGCAGGGTGACAGTTACAAGGTATCCAGATGCTGAAGTTACTGTAAATTGACACCTCATGCTGAGCCCTGCAGGTACACTGATGTGCAAGGTGACTCTGATCCACAGTCCATTGATACAGACACATTAATACAAGCATTTCTGGATTCAACAGTTAGCTAAAGGACGTCCATGCACCTAAATGTGATGTCCATTACATACATTATTATAACTGCATTTGATAGAACAAAGTACAAACAGAAATGTGTATCTATCATTAAATAGAGACTGAATATAAACACTGTTGCATTTTTTTTTACTATTTGGTGACTCCTAATTGATATCACACTTGTTTGCTTTCTCTTATTTTGTGATGTCTTGCAGGTGTGCTGGTTGGTTATCTGGTGGTGACGTATCCAGTGTTACAGATCTGTGCCCTGAGAGGCTCCTCTGTGGTCATACCTTGTACCTATGATTATCCTGCCAATGCCACAGTGACAGGGAGGATGTGGTCCCAGTTTAAAAATGATAGCCCCCCTGTTACACCACCCTATATTTATAACAGTAACAACAGTGGTCTCAATACTAATTACAAAGGCAGAGTGCAGTACAATGAACTAGACAAGAACTGCAGCTTGAAAGTGATGGATTTAAGGAACACTGATGGCAACTGGAAATATTTCTTCAGAATAATCATAGACAGACCGGCAAATGCATTAACTGGTGTGCCTGGAGTGCTTCTAAACATTACAGGTAATGCTTTTAGTGACACATGTAAAGGGAAAATTCTGCATTACAAAATGGTCATGAATGTAACCCCAATTATAGGATAAATAAAATGTAGCACGAGACTAAAACGAATGACAAAATGGAATGCCCATTGACCATTATGGGCAGTGGAATGCCCATAGAGTACAAAGGGGAAAACAGAAGGACGGTCTATATCTCCAAATCCCACACAGGAATCCTAAAATCCTGAACACACTTTCTTTAAAATAACCTAATATAAATAAATACAAGTGGAATGAGATAAAATGACAGCTGATTACTATGGAATTACTGTCCTGGAATACCGAAAACACACAAAAAACATAATAGGATTGTTTTCACAAAACAGAAATATTTTGATTTACAAGCTTGTCTCACTAATGAAATAAGTGTTTAACAATTTATACAAATCTAGAATCCCAGTCTAGGATATGGAGATATAGGCAGTCAAACCTATTTGTGCTTTGTTTTCAGTGTGTTTTCGATATTCCAGGCCTGGCATAAATCATAAATGTAAAGCACACCCGACACACACACATGTCCCCGGATGGTACGTGCCCTTCTCAACCTGTTTTGCAAAGAAGATGGCAGCATGGAGTAAGTCATACATCCTTTAAAGCCCTGTTCATTCCTCTCAACACTAACTACTACTACTTTGGTGTGATAATATAATACCCTGCTAACACACATAAGAACATAAGAAAGTTTACAAACGAGAGGAGGCCAATTCAACCCATCATGCTCCTTTGGTGTCCATTAATAACTAAGTGATACAAGGATCCTATCCAGTCTGTTTTTAATGTTCCCAAATTTTCAGCTTCAACCACATCGCTGGGGAGTTTGTTCCAGATTGTGACAACTCTCTGTGGGAAGAAGTGTCTCCTGTTTTCAGTCTTGTGACAATGTTGTACAATGTTGTGGCAATGTAAATTGCGTTTCTACAACGTTCTGGCAACGTTATGTGTTAGCAGGGTAGTGCCTGTTAAATATTTGGGCTATGTCATTGCCCCACAAATGAATCATAATCTTATTAACCATGATGAGCTAAGGTCTGACTGATGCCCCGTTTCCACTGGCGGATGCGTCTGCTGCCAGATGTGTCCGTAAGCGTCTGTCACGCACACTGAGGAAATACTTTGCTTTCAGAAGCAGAGATGTGTGCTTGACAGGGAAGAGATCAGCTACATTATGTCGGAAGATATAATCTCAAGTGCCGTGTGGAATCACAAAAAAATTACAGTTTTATTAGCAACATGGAGTGAAATCCCCATACAGAAATAATGACTGCTTACAGTCATTGCGTCCATAAGTCCATAAACGCCATGACTGAAACATGCATACTTTAGATAAATTATAACCTGCTATATTGTAGCTGGATGATTAATCGTGAAATGTGTGTATTTTGTTTCAACTGTAACTTATCCTGGTTAAGGACGTCTGCTAAGTAAATTATAAATAATATGGCAAAAAGTATTGTATGCAGTTACAAATCTGTAGTAAGAGTAATAAGTTAAGGGAGTCACATTGTGCCATTTAAAATACATATATACTAGCATAAATGGTGATGATAATAATAATACTAAATAGCAAATAAGTAGTTATTGTTGCACATGGAAATGTATTCTTAAGGGAACGTGCTTGTCTGAATATAATGTTGTCTCTACATGTTTAGCTCTTCCTAATATCTCTTTACAGAATTGTATATTTATTACACTGTTTACAATCATGTAAAGCAGAAAGAATGAAATAGACACAAAAGTCCTTTCTACATCAGGCTCTATTGCTTGCAAATCCACAATCGTTCTGCTCGTCTCATAAGAGGGGATGGACTTCACAATGGCCTGGTTTTACAAAAAAAGCTCTGGGACGCGTCTGGCATGGCATGGTACGGCACGGCACGGATGCTTAAGCCAGTGGAACCTAGGCATTAGGCTTCACTAGCCCTGCACATGGATCCATCACCCTTGTCCACTTAGGCAATAACAGTTGAATTCATACAGTAGTATTCTTTAATATCTTATTCATTTTTTTGCTCCATTTCAGGTAAATTCAATTTAGCCCTGATTCTTGCGGTGTCAGGGACTGTGCTATTCATCAGTATTGTAGCACTGGTTGTCTTCATTGTGGTAAATAGGTGAGTGAGTTCAGAAACAACCTGTAAAACCTTGTGTATTATGTGGTTCATCAATATATGTATATAATACAACAGGGATCGCTCTCAAATATTATTTATTTTTTCAATTAATTTGTTTAATTTAACGATAAAACATTTTCAGCCTTAAGGCTTCATCAGTGTCTGTGGATTTTTTGTCCACTTCATTTATTTTTAAGAAACTTTTTCAGGTGATTCTGGTTAAGTCAATTAGATAAATGGGTAAGACATTAGATAATTGAATCAGTACTTGATCTCAATTGCCAAATGAGCTTAAATCACACATAAGTAAGTCAACCATGCAAATTAATTCTAAACATCACACAAGATTAAATGATAATACGTTAGTTGGTTTAGCACTAGAAGCACCTAGCCAGTCAATTTGACCGATTTGGTTATTCAAATTTTAATTACTCTGTTCCTAAATACACTGCAAATACCCGTGCTTGACTTTTCCTAAATATATGTATTAAACATGCCTACAGCGTTTTAACTGGATAAATGCGAAAACAAATAAGTTATAAACACATTTACCTAGAATATCCAAAATCGGGTTATTTTCACCGGTCATTTAAATACATATTAATAACTTAAATATAATGCCAGTGGCGATTTCTACCTGTCTATAGTTTTTCATGTGCTTGAAAAACACACCCATTGTACAGCATTACAGGTGTTTTCTTACAACTGTAGTCAGATTGAGTGGATACAGTGATTACCCGCAAATAAACCTGGATTGGAAATGGAGACTGAAGAGAGCTTGTTTTGGAAATGCCGTGTATATGAACATGACTGATTCAGGGGCTTCAGTGATACTGGCAATGACAGATCATTCGTGGGTTTGTGCCAGTGCTGTGAAAACACTGTGAGTGAAACGCAGGTCCAAATGGCACAGAGTGCTTTAACTCTACTGATCAATACGCAATCACAACTGCAGTACAGAGTGCAATACCACAGTACATCCACCACAATAATGATTCATGGACATTATCAGTGGAGGAGCATTTATTGCAATGCTATATTTCCGTGGAGTAAAAGGCTGTCAAAATGAGTGTGAGGTACGAGCTCATGCAGGAAAAGTGGAGAAACGTATCCTGTGTGGACTGTACCGAGCTGTCAGGTATGCAGGCTATATACAGTGAGGGAAAAAAGTATTTGATCCCCTACTGATTTTGTATGTTTGCCCACTGACAAAGAAATGATCAGTCCATAATTTTAATGGTAGGTGTATTTTAACAGTGAGAGACAGAATAACAACAAAAAAATCCAGAAAAAAGCATTTCAATAAATTATAAATTTATTTGCATGTTAATGAGGGAAATAAGTATTTGACCCCTTCGACTTAGTACTTGGTGGCAAAACCATTGTTGGCAATCACAGAGGTCAGACGTTTCTTGTAGTTGGCCACCAGGTTTGCACACATCTCAGGAGGGATTTTGTCCCACTCCTCTTTGCAGATCCTCTCCAAGTCATTAAGGTTTCGAGGCTGACGTTTGGCAACTCGAACCTTCAGCTCCCTCCACAGATTTTCTATGGGATTAAGGTCTGGAGACTGGCTAGGCCACTCCAGGACCTTAATGTGCTTCTTCTTGAGCCACTCCTTTGTTGCCTTGGCTGTGTGTTTTGAGTCATTGTCATGCTGGAATATCCATCCACGACCCATTTTCAATGCCCTGGCTGAGGGAAGGAGGTTCTCACCCAAGATTTGACGGTACATGGCCCCGTCCATCGTCCCTTTGATGCAGTGTAGTTGTCCTGTCCCCTTAGCAGACAAACACCCCCAAAGCATAATGTTTCCACCTCCATGTTTGACGGTGGGGATGGTGTTCTTGGGGTCATTCCTCCTCCTCCAAACACGGCGAGTTGAGTTGATGCCAAAGAGCTTGATTTTGGTCTCATCTGACCACAACACTTTCATCCAGTTCTCCTCTGAATCATTCAGATGTTCATTGGCAAACTTCAGACTGGCCTGTACATGTGCTTTCTTGAGCAGGGGGACCTTGCGGGTGCTGCAGGATTTTAGTCCTTCACGGCGTAGTGTGTTACCAATTGTTTTCTTGGTGACTATGGTCCCAGCTGCCTTGAGATCATTAACAAGATCCTCAGATGTAGTTCTGGGCTGATTCCTCACCATTCTCATAATCATTGAAACTCCACGAGGTGAGATCTTGCATGGAGCCCCAGACCGAGGGAGACTGACAGTTATTTTGTGTTTCTTCCATTTGCGAATAATCGCACCAACTGCTGTCACCTTCTCACCAAGCTGCTTGGCGATGGTCTTGTAGCCCATTCCAGCCTTGTGTAGGTCTACAATCTTGTCCCTGATATCCTTGGACAGCTCTTTGGTCTTGGCCATGGTGGAGAGTTTGGAATCTGATTGATTGATTGCTTCTGTGGACAGGTGTCTTTTATACAGGTAACAAGCTGAGATTAGGAGCACTCCCTTTAAGAGAGTGCTCCTAATCTCTGCTCGTTACCTGTATAAAAGACACCTGGGAGCCAGAAATCTTGCTGATTGATAGGGGATCAAATACTTATTTCCCTCATTGCCAAACGCCAGCCGCGAAACCTTAATAACTTGGAGAGGATCTGCAAAGAGGAGTGGGACAAAATCCCTCCTGAGATGTGTGCAAACCTGGTGGCCAACTACAAGAAACGTCTGACCTCTGTGATTGCCAACAATGGTTTTGCCACCAAGTACTAAGTCGAAGGGGTCAAATACTTATTTCCCTCATTAACATGCAAATAAATTTATAATTTATTGAAATGCTTTTTTCTGGATTTTTTTGTTGTTATTCTGTCTCTCACTGTTAAAATACACCTACCATTAAAATTATGGACTGATCATTTCTTTGTCAGTGGGCAAACGTACAAAATCAGTAGGTGATCAAATACTTTTTTCCCTCACTGTATATATAGCAAATAGTTTATTGAAATACAAAGCTACAGTGAATGAAAGCAGTGTATGTTGAAATCAAAGTTTACACGATGTTGAAAATGTTTACTTTAGTGTACAATTATGTTTTGATAAATGCAATAGGTATTTATGAACTATAAAATATTGCTTTTGAGCATTATTCCAATATTTACATATTTACACTTGGTTTGACTGCAGTGTGCGTTTAGATAAAAGTTTGTTGTTATTTATAGCAATGATATTAATGTTTTATGATCATATTTCAATTTAAATACTACATTTGTGCCATGTAATGTTAGATTTTAAGTTCATGAATAAAACTTCTGAGTTTTATAGATGGTTTGCCTTTGATTGTCATATTGCAGCTGTTAAAGAGCTATCGGTTACAATGACCGGCTATGGCACTTGAAGGTAGTTCGAAATGTCGGTGCTTCTAGTGTTAGAACAGTTTGTAAAACCTTGTATTGCATGTGTATTATGTGGTTTATCAACAATCATCTGTGCATTAAGTAAATAAGTGACTCATAGTGGCCCAGTCATTTTTATTGCTTGTTCAGAAACTGTCTTTTAAAGATTATCACATTGCTGCTGAAAATTTGCACCAGTGACCAGAGAGAGTGTGCCTAGATGGATGGTACTTTTTAACAGCACCACTACCTGTCACTAGTACAGCACACCCACCTCAGTAAGCAAGGGCTGCTGACAAAACATTGCCAGTATTGTAGGGATTTAATATTAATGAGACTCTGGTCTTGCCACATGTCATGGAATGTAATCTCTGAATGACCTCAAATCAAATAACTATGAGTTCCCTGTTTAACAGTGGCTAAGCAAATATCCTTTATCACAGTTCACAGTCTAATGAAAAGCTCACCTCCATATAGGGGTGGGCGAGCTGACGATTTTATATCGTGATCAATCTTGAAGATGTCCACGATCTACTTTTCAAGCGAATAGTAGAGATTGCGATCTTTTATGTCCTTAAAACTATAACAACGACCGTCTACCAAATGACTGTGCTGATTGGCCAAATTATACCACGTGTCTCAATCATGTGTCTTTCATGTGTGGTGACGTATTAGAAAAAAAATTCAACATGAACTAGCAGCATGGCGGACGAGGAGCTGGTGCCAAAAAACGACTCAACATCAGTTGTGTGGCAGTGGTTTGTCTATGCACAGTCAGAAATTTCTCAGAGAAAAGTTACCTGTAAACTTTGTTGGGTAACGGTCGGCGATTCCGGAGGTAATACGACAAATCTGTTCAACCACCTGAAAAGGACTTGTACTTAACTGTATTTTGTACTTAACTGTATTTTTGCACTTATTTTGCACTTATGTTGTAAGTCGCCCTGGATAAGGCCGTCTGCCAAGAAATCAAAATAATAATAATAATAATAATAATAATAATAATAATAATAATAATAATAATAATAATTTAAAAAAAAAGGTAGCATCCGAAGGAACATGCCAAGAGTGTTTCCCTCAGGTCGGTACAACCCCACTCATCTGTATCTTACGAGGTCCCAAAACAAACAGTAATCACTGACCGACACATTAGAGCAGTCAAAAAAATATGACAAAAGCAGCAAATGATGGAAAGAGGTGATGGAGGCAGTCACATTCTGCTTATATCATTCATATCATATTATCTATTGGCTGCTGCAACTTGAAGTTGTAACGGAATGTTTATTTTTCAGAATTTTAAAAGTGCACACCTTTGTGTTGTTTATATTTTATTACTACTTTAAGATATTGTGTTATTTAATGTTTATCTATTGACTGCTGATTGCAACTTTAATATTTAAAATAAAGTTAAACTCAGACCATTTAATGACCATTTTGACAACTGATTCTTTAATTAATGTTGTGTTTCAAATTGTACACATAGATAAATCCATAGGCTTGTTAACAGTCTGGATATTCTCTATGGTACATCTCAAAATTGGGAAGATCGTGATTCAGATCGTGGATCGTGATTATGTGTTATAAGATCATGATACGTTTTTTTGGGAAGATCGCCCACCCCTACTTTCATATGGAAAAAAAATCTGGGGGCTTTCAGTTTTGGGCTGTGCGACTTGATTTCCAGGTGGTGCCAAGAGTAGCCATGGGTCAGCCCGGGAGGATATATATTTCTGGATTAACAGTGATTCCCCTCAAACAAGAACTTTTGAAGCAGGTATGGTGAGAACCAGCTATGGCATTCACCCAGGTGTTGAAAGAGACATGGGCCTCGACTGCCCCAGAGAAGAAGACTCCTCTGAACTCCTCTGAGACAAGTGGAAAGTTGCACTGTGGGCTGAGCTGCTGGAAGGTGCCAGTGCAAGGGTCAGTCAAAAGGAGGCAGAGTGGAATATGGGAAGTACTGGCCTTAAGTTGAACCCTGCTGGAATGAGCAAGGCCAGCACATCTGCCTCTACTGTGGGCAAGAGGGGCATATTGGTGTGGACAACTGACACGATGGCCTCCTGTGCAGATTCCACCCTGCAGTGAGATGGTGCTGTGGCTGCATGTAGCTGAATTCTCCAATAGGACCAACCACTGTGTCCTGATTGAGGCCTTAGATGACAGCCAAGATTTGCAGTTGGCACAAACAGTGGCATGGGTTCGACAGGGTAAGGTCCCCTTAAAATGCTTGAATCTCTGTTTCACCCTATAGATATGCCCCAGTGTTGGCTGCTCGCCAAGCTCTCCTGTATCAACCAGAGGGAGATATTTTCAGGAAAATAAGTGGTGTTTCAATACCAGTACCCTGAAGTAGTGGAAGTAGATGTCTGCCTGGTCCAGTCCTCAGGGGTGGAAGGTCTGGTCAAGTGGGCTGAAGATGCAACAGACTTGTCTCCCTAGCAGCATGATCATTTAGAAGCCCTGCTTCAACAATAGCGGTGCGTATCTGCTGCTCATGAAGATGGATACTGTTTATCACCACATCCCAACCATACACCATTCACCCAATTTGGAAGTAACTACAAATTCATTTAAAGAAGAAAGTCTACACTTAAAGCACATCAAGATTGTTTCCTTTCAAATCCAATGTGGTGGCATACAGAGACAAAATTATGAAAATGGTGTCCTTGTCCAAATATTTATGGACTTAACTATCTTCCAGTAGGACAATGACATACAATTACATAATCAGAGACACTGTTGTAGAAACAAGAGACATATGCACTTACATACATGTTGGCACTTTGAGTCTTATTATATTAATGACAGATATTTGCACTTGCACTTTATTATAAGTTATTGTTGCCTAAGCTGTCTTCTCCCCTTCGATATTGGCCAGTGGAATAAGTACCTGCAGAAAGAGAACACAGGGAAGAACAATAGTTAAGCACTTTCTATGTGCATAGGTATTGAAATAAACATATCCTAACCTGCAGTCCCGGCTAGGAGTACTGTTGATTGGCTGAGGCTGGTCCGGGTTGCCTAAGAGAAATGGAAGCAAGACTGGAGTCTTTCATGGTTAAAAGTGATCTATTAGAATAATAATGCATAACTTACCTGTTTGTGGTTTCTTGTGGATAAACCCATTATTGCTGCTGAACTTTATTTTCTGTAATTGGTAGAGGGGATTTGAATGTAATCTCTCTATATAGTTATAACTAGATTATTAGGCTTATTTGATTCTAGGTAGGGATTTTAACATTTCATCGCCCTGGGATATTGCAGGCGGGTTTTAGTTTTAGTGTGTTGCTGGGTGTAGTCTTCGTGCCCTACTCTATCTTAAAAGTGTATATAAAAACACCTGTTCATACATACCTGTACCTTTTGTGCTGTTTTGGGGTCTCAAGAGTAGTTGGGTTCAACAAGATCCTCTACATAAACTGAGGTGGCATAGTAGGGTTAATGTGTACATGCTGATCATCACCCACAGAAGGAAATCCTCCCAGCCAACACAACACAGTTGGAGCAGAACAGGAAACCCTGAGGTAAATGTGAAAGACAAGCAATAAACAAGAGAAGAATTATTCAAGTAGAGTTAAGAACAAAAATGTCCAAAGTAATTTATCTCTAGAATCACTTTAAAATACTGTTTTATTGGTTTAGTATTTTACATTAACAATAATAAAAACATTCAAAATTGTAATACTTTTGATTACAACATTAAAAAAAATCGAATTCTAAAAAAAAGATTTCTAAAATCATAAAAATTCTGATAAAAATCAAACAGTGAAAATTAAACTTTACATTAATTAGTGCAATAAAATAACCATTAATCAAACAAATTGAGGTGATACCACAAATCAACTAAAGTCAAAATACTCTGGTGCATTTTAATAAAACAGGCAATGCATTAGATAAATTAAAAAAATAGAAAAGGAAAACAAACTATTAAAGAAAATAATAACAAGTCTAATGCATTTAAAGAAAAATGAATGGCCAATGCACCAGAGTAAACAAAAAATCACCAAACCCATAAACAAAATGTATAGTGTGATACTTAAAAAAAAAACATTAGTCAATAAAAGCAATAAAAGATCCTGGACTCGGGCTCCAGCAGGGGGAGTATCTGTCCCCGGAGGTGTTATCCCATCACGGGATCCTAAGCTCCCCCAGATCTTGAATATGCCAGTTCTTAAAGGCTTCCTCCTTGCCCCTCTGTTGGATCTCCAGATTAACATAGTCTCTCACTAGGACCATGCCCCTCCGCACAATGACTTTTGGGTCCAGCTCCTGCTTGTTGAAGAGGCAGATGTTCCGTTCCTCCCACAAGGCTTGTTTCACTGCGCAGATGAGATGCCACCAGCACCTCAACTATGTAGATGTTAGGCCCTTTGTGAGCCTCTGTCTCCTTTCCCAGGCAGCCCTTGTAGGGGCAAATGTCAAACAGGGCCAGGCCCCTTCTGTACATGAACACTTGGGTGGGGAGACACCGACTTACGGCCATCCAGGAGACATCTTTCTGCGTATTTGTAAGGCAAACGTGTGCTGGCACCCGGGAGATCGAAACCTGCCACTCAGGAGTCCCGGCAGATCGCCTGCATTAACGGCTCCAAACAGAGGACATACAGCAGGGCCAAGAGGGGACAACCCTGTCAAACCCCCGACCTGACCGGGAATGGTTCGGTCAGGTGGCGGTTCACGAGGACCCTGATGCTTATGCTGCTGTAAATGATCTTAACTCATCTCCTCAAGCCAAGAGGGAGACACATCCTCTCCATAACAAGCTGCAGGTATTCGTGGCGCACTCTATCGAAGGCTTTCTCCTGTTCCAAACTGATCAGGACCAGGGGAAGCCTTCTCTCATTCAAGTAGGCCACGACATCCCTGGGCAGCATGCCGTTGTTGGCCACCGATCTCCCCTGGGCACCACAGACCTGGTCGGGACCCACGACTTGAGGGAGTGTCCGTTGTAGTTGGAGCGTAAGTGCTTTGGCCAGGAGAGTGACCGGCTGCCAAATCTTGAGATCCTTAGGATCTCCCTTCTAATGGAGAAGAGTAAGAATACTCCTCTCCATAGAAGGGGCCAGTCTACCCTCTCTGTACACTGACCCCAAGACCTGCGCCAGATCTTCCATAAGCACCTCCCAGAAGATCTTATAGAATTCAGCAAGGATCCCATCGGGACCTTCCAGAGTTAAGACTCTTTATTACCTGGGAGAGTTCAGTGGTGGTGATCTCTGGATCCCCCTCTTTGTGGAACTCCAACAGGGACAGAAAGTGATGGATCAGATGTTGATCCACCACCTTCTGATCATACAACTCCCTGTAGAAGTCCCGCACCACTGTCTCAACAGCATCTCTGCCCTCCACCTCCTGCCCAGAGGAGTCGATCATGGAGGACATTGCAGGCTACATTTCTCATTGTACTCCATGATGCGGACCCTGGAAAGAACCTTGATCTTCTCCTGTTCCTCCCTACAGAGGGTGGAGAGACCCAGTTTCACCTGGGCCACCTCATCAGCCAGGTCGAAGCCTCTGAGTTGAAGCCGACTTCATAAATGAGCCATAATGTCAGTGAGGACAATTACCCGCTCCATAACAATCATGTAAAGAACCCTTTCTCTTCCCCACTTCTTTCTTCTCCCTCACCTTCACCTAGCTTAGCGCTCACACCCATAACTTCAATAATTTGTCTCACCGCATGATCCTCTAGGAAGCGCATGAGGTGGGGCTGGGGTCCCACCACTCGGTAAGGCTGGCGAACCTCCAGTGGGCTCAGAGCCCGTGGTGCTGGGAGTTCTGCCTGGTTCCTTTGCAGCCAAGGCCCAATGAGCAGGAGGCAGAGCACAGGCTTTGTGTGCGACCAAGGAGACAACTGGATAGACTCTACTGGATGATCTTATTACTAATGGGGAGGTGGCCGGTCTCTTCCTTCACAGCTGTCTGCCACCACAGGCCTCCACCTCCAGCACCAGTGACTCCGTCATTGGGACCCTAAGGTCTTCCTGATCGAAGACACTGGCACTGATTCTCCTCTCCTGAGGACCTGTGGCTCTCACACTACCACCGGGAGGGCAGACCTGTCCCCTCCCTTGAGAGCATCTGGGAGGTGGGGCAGGAGGGATATTACTATTAGAGTCCTACACCAGACATGCCCACAGCCTTTACACTGGGTGGAAATGTAGACCCACAACTCTCCACTCCAGACTCGGAAAAGGGCGTGTAAAACTGAGGGAGAGGGGTCTTGACTGCAGGGGAGGAGCTGGTGGGTGGTGGAGAGCTGGCAGAATTAACTCTCTTACTCATCGCACCCCCCTCACTCTACTCCACTACAGTCCACTTCTGTTCCCCCTCTGCCTCCATTTCCAACCCAGAGTCGGAGGAGGGACAATTCCTAAAAAGGTGCCCTCCCCCACCGTACAGGTTGCAGGCACTCTCCTGCTTACAGGCCCTGGTTAGATGCTCCCCGCCGCAAACCTTGCACTTTATGACAGTGCAGGCTGTGGCTAAATGACCCAAGGCCCCACAGTTCCTGCAAAGCCTGGGCATGCCATGGTAGAAGACAAGCCCCCTGTTTGCACCTAAAACTACAGTGCTCAGCAGGTGGCGTACTCCACCGATGGGGGCCACTTCCACCTGCAGGCATACATGCCACCGTTGAGCACCGGTCCAGACCCCATCCTCATCCATGACCCTCTTACTATCAGACAGAATCTCAGTAAAACTGGCCCTGCCTCCGACTGAAACTGAACTGCGATTAAACAGGCATAGAGACAGAAAAGAAACACGAAAAGTGAATATGGACGTGTGTTTTTTTACATAACGATTTGTATTTTATATACCAAAGCAGGAAAATAGAAAATTTGGACAGATATTACTAGATGTTCTTATGCAATAGCCATTTCACTCGAGCATACAAACTTGAACATGCCTTTTTTATAATATTTAACATTTAATATGATATTACTAGTAAATCTAGAGCAAGATCAAAAATCTAGACCCCCAACCCCCATTTAAAATACATATAGAATCAGAAATGAAAAGGTGTGTTCATAAAACAAAACGACTATCATTTTCATATCATTATCATAAATGACAAATTGAACTGATTTGTACTGTAGAAAACCACTCCTAAGTAATTGAACCCAAAATTTTCTTCAAATTAATATTTTAAGCATGTTTTGCATTTGTGGTGCACAGATTTGTACAGTTTTGTAGAATTCCACCAATCCCATTGGTGGAGCTGTGCAGATCTGTGCAGAACTTTGGAAAGCTGTGCTGCAGAAATGTGACCTGATGTGCAGAAATGTGTCTGATTTATGCTGCTGTGTTGCACTCTGGGACCAAGAGGAAGTAGACAAAACAGTAAGTCTGTCCTGTTGTGATTAATTGTCTGTTGGATGCACGGGAAATAAGTATTTTGATTACTGTGCAAGTGCAAACACAAATCTAAACATGGAAACCCTGGATAAGGGCATCTGCTAAGAAATAATAAATAAAAAATAAGTGTTACTGATGCGCTGAAATGAACAAACTTCTACTTATTGTATTGTCACAGCAGGACAATGGGGAATCTGATGGACATTTTTTTGAACTCATAGTGGTGTGTGTGCTGTGTGATAGAAAGCAAGCGAGGAGTGTATGTGTGTGACATCACCAACCATGAGTCCCTGTGCTGCAGTGTAATGCATTGTTTATTTTTAATGTACATTAGCACTATAATCCTCAAACTTAATGCGTGATTAAATGTAATCCATGCATTTTACTGCACTGTAGCAATACTGCAACATTCACATGATGTATTTATTGTGTGATGCACTTAATTATTTATGTTGTGACATGCTTTGGAAAGGTGTTCTTTTTATACAACTGTTTATAGTCTTATACAATTAAGATTCATTGATCTTATTTGAATGAGGATTAACGATTCTCATTACCCAAAATAAAAAAAGGACATATTCCAAAAATGATGGAGCTGGTGAAGTGCTATTTTAATTTTTATATTGTAGGGATCCTGGCGGGTGTGTGTGTATGTGCCAGTAGGGCAGCCCAAAGGTGGGGGGGGTGGGTGAGTCAGTTCGGAGACACTGTCTGTCTATCTGTGTGTGTGCGTGAGTGTGAATTGTGTGTTACATGTGGGGTGTTAATGTGTTGGGCTAGGGAGGGATGTTGTGGGTAATTGTGTCTGTGTGGCTCCCCCGTCTCAGGGAGGTACATCCGGAGACTGGTGACTGGATGGGAGGGAGTCACCAGACAGGGGGTGTATATAAGGGCGGGGTGACACGCCAGGAGTTGAGTTGAGTGGGAGTTCATTTGGAAGACACATCTGTGAATTTTGGAGAGCATCTGAAGGAAAAGGGGAAAGGGGAAGTACCTCTGCAAAAGATGAATAAACCACAATTTTCGTTCTGAAAAACTCTGTTTTATTTTACCAGCGACCGGTGAAAAGGCAAGGTCGCTACAATATTATTATTATTATTATTTTTATTGGCAGATGCCCTTATCCAGGGCAACTTACAAAATATATATAAATGTACGATAAAATATCATCTGTGAACAAAAATTGAATGAGGGACAAAAATAACCTGCAAATGTATCATATTTTTGGTCAGTTTTTTTCTTGGTGTCTCATTTCATTCAGACTGGAGCTCTCCAGACAACAGAGTGATGGGGTGGTGGATTGCCGGTATTTTTTTGGGCATGTTTGCAAAATAATTTAATTACAACAATAAATACATATAAACATTTAAAACTGTATACAATTTTAAATCCCTAATTTATCACTGGCACCCTTGGAACTTAGCGACATAAACAAAGGTTCGACATCGCTGTATTAGGGTAACTTTGAGTGATATCAATTATTATTATTACAACATGTGCAAAACAAAGTGCAAAAATACAGTCCCTGACCTGAGAAGTTTCCTCGGATAGTCTCAACAATTCTAAGTTACATTTGGTATTTTATGGCTTGTGTTCAAGACAGAGAAGACAGTATTTCATTCTTGATTGGTGAAAACAAGCTTACTAAGCAAACTGTAACTAATTAACAAGAGACATTTCAATTACTTACTACATTAACTTTATGAACAAATAACCTCTAGGTCAAGGATGCCAACTCAGCAAGTTTTGTTAAACAGCAAGATTCAGGGCAACAACAGAATGCAGAGCCTTAGATATAATAATCTATACTGTTGAGAAGGCTGTGTCAGCCCTTGCGAGGTCCAAAGCAGGGTTCGAATTATGGGGGGGATTGGGGGGGATTGGGGGGGTTTGATCCCTCTAATAAGTGTATCAGAGAAACCGTCTCAAGGAAAGAAACTAAAGAAACTTTAGGAATATGAAATTTAGTTCTTCACACTTAAACAGTAAAAATCACAGCTCTTCTGCATACCTGTACAAAGCTGTGGTGCTCAGGTGTCGTCACCCCAGTGCTGCTGTATCTCTCAGGCAGGGAGCAGAGGGGCTGACAGGATCTCTCCACAGCAGACACTGAGCAGCCCACTGGAGCAGCACAGTCTGTGAGCCATTACTGATTCCCTGCAGCTCTACAGCAGCGCACACTGGCACACTGACACAGGTAATGGGCTGAAGAGCTGGGACAGATACCAGTGTATTCTTACAGCAGCTGGGACTGGTGTTAAATCTGGAGTGTTAAAAGGGCATTAAAACAAAGTAAGATAACATTAGAGCTTAAAAGAAATTCATATTTTAGTATTAACTTAATATTAAAATGTATTAATATTGTAATTTGTTTAAAACGTGCATTTCAAGTTGGTACTGCTCTTTCTGTAGCAAATACAATCGGAAGTGAAGCAACAGCAGCTATGGGTGTGAAGGGAACTATTTATATATACACTTAATAAAGATCAGAACTAATAGGCATTTTAAAATAATAATAATAATAATAATAATAATAATAATACAAAATTAATAGTAAATCATTTATAATAACGCCCCTGTTGTAATGAAAGGAAGAGAGAGCAGACACAGGGAGGTGCAGCAGCAGCTGCAGTGTTATGAACCAGATTGCCTCTTTTGATGTTCTGACGTTCATCTTGCCATTGCTGTTGCCTTGTAGTGTTGCAAGGTATTCCCGCCTCCATCTGACCCAAAAGGTGTTTGCCAGGTGCTGCACCTGCTTCCACTACTTTCTGTGAAGATCTACATAATTGAAAATGCCTGGAGTTGCACACTTTCTGGGCGAGGAGCATAATTGGTTTCAAGAGAGAAGGTGAATCTGGGTCCGTGGAGATGGGAGTGAGAGCCCTCGCATTGATGATAAATAGTCTCTGACCTGGAGTTCCGAAAGGAAGCGGTGCTAACCAACTGTTGGTGTCATTCATGAACCTCTTTTTATCCATGAACTCCAAGAAAGCCTGTCTTCGATGGAGAGTACGAGTTTATAATCGTCCTTGGATCTCTCGAAGATAGTGATTCCAAAGGTTAGGTTCCTTTTGACATGGCCCTGGTTAGGACATGGACTAAGGAGGGAAGGACGTACTATATCAAGTATATTGGTGCAGTAAGAGCTGACAGTTGCAGGCTTGTGGGTTGTGACTAAACAGACGTCTCCTACACGACCCATCCTAGGTCAAGCCACTGAGCGTAGGGGGCGTCGTGAGGACTGTTGCGCTGCTCTTGCACTTTATGGACTTGGAGGATGTCACGACCCAGCAAGAGTACAATCTGGGCTTCAGGATCCAGAGAAGGAATGCGATGAGCTATGGACTTAAGGTGGGAGTGAAAATGTGCTGTCTTGGGGGTTGGTATCTCAGCCCTGTGGTCTGGCATAGCAGACTCCACTTCTCCCAGATATCTCAGTCACACCTGCACAGGTGTGAATGGTGTATGGCGAGTCTGATCCCTTGATGCAGAATAGATTGAAGAGCTCAGACCAGGCAAGTGACCTATTACTCTGTTAATCTAGAATCACGTATGTTTCCTGCCTTTCTGGCTGAGCCTCTAGGTAGATCTTCACCGGGCAGATTTTAGAGCAGGACCGTATGCTTTTACCTTCCCCACAGACGTCAGTGGCATTTCGAGGTGACTGCTGGTGGGGGTGCTCCTGCTTCTCCCTCCACACCATACTCTGAGGAGGTCAAAGGGACTGGTTCTGGGTGAAGGGCTGTGATGTGACGATCACTGCCACATTCTTTGCACTTGATGACTGCCATTCAGTTCTTGGCCTGATGATTATTGGTTGAGCAGCATTGAAAGCAGATGCCATTATCTTTGAGGAAAGCCTTGCGCTCCTCTAGAGGCTTGCTTCTGAAGCCCTTGCAGCGTTTGAGAGGATCTGGCTTCTTGTGGACATTTTGTGGAAGAGGACATTGCGTGTTGACATCACCCGTTTTGTTGCTTGGACTGTCTGATGATTGATGATTTCCATGCCCAGTAGCTTTCTGGATGGTCTTCAAACATAAAAAGCCCAGAGTTGACAAGCTCCCGGCATGCTAGGTATGTTGCAACATCACTCATGTTGGCTTTGTCATTGTGGTGTGGCCTTGATAGATGAGGATGTAAATGGCTGAGCAGGGGAATGGCGGTGTGGCACTGGCTTCACAAGCTGTTGTGCCATAATGCTTTCTTCACTTTCTATATGTGAAGCTCTTGTATTGTTGTACAAGGTAGTATGATGAAGTCTGACAGGTGTCTCAGGTCTCAGTTCGTGGACGATTGGCTCTAGAGGTGGACCGTGTGGTTCAATGCCAGGAGGCGACCTTGAGCTTAACTGAGAATGGCATGCGATGTAGGAGTGAGTGTGATCGGAGACCTCATTTCTGTATGAATGCATTACTTCACGTTCACTCTGTGTTGCTGCTTCCAGTACTTTAGACTTGGTGATGGCTACAGCCATTTCCCATTGATGCTTTAGGGCTTCCAATGTGTATTCCATATGAGCTTCTGCCACTTTGAGTTTCAATAATAACTTCAGAGTCCTGTCTGAAGAAGTCAGCTCAGGCATGGGCGGCCTCTAGCTTGGCACAAGCTTTAACATCAGCAATGCTTGCTGATGAATCCTTGGACCCCTTTGACGATATGGAGGCCAATGACTTTATCTTGTATGCTTGAGACAGCTCTGATGGATCTTCAGTAGGTAGCTGTTTTTCCGCCATCATGTAGTGCAAATGCCTGGGCATGTGGAACGTGATGATGAAAGAGAGATGTTTATACTGAAGCTTGCTTCACTTGTATCACAGTGCCTGTAGTGAGGCTAATTTTTCACTAGTCTGTCCCCAATGCACGTTACACTACAGAAATCAATGGATAGCGAACATGGCTTTAAAGAAGATTGGAGGCAGGAATGAGGTTAAGGTTGTTTACTAAATCTTCCATGAATCTAACTGTAAACAATCTAAAGCTCTCCAAGGCACACTTAAACAAGAAAACAACAGTACCTGGATTAATATGCTAATAAAATGCTATTCTAAGACAACAGTGTAGGTATTGTAACTTTAATGATGTGTCTTTGTTATGTTGTATGTTTGAATGTCTGGTTTATAAATGTTTGAGTGTATTTTTTTATTCGATATGTGGATGCTGTTTTGGCCAAATTAATTTCCCTTTAGGGGTAATAAAGACGATTTGATTTTATTCTAAGCATAGCTCTACTGATGTCATGACTTCTAATCAGCCTTCACCTCCAGATGTCGCTCTTGTCACAGATGCTTATTGACTGATCACCCTTCAATCATTGATCAATTACCACACCTGCCCCACATTACCCTATTCAGTATTTAAATCCCTTTGTTGCAAAATAAGTAAAGTCCATTTTAACTCTAAAGTTTTAAGTATTTCCAGGTTATTTTATTACAACCAAATTCTTCATCTGCCTAAATTAATCTCATTTTGTAGCCGTCTGTTATTTGAAATGTCCTGACTAGTTTGTCCAAAAGCTGGTTGCCAGGGAGTTTAAGGTCATATGCTGGAGTCATGCCCCCTGCACCTTGTTTGTCACTTTTGAGATATGAAAATACCGGACCCCTGGTGGAGGGAGTTTGCGAAATGTCAACCTAAAGGGGGTGTGTTGGCAATTAGATGATGATGGGGGGGGGTTGAGGGCAAATTGTAAAATATATTTGACTGATGCCATTGGACAGCAAGCAAGTCACGTCGGCCGAGCTGCTTCTCCAGAAGAGTCAACAGAATCTGAGAAACGGGCGCCAACTGCACAGTGCACGTGGTATTCATATTAATATTGTTGTGATCTTCTGCTCTCTATCCACTTTGTGGTGACATATTAAGAGTTATAGGGCTGTCCTAAAATGTATTCAAAATGAATGAAAGCTTAGGGTAGGAGACAGAATGGGTTTAAAAGTAGCTAGATTTACTAAATTAACAACTGTAAATCTTGCAGCCCCTGTTTTAATTTTTCAGCACTTCCAAATCTCGCAGTCGCTGCAAATCTCATAGCTGCTGTTTTATTTTTTCAGCACCACAAATCTTGCAGCCACTGCTTTATTTTTTCAGCACTTCCAAATTTCAGAGCCGCTGCTATATTTTTTCAGCAGTTGCACTTCAGGGCCACCGTACAAAACAGTTGGGCAAGCGCTGCAGGGCTTGGGTGTCAATAGTCAGCCAGGGTTTCACTTGTTTAATGCCCAACAGCGCTCCCTGTGGCCTAAACAAAGTTTATGCTGTGGGACTGGCAGTGTGAGAAATTGTAATTTAGTTACACTGTAGCAATTATCCTGAATTGAAAATCTTTTCAAGGACATTCTGAACTAAAAAACAATGTTGTTTATTTTTTATGTTTATAAAGATCAAACATTGATAGTTACAGTGACGTCCACAAGAAGTGATGAGATCTTTCTGGGAGACAATGTGACCCTGACCTGCAGCACACAGAGCTGCTCTCCAAACCAGACAGAGTTCACCTGGTTTAAGGATGGCCAGCCCACCTACAATACCACATCAAACACACTGAGCTTTAATCATGTTTCCTATGGACTCTATGGAAACTACTCCTGTGCTTCAAAAGACAATACAAGTATACAGTCTCCACAAATCACTTTGAATGTCAAATGTGAGTATAATAAAAAACAGTTCCTGGATTAATATGCAAATAAAATGGTATTCTAAGCATACCTCTACTGACACTGCATAATAAATAAGAGTTGACCGTCTTCCCTGTCAGATGCCCCAAGGAACACCTCAGTGTCAGTCAGCCCCTCTAATTGAATTCCATCAATACATTAACTACCCACCTTAAATGTCTTAATGTACAGGGATAAAAATAATCAACCTAACACAGCGTACCATGGAGATATGGGGAAACTTAATTCAATATGAAATAAATAATTCCAACCAACATGGTGCAGCTCTGGACATCGGGACAAGCTCCCAGTTCTGAGTGAGAGTGAGGTTTGTTTATAGTTGGGTGGGCAGGTGGGAGTTGGGGGTGTAGCACACAATATTGATGTTAACTTGGACTGAAAGGTTGGGAAACACTGTTGCAGAGCACTTGGGGGTTCACTGACTAGAAACTGTGTTCAATTAAACCTGTATTGTTTATAGACTGTTCTCTCTTACAGACGCCCCAGTGAACACCTCAGTGTCAGTCAGCCCCTCTGGTGAAATAGTGGAAGGCAGTTCTGTCACCCTGACGTGCAGCAGCAATGCAAACCAACCAGTGGAGAGATACACCTGGTTTAAGACCAATGGAGCTGCTGTCTTGGAGAAAGGATCAGGGCAGAGTTTCAACATTACAGAGATCAGCTCTGAAGACAGTGGGCAGTACTACTGTGAAGCACGGAATAAACATGGAGCTCACAACTCTACAGCTGTATCTGTGACTGTAGCAGGTATAGAATGAGAAATATTAAAAATATTCACTGTTCACTTGCTACTGGTGCTTCTGTATATACAAATAATTTGATACATTGTAACAATTGTTACAATAGCCCTGGATAATGGTGTGTGATGAGAAATATAATAATAATTCTGCGTCTTATACAAAACACTTCCATCCAAGTGTCTATCAAAACAGATTGTGAAACACTAAACTGTGAATCGATTTAATTGAGTCACTTTAGCAACTCTTGGCAAATCTACTGAGAAACAAAAACACAATTAGAAAATACAACAGTATGAGCACACAGGGAAGGGAGCGTGGTGTGTAAATTGCTGAGCAGAGGCATCGGGCCAGCACTGGCTGTAGATTAAAGGACACATTGTTCTGTTTCCTGTTTTCAAACTATTTGAATATTCTAAACAGTTTCATTTTCTACATTATCACCCCAGGGTTGAATTTAGATAACAGTATTCTTTAACATGTTATTCTATTTTTCTCCATTCCAGGTAAACTGAATTTAGCCCTGATTCTTGCAGTGTCAGGGACGGTGCTATTTCTCAGTATTGTTGCAGTGGTGGTTGTCATTGTGGTCAATAGGTGAGTGGGTTCAGAAAGAACCTGTAAAACCTTGTATTGCATGTGTATTATGTGGTTTTTCAACAATCACGTGTTGGTACACTAAGTAACTAAGCGTCTCAGAGTGGCCCAGTGACAGAACTAATTACATTTTACTGGCTTAACCAGTCCCTCTCTTTGCAAGCCATGCAGTGCCGCTGAGCATTTCCCACCAGCGATCATAGAGGACGGGCCAAAACGGATGGTACTTTTTAACAGCACCACTACCTGTCACTAGTACAGCACACCCGCATCAATAAGCAAGGGCTGCTGGCAAAACACTGTCAAGATTGTAGGGATTCAATACCAAAGAGACCCTCTTCTTGGCACATGTCATTAACTGTAACCTTGGACAGACCTCAAAGTAAAGAATAATGACTCCCCCGTTTTAACAGTGGGTTATTCCTGTATTGAAGCACTCAGTCCTTTATATTGAGCACACTGTTCTTTCCCAGCGTGCTCCCTCAGAGCCTTTCAGTCACATAACCCCCCTAAAATAATTCACATACCATGGTTATTAAGGGTTGTTAGAACTTCATGAATACTTGGGAATCAAAGTCCACTGTACCAGATTATTCCACAACAAACCTGACTACATCTGGAATTGTCGTTTGTCCAAAGGAGAATGCCTGGTCCCTCTGGAGAGAAGACAAACACAGGGACTCAGGTAAAGGCTTGGATATTAACATTGATTATAGATAGACAGATAGATATATACATAGATATTCATACATATATATACACACATGTAGTAGGTAGTAGCACATTAATAATTTTTTACAAATAAATATATTGCTTATATGAAGGACAGATAAAACTGAAATATGGAAACCCTTTCCTCTCCTCTCTTACTGTTCCCCTCATTTCAAACTGCACACAAACAGCCCCAATTCATCAACACACAACTACTGCAGGAAACCAAGTTTAAAGAGTCAATCGCTGGTCAGTGTCTCCATAAAGCCCTCCCAGAAAACGCAGCAATAACTGAACATTTCCTCTCCCTGGTGTCGTCCTCCTTGAATGGACAGACTTTCCAATTACATGGGCAGGACTGACTGTATACTAACTTTCTTAAAGGGGGTGGCAGAAATCTTCTTTGAGAATACAGCCATTTCGCAGACCCTGGGGGGAGAGAAGAGCCCGAGCACCACAGCACCAGATGAGGATCTCAATTATACTGCCATTCACTTCCAAGCCAAGACACCAGTAGGGTAAGTCTGCACATTTCTGTGGTGTTTAAATGAGCTGATGTGATTGAGCTAGCCAAGGCTGTGGGTGAACTGGTCAGGACAGTACAGGCAGTGTCATGATATATTTCAGACAGTTAGGTGCTGGTTACCACTTTAAATCCCTGTGGTTTATGTTGGAATACAATTTAAACCACACAACTATAGGTTGTGAATGCAACCCCAGTTATCTGAAAAAGGAAGCACTGCGCAAGGGTGAGGGGTTTCTGCGAACTTCTGTAGGAACCTGATCAAAAACATCACTCTGTCAAACCTGCCATTGGCCCATGCACTCGTCATTCAGAACAGTTCCCTTCCCACTTCCTGTTCTATAAAAAGTGACGTCAACGCAGGTTCGTCCTATTTTGCTGGAATCTAGGATTCCCGCGCGACCTTGCTGCCCTTGGGCAGTGCTTCCTTTTTCAGATAACTGGAGTTGCATTCGCAACCTATCGTTCATTTTCAAGTTGGAAGCACTGCCCAAGGGGGAGGGGTTACTGTATAACAAAACCACCGCAAGGGAGGAGGCAGCGAGCTGATAAGGGAGACTGCCCTGGGGTGACCGCTAAGGAGACTCGGCAACACAACTCCAAACAGTAATCCCAGGGGCATCGTAGGGCCGCACCTGTGCCACCCAGGAGCGAGGACCGCAGTCACGCTCTTACTGGGAACTGTCTAGAATCAGCATATACAAGGCGGGGCTACAGAGGTTAACTCTTATGCCCTCCACTTACAATAAGAAGGCCGGCTGCTCTACTAGTGCAGCTAGGAGCGAGGCCGAATCTACTTGCGCAATACACTCACCTAAAGGATTATTAGGAACACCATACTAATACTGTGTTTGACCCCCTTTCGCCTTCAGAACTGCCTTAATTCTACGTGGCATTGATTCAACAAGGTGCTGAAAGCATTCTTTAGAAATGTTGGCCCATATTGATAGGATAGCATCTTGCAGTTGATGGAGATTTGTGGGATGCACATCCAGGGCACGAAGCTCCCGTTCCACCACATCCCAAAGATGCTCTATTGGGGTTGAGATCTGGTGACTGTGGGGGCCAGTTTAGTACAGTGAACTCATTGTCATGTTCAAGAAACCAATTTGAAATGATTCAACCTTTGTGACATGGTGCATTATCCTGCTGGAAGTAGCCATCAGAGGATGGGTACATGGTGGTCATAAAGGGATGGACATGGTCAGAAACAATGCTCAGGTAGGCCGTGGCATTTAAACGATGCCCAATTGGCACTAAGGGGCCTAAAGTGTGCCAAGAAAACATCCCCCACACCATTACACCACCAATTACCAGCTTGCACAGTGGTAACAAGGCATGATGGATCCATGTTCTCATTCTGTTTACGCCAAATTCTGACTCTGACCATCTGAATGTCTCAACAGAAATCGAGACTCATCAGACCAGGCAACATTTTTCCAGTCTTCAACTGTCCAATTTTGGTGAGCTTGTGCAAATTGTAGCCTCTTTTTCCTATTTGTAGTGGAGATGAGTGGTACCCGGTGGGGTCTTCTGCTGTTGTAGCCCATACGCCTCAAGGTTGTACGTGTTTGGCTTCACAAATGCTTTGCTGTATACCTCGGTTGTAACGAGTGGTTATTTCAGTCAAAGTTGCTCTTCTATTAGCTTGAATCAGTCGGCCCATTCTCCTCTGACCTCTAGCATCAACAAGGCATTTTCGCCCACAGGACTGCCGCATACTGGATGTTTTTCCCTTTTCACACCATTCTTTGTAAACCCTAGAAATGGTTGTGCGTGAAAATCCCAGTAACTGAGCAGATTGTGAAATACTCAGACCGGCCCGTCTGGCACCAACAACCATGCCACGCTCAAAATTGCTTAAATCACCTTTCTTTCCCATTCAGACATTCAGTTTGGAGTTCAGGAGATTGTCTTGACCAGGACCACACCCCTAAATGCATTGAAGCAACTGCCATGTGATTGGTTGGTTAGATAATTACATTAATGAGTAATTGAACAGGTGTTCCAAATAATCCTTTAGGTGAGTATATTTGGTGCGGGCAATCAAGCAACTTGTGCGGCCACCATGAATTATCATGGCAGTGGACCCCTGATCCAACAGGAGTGGGGCCACAGACCCACTGAAACACAACATAATACACAGCGGGCTGGTCAACAGAGTAGCCGAGCTGAAAAACAACAATATGCATTGCTAGGCAGTGGGAGCAATGAAATCCAGTTTTACATGTTATATATACATAGCGGGGTACAGGCCAGACGCCTGCATCACCGCAACACCATGCAATAATGAACAAACTATATACAGGGAACACATTGACCTGGGAACACATCGACCGGTTGTCATCAAGTTCAGGAGCAGCTTGTGTGGGTGCTCGACTGGAAGACATAGTCTGGTGGAAGGAAAAAACACAGTTCAAATATCTCCATCAGTATGTGCTTAACAGGGGCAGACTGGCAGAGGAAATCAGGAGCCAGAGCCCGTGGGCTACTGGGGCTAGACTGCAGCCAACACTAAATTCCCAATGGAAGTGACAGGTCCCATCACATCCAGCATGCAGATCCGGACAAATGTAAGTGGCGAAGCCCAAGCTGCAGCTGCACAAATGTCTGCCAAGGGAGTGCCTTGATAAAGGGCCAACGATGTGGCAATGCTTCGAGTCGAGTGGGCCACCGGGATACCTGTGGACTCATAGGCCATGGTAATAGTGTCTACAATCCAAGGCGAGAGGTGGTGCTTTTAAAGCGCCTGGCCCTGTGTCCGTGCTTCATAAGACACAAACAGTTGGTCTGAGCACTGAATGTCCTTAGTGCAAATAGAAGGGAGGAGGATGATGAAAAGCCATCAACTCAATAGGCCTGTTGACACAAAATGGAGACAGCACTTTCAGGAGGAATGCAGGGTTAGACCATAGTGTGACCCTGGAGCCATCTCCTGCAAAACAGACACATGATGGGTGTACAGGCAGGGTGTGTAACTCACTCACACATTTTGCAGAGATGATTGCCAGCAAAAACAAACTCTTAAGTGACACCAGCTTCAGCTCAGCTGAGTTCAGTGACTCAAATGGGGCTTGGGAAAGTGTGTCCAGCACTGCATCAAGGCGTGGGTGCGGCCACGGGTGGTCTAGAGCATCAATCCCTAGGGTTCCTGAGCAGTCTCAGATGGAGGACCATAGTGGGCAGTGGGTGGACTCTGCCCAGGCAAAGAGATGAGCTCCAGACAGGAGGAGCCCAAAAACCAGCAACATCGCTTTAGTGCGACATGAAAAACATACAGCCTTAACATATCCTCTTCTGAAGGGATCAACAGGTTTTCACTCTGCAGATCTGTGAAACACCCCTATGTACTCCTGTGACATTGCAAAACTGAACCAGAGTCAGTGGACATCACTTATCAAGAGGGCCCTCAATGTGCATGGCTTGACTTTTAAAACTGTATTTGAGTCATGCAGAAGAACCTAGGGATTGGTTTGTAATGCTCCAAACTCCTTTAAATTTCTATTCATCTTTTTTATTAGTATTATGTATTTTCTGCCCGGCCCTGATCAAACTTTAAATGCTCACAGTAAAGCTGTGGTAGTGGAGATGGGTGCGATGTGAGAAGTTAGGGTGCTCGGTGCGGTCGTATCCTTGGGCATTAACACTCCCCCTCTTGCTCCCACTTAATCACCAACCATAAGTCTCCAGCCCCAACACCCGAAAATGGATGTAATAAATTATGTACGGAAATAATGAATTAATTGTGAAGTTTTGTCATTGAACTGAATCATTATATTAAAAAAATCATGTAATATTAGGTTTACAGTTATTTAAATTTAAATATAAAATATTATTTTAATTAAAGATCCCTTAAAAAATACCAGTTGTGAAAAAAAAAATGATTACGAAAGTTATTATGTTAATAACAGTGTTGACTCATCATTTTTATTTTATTTTATTTTAATTTACATTTGGATGATTATGACTTGTAGCAAAGTTTTGCAGGCTAGATTGGATGTCATGTTCAATTTGATAACGTTTTAATTATTGAATAAACACATTTGTTATCCATATTTTGGCTATACATATTGTATTTATTTATATAAACCTTGTTTGATTGGAAGTTGTATCATTTCAAGGGGTATTTGCCAAGTTGATCAGGATCATGGCAGTACAGATACATAAACTATCAAAGATTAGAAAACATTGGAGATCCTGATCAGAATGCATAAATGTGCTGATGTGGATTTACACTGAATGCTTCACAAAATAAATAATACTGATAATAATTAGGACTATTAACATTTGTTTAATAAATAGTTTTTTATTGAATTGAGATTGGAACCTGACAGAAAAACATAATTAATAGTTTAAACTCAGTGACAAATAGTGATGAAAGACATAATATACACTCACCTAAAGGATTATTAGGAACACCTGTTCAATTTCTCATTAATGCAATTATCTAATCAACCAATCACATGGCAGTTGCTTCAATGCATTTAGGGGTGTGGTCCTGGTCAAGACAATCTCCTGAACTCCAAACTGAATGTCTGAATGGGAAAGAAAGGTGATTTAAGCAATTTTGAGCGTGGCATGGTTGTTGGTGCCAGACGGGCCGGTCTGAGTATTTCACAATCTGCTCAGTTACTGGGATTTTCACGCACAACCATTTCTAGGGTTTACAAAGAATGGTGTGAAAAGGGAAAAACATCCAGTATGCGGCAGTCCTGTGGGCGAAAATGCCTTGTTGATGCTAGAGGTCAGAGGAGAATGGGCCGACTGATTCAAGCTGATAGAAGAGCAACTTTGACTGAAATAACCACTCGTTACAACCGAGGTATGCAGCAAAGCATTTGTGAAGCCACAACACGTACAACCTTGAGGCGGATGGGCTACAACAGCAGAAGACCCCACCGGGTACCACTCATCTCCACTACAAATAGGAAAAAGAGGCTACAATTTGCACAAGCTCACCAAAATTGGACAGTTGAAGACTGGAAAAATGTTGCCTGGTCTGATGAGTCTCGATTTCTGTTGAGACATTCAGATGGTAGAGTCAGAATTTGGCGTAAACAGAATGAGAACATGGATCCATCATGCCTTGTTACCACTGTGCAGGCTGGTGGTGGTGGTGTAATGGTGTGGGGGATGTTTTCTTGGCACACTTTAGGCCCCTTAGTGCCAATTGGGCATCGTTTAAATGCCACGGCCTACCTGAGCATTGTTTCTGACCATGTCCATCCCTTTATGACCACCATGTACCCATCCTCTGATGGCTACTTCCAGCAGGATAATGCACCATGTCACAAAGGTCCAATCATTTCAAATTGGTTTCTTGAACATGACAATGAGTTCACTGTACTAAACTGGCCCCCAGTCACCAGATCTCAACCCAATAGAGCATCTTTGGGATGTGGTGGAACGGGAGCTTCGTGCCCTGGATGTGCATCCCACAAATCTCCATCAACTGCAAGATGCTATCCTATCAATATGGGCCAACATTTCTAAAGAATGCTTGCAGCACCTTGTTGAATCAATGCCACGTAGAATTAAGGCAGTTCTGAAGGCGAAAGGGGGTCAAACACAGTATTAGTATGGTGTTCCTAATAATCCTTCAGGTGAGTGTATATGGTTTGTTTTTACATCAAAGAAACTTGAATTTCTAGATATAAGCAGTTGATTGCAATATTTGACATGATAAATTGCCATGAGCTTTTTCAGAGATAAATATGAGTTTGAACACATCTCAATTTTTTCTTCCATATTTACACATAGAAATGTCTAGGTATAAAATGGGTAAAAATGAATATGCAAGTTGCACAGTTATCAGTGATTATATAGTATAAACAACTTTTTTGTCAATGAAAACAAACAATGTTTTAAAAAGTGACATGACTTGCAAGAATTGTTTGAAAAAATCACAAGTGCAGGTTTTTAATATAGATACAAATAACCAGCTTATCCCTTTTAATGTACAGTCAAGGTTCATTTAAATTAACATTAAATAAACCATACAACTCTCAACAAATTCACTTTACTGATAAAGTGATCAGAGCATATTCTGAGATTGTCATGGCTGGAGGGTTTTATGTCCGATTGACCAATATTTGTCAACCACTTTTCACGGCAAGCCTGTGAAATCTCCTCTGTCTGTTCTCCTTGTAAAATCACCTTAGGCAATCTATTCATGATTTTCATCTTCCCTATCATGTTAATTTGAACATCTAAACACTGCACAAAACAGTGGCATGTTTATCGATTGTTGACGATTCGTAAATGTAAACAAATATTGAGAAAATTTAACCTCCGAATCGGTGAATCGCTTTGCTTGTCTACCAAGATGGTGGCAACAGGTACTCATTCCCCGATCCCAGGCCTCAGCTTCTGGTAGCTCCTGTTTGACCTCCTTGCTTTAAAACTCCCAGGCAACCTCTGTCTTTGACTCCTGTATGCATGTACCTGGCCAGAAGCTGTTCAGAAGAGTCCAGGCCGCTCTCAGTTGTGTGGCTGCTGTTATATTTCACACAGATGTCCCAGAGCTACCCTCCCCCACTCTGACGCTGCCGGGCTGAGCTCCTCTTCAACCAATAGGTCTATCATCTTGGGGAAGAGAGTTTTTTAATGCATAACCAAATATATATGTACAGTTCCTGTGTTTTCGTGCACAGTTGAGTCGCTTGGCCTTGTTGCCATGTCAGAGGTATGGCTTTTTGGCCACAAGTCTTCCATGAAGGCCACTTCTGACCAGACATCTCCAGACAGCAGATGAGTGTACCAGGGTCCCACTGTTTTCTGCGAATTCTGAGCTGATGGCACTGTTGGACATCTTATGATTGCGAAGGGAAGTAAGCATGATGTGTCTTTCATCTGCTGCAGTAAGTTTCCTTGGCCGACCACTGCATCTACAGTCCTCAACGTTGCCCGTTTCTTTGTGCTTCTTCAAAAGAGCTTGGACTGCACATCTGGAAACCCCTGTCTGCATTGAAATGTCTGCCTGGGAGAGACCTTGCTGATGCAGTAGAACTACCTTGTGTCTTGTTGCTGTGCTCAGTCTTGCCATGGTGTATGACTTTTGACAGTAAACTGTCTTCAGCAACCTCACCTTGTTAGTGGAGTTTGGCAGTTCCTCACCCAGTTTTATTCCTCCTACACAGCTGTCTCTGTTTCATGATTGTGTTTAACCTACATATTGAATTGATGATCATTAGCACCTGTTTGGTATAATTGTTTAATCATAGACCTGACTATATGCCTACAAAATCCCTGACTTTGAGCAAGTGTACCTAGAATAATTGATGCTGTTTTGAAGGCAAAGGGTGGTCACACCAAATATGGATTTAATTTAGACTTTTCTTCTGTGCATTTTGTTAATTGATAAATATAATCTACTAACATGTCTATTTTTGAAAGCATTCTTACTTTACAGCATTTTTTCACACCTGCCTAAAACCTTTGCACATTACTGTATATATTTCATTTTTAAATATAGGCACAGTCTTTTTACCCTTGTATGTCTATCTTGCAGCAATCATTCTCGATGGGCCTGACAAGAAGTAAATTGATGATCTAGCCTGGTGTTGGTGCTGAGAGGTCAATTCATTCCCATTCCCATGCAACTAATTAGGACAGTTGATTGAGTCAGTAGGCTACTTAAAAAACAGATTTCACACTGTGTTTTGTATCGTCGCTGGCATAACTGTTAAGGAACACAGCTGTGGGCTGGGAAATGTGGGTTTGTTTTCAGACGTGAAAATATTACTCCTTATATAGGTGTTGAGTTTTTGTTGTTGTTTTTATAATATATACGTCAAGAAACGTTTTTTTAATTCACTTTTAGTCAGTGATGTCTTGTTGTTTTATCTAATTTATATGTAATTGCTTAAATCTGTCAGTTTGTTTTATTAATTCATTTTATTCTGTTTTTATTTAATTGTTTTGTTACATTTGTATTGTTCTTAAATCACAGTCATGTACAGCACTTTGCAATAAAGTGATTGTGTATGTACAGTGAGGGAAAAAAGTATTTGATCCCCTGCTGATTTTGTACGTTTGCCCACTGACAAAGAAATGATCAGTCTATAATTTGAATGGTAGGTGTATTTTAACAGCCAGAGACAGAATAACAACAAAAAAATCCAGAAAAACGCATTTCAAAAAAGTTATACATTGATTTGCAATAAATGTATAAATAGCATGCTTTTTGTAATACGGTGTGCGATAAGGTTTTACACGGACACAGGTGTCAGGTGCTGTGTGAATATGATGTTCGATGAGAGGTGTGAGCCCGGGTTGGTAAGAAAAGACATGCTGGAAGTGTGTTAATATAGAATGAACATGCTGTTTCTGGGCTTTTGTTAAATTGGGATCAATGAGAACCTCAGAAACAGCAGGTTCAGACTCTTTATTTTGAGAGGAATTAGGAGCACATAATGCTTCCTCCTCTCGCCACTTCTCCAGCATGTTGAGGTGGTATATCCAGGTGACACACCGCATAATCGACCTCACTTAGCCAGCAGCTTAGACGTTGAAGTTGGGAGTAACATCAATACCTTGTCCCCTGGTGTGAACGATCGTAACCGGGCTCCCCTGTTGTACAAACGTTGTTGTTGCTCCTGGGCCTGTAAGAGATTTGATTGTCCAATTTTCCGCAGTGCCGATAATTGATTTCTCAGGTCCAGGATGTGCAGTAGCCTCCCATTCCTCCTTTATTAAATCGAGGATTCTCCTTGGTCACCTCCAGTATAATTGCTCGAAGGGAGAGAAGCCAGTGGAAGCCTGGGGAACCTCATGTACAGTGAACAGCAGGGGCGGCAATAACTCATCTCAGTCATGGGCGTCTGTGCTTACAAACTCACAGATCATGTTCTTAACACTAGAAGCGCCGACATTTCGAACTACCTTCAAGCGCCATAGCCGGTCACTGTAACCGATAGCTCTTTAACAGCTGCAATATGATAATCAAAGGCAAACCATCATATAAAACTCAGAAGTTTTATTCATGAACTTCAAATCCAACACTCATAGCACAAATAGAGTATTTAAATTGAAATATGATCATAAAACATTAATATTATTGCTATAAATAACGACGCACTTTTTTTTCTAAATGCACACACTGCAGTCAAAACATGAATAACTATATAGCCTACAATGAGCAAAACTATCAAAAATGGCATACAATAAAATAATGAAACAAGTGTAAACGTAAATATTGGAATAATGCTGAGAACACAATTGTTATCAAAACACAATTGTACACTAAAGTAAACATTTTCAACACCGTGTAAACTTTGTTTTCTACATACAGTGTTTGTATTCACTGTAGCTTTGTATTTCAATAAACTATTTACTATTGATATAGCCTGACAATTGATATGCACTACTATTGATATGCATACCTGACAGCTCGATACAGTCCACACAGAACACGTTTCTGCACTTTCTCTGCATTTTGACAGCCTCTCCAGGTGACACTTTTACTGCACGAATATATAGCATTGCAATAAATGCTCCTGCTCTGATAATGTCCGTGAATCATTATTTTGGTGGATGTGCTGCACTATTGCACTCTGTACTGCAGTAGCATCACGTATTGATCAGTGGAGTAAAAGCAATCAGTGCCATTTGTACCTGGCGTTTCACTCGCAGTGTTTACACAGCACTGGCACAAACCTACGAGTGATCTGTCATTGCCAGTATCACTGAAGCCCCTGAATCAGACATGTTCATAAACACGGCATGTCCAAAACGAGCTCTCTTCACTCTCCGTTTCCAATCCGTGTTTATTTGCGGGTAATCACTGTATCCACTCAATCCGAGTACAGCTGTAAGAAACACCAGAGATCGCCAATGGAGTGCCAGACTGACTGTATTGCAAAGGGCAGGCAGGATTATGTGTTATATTTGAGTTATTATGTATTTAAATGACTGGTCAAAATAACCCGATTTTGGCTATTCTAGGTAAATGTGTTTATAACTTATTTATTTTCGCGTTTATGCAGCTAAAATGCCGTAGGTATTTTTAATACATATATTTAGGAAAAGTCACGAACGGGTATACGCAGTGTATTTAGGAACACAGAGTAATTCAAATTTTAATAACCAAATCGGTCAAATTGGCCGGCTCGGCGCTTCTAGTGTTAAGGGTCTTATTGAAGCACTCCACTAGGCCATTGGTTTGGGGATGATAAATTGAGGTTCTGATGAATTTTATCCCCAACAGCCTACAGAGGTCTCGCATCACGCGTGACATGAATGGAGTGCCGTGATCTGTCAGGATTTCCTTTGGGATCCCCACTCTAGTAAAGACCATAAACAGCTCCTCGGCGATCCTAGTCGCTGACATTGTCCATAGAGGAATCGATTCTGGGTACCGAGTGGCATAATCCACTACTACCAGCACTAATCGATACCCCGTGGAGCTTTTCTCTAACGGACCGATCAAGTTCCATGAGAGGTAGTGGTACCAGCGGGGCTCATGGTACCACACTGTTTGCACTCCGGACAGGCATCTCACCACCTTTCTACTTCCATTTTGATGCCTGGCCAAAAGAATCAGTCCGTTATCCAGTTTAAGATTTTGTCACGATCCAGGTGACCCACCATAGGTACTTTGTGTGCGAAGAGAAACACAAAGCACCTGTGTATATGTGGTACCAGCAATTGTTTCGTGACCAGGTCCCCCCTTCAATTTTTGGTAACCCTATATAGCGAATCTTTGTCAATATGTAACTGGAAATACGAGCACGCCCTCTGTGCATTCACTATGCAACTCAGACCAATCCTGCCCAAGGACTACCGGGAATGGCAAACGAGGGGCAAGCCCCACGTTCATCCTATACGTTTCCCCACCAATCACCATGGTTACCTGGGCCGTGGGATACCAGTGTATGTCCCCGTGAATACACTGTATAACGACTTTAGTGCCTCACCTGCCTTTGCCCCAAGGAGCCCGGCCATCCTGGACTAGCGTCTTGCTACAGCCAGAGTCCAGGAGGGCCTTGACTTCATGTCCCCTGATTCTTACTGGTACTGTGAAGTATTTTTCTGAATGAAGGGGCGAGCAGCACAAACAGTGGAGTAGTCTGTTTTCACCAGCGTGAATTCCACCGGGCGATGTCCAGGCTGCCTGCAACACATCACCGTAGCTGTTCCAGGGGACCGCACACTACCGGGAAAGAGAGAAAAGGAAGGAGCTAAGGAGACAGGTTTGTGTTTGGGATGGGCAAGGAGGAAGGGAAAGTGTGTTGGGGAGAGACAGATTTAGGAACTGGGGTTCTCGGTGCCATGATGGAATCCGGGCAAGTCGGGCCAGAGGAGTTCTTGGGAATGGGTGGGAGGGTGACCGCCTCCAGGCGTCGGGAGTTGGAATCGTCCTGAGCAGCGAGGTGGTTCTCCGTGAGCCTGATGGCCTCCTCCATGTCTTTGGGCTGGTGGGCTTTCACCCACTCTACGGAGGGACGTGGGAGAGCTAAGGAACCACCAGGTCCGCAACTTCCATGGCGGAGAGCTCAAGTGCCAGCAATGGCAGGCGTCCCACAGCTGTTGCGCAAAGGCCCGGGGGCGGGAGCCGGGTTCAAACCAGAGGCTTCTGAGCTGCCCGTCCGTTGTCAGGCCGACCTGGTCCATGACACTGTCCTTCAATTTTTTGTAGTCCAGGGCGTCCTCTGGACGGAGCGCTCGGGCAGCAGACTGCACCTCCCCGGTCAACAGGGGGGCCAGGCGTATCACCCACTCCGACTCCAGCCAGCCACAACACCGGTTGGTACGCACAAAGATGTTGAGGAAAGCCTCCGGGTCCCCCCCCGGCCCCATCTATGGAATCCGCAGACCTGCCCAAGCTGGGTTCGCTGCGGCTACAGCAGGGTTAGGTGCAGGAGCTGGTGCTCGAAGTTGCTGGACAAGCGTCTCGAGACTTTGTTGTTGTTGAGCCTGCAGCTTCACCACTGCATCCAGCAACTGTTCCACCAGAGACACCTCCATAGCTGTCCTTCCACTGCACCAGGTAGGGGGTTCAGGGTAAGTATGCCATGGAGCTTTCCCACATCGGCCACCAAATGTAAAAGTCAGACACAATTCGGGATCCGGTGGTGTCTGGGCTTTATTGGAGTTCACAATAGTGCAACAAAAATGGGGAAAACAAGGCAAAACCAGAACACAAAAACATCTACACAAACGGGGTGCTCTGGGCAGTCCAAAGAATTGGATTGTCAGGTATCTTTCTCAGTGGTTAGCTCTCTCCCCCCAGGGTGGGAGTAAGATTAAATAGAGGAAGCAAAGCTGCTGCTGACGTCACAGTCACCTTGGTGCTCATTGCCTGCAGCTGTGAACACAGTGTCCTGACACAGTCAAATTGAGATTTTAAAAGTTGGTACATGTGAGACAGAGCCAAGAAGGTTTAATTCAGACTGTAGATTGTTTATGTACATGGGTAAATTACTTTTGCTAGCCTAGTATAGTACTATATACCAATACTTTATTGTCCTTTTTGTATACCAAACAATGGTGAGTGCCATATTGAGTACTTAAACTAGTGCTAATCATGCTCTGTGAAACCAACCCATAGAGAACAAAGTACAACCATAAACTGTCCACATAATCATCCTCAGGTAGAAATATAGATGTCTAATTATTTTGAGCACTAATCTTACATTTCATAAAGAAAAGCTTTTCATTCTAAGCAATTGTTAGGTGTATACTTTACGTATTCAAATTAGTTCACTATAATGACAGAAATGAGAAGTTCATTTCTTTAGCACACTCACAGAAAACCATTTCTTTCTAAACAGTTACTAGATAGCCAGTTTAGGCCTTCATCTTAGTTATTTGTAATAGCAAGAGTGCTTACAATTATTAATTAAATTGTATATCTTTGTTTCCCCTTTTGTTCACTGATCTCATAAAATAACATTTTATTCAAGCAATAACAGGATAGCCAAAATTTACAAGATATCTTAAAATACAAGGCATCTGAAAGCTGTGTATGTTTTCAATGCATTTGATCCTGAGGATTAATTCAACTGAAACTGGTCAAAGCCGTGGCTCTTCATTGAATGTTAAATTTGACAGTGTCCTCTCTTAAGGACCTGCTGCCTGGGGGTGTTGCTGCTTTGAGTGTGTCCAGTGCCATTTCAGATAAGAGAGGCTGTAGGACAAGCAGGACAGAGACCAGTCCAGTATTTAATTTCTATACTGTGAAATGTCAGACTAAAAGTGGTTGCTGTTCTTAATGTTTGTCTTGTTTACTTATTTCATGTATTTTTGTACAATTTGTGTTGATGAGTTCTACATCAACATGAATGTGAATTTCAATGTGAAGAGCCTGTATCATGCACTGAGACACTCATAAGAGTAGCAGATTTAACACTTTTTTATTAACTACTAATTTTTTCTATTTTAATAGAATACAAAATGTAATAGAAAGTTGTATCAGATCAGTCTGCTGGACAGAAACACCCGGAAAGACTGAGAATTAATGTTTCTGCCTCTTGTGTTACAAGTCACCTACAAACTGTTGACAGAGTGGACGGGGGTCTACAGCAGGAGATCCCCAACCTGGGGTGGTGACAAAGTCAGGGTGAGTTTTGTTTAATATGTTTTTGAATTATTATTATTATTATTATTATTATTATTATTATTATTATTATTATATATTTTTTTAATTTTTATATATTAATTTGTAATTAAAAATATGATAAAATTATGTTTAACACTTTAAATCAAAAGTATAAACAACATTAACATACATAGTACATAGTAAAATTATACATTTGATATAAAAAACATGCCTTAGCAGTTTAGGGGTTGGAGGCAAATTTGACAATGTTTAAATGGGGTAAAGTTTTGAAGCCCTGGCCTACAGAGTAATTTTAAGTCCCAGCTCACAGCATTGTCTAAGCCCTGCTAACCGCTGTCAATGCAGTTGTTGGCTCTGTATTAGACAAGTGTCTTAAAGTTGCATGAATAGATTCATAGATTAATAATACCCTGGTGCTACTGGTAAACCTTTAAGTTTACATCATCATTTGTGTAAGTGTTGGAATATGTTGAGGGTGAGCCTATTTGTTTCTGTGTCTGTAAAATAAACCATTTTACAAAACATAGTTTGTAGTGATTTTTCAGGGTTTCAGGGTTTAGTAAAGTGCAGTCTTGGGTCATATAAATACAACGTTGTGCTTATTTCTGTCTGCTGTGTGTGTGTTTCCTGAAGACTGATTGCATTTTTCACTATGTAGTTTGCAGATTAACCCTAGAAGTTATATCAATCATTTTACAAAACTTAAAATTTGCATTAAAATTCAATTTTTGGTTATTATATCCTTGTAGTGTGGTACTTATTTCTGTGTTTTGTATGTGTGTCATGCTTGCAGTTCTCACCATGTATTTGTAGGTTTGAAAAATAAGGTATTTCCAAAGGAATAGAAACTTAAGTGTTTCTCACTTTATTTACAATAGATACGTGATGTACTTTGTTGCAAGAATCGGGTATAACTTTGAAAAAGAAGTCAACAGTGAAAGACTTAATAGAATACACTCACCTAAAGGATTATTAGGAACACCTGTTCAATTTCTCATTAATGCAATTATCTAACCAACCAATCACATGGCAGTTGCTTCAATGCATTTAGGGGTGTGGTCCTGGTCAAGACAATCTCCTGAACTCCAAACTGAATGTCTGAATGGGAAAGAAGGGTGATTTAAGCAATTTTGAGCGTGGCATGGTTGTTGGTGCCAGACGGGCCGGTCTGAGTATTTCACAATCTGCTCAGTTACTGGGATTATCACGCACAACCATTTCTAGGGTTTACAAAGAATGGTGTGAAAAGGGAAAAACATCCAGTATGCGGCAGTCCTGTGGGCGAAAATGCCTTGTTGATGCTAGAGGTCAGAGGAGAATGGGCCGACTGATTCAAGCTGATAGAAGAGCAACTTTAACTGAAATAACCACTCGTTACAACCGAGGTATGCAGCAAAGCATTTGTGAAGCCACAACACGTACAACCTTGAGGCGGACGGGCTACAACAGCAGAAGACCCCACCGGGTACCACTCATCTCTACTACAAATAGGAAAAAGAGGCTACAATTTGCACAAGCTCACCAAAATTGGACAGTTGAAGACTGGAAAAATGTTGCCTGTTCTGATGAGTCTCGATTTCTGTTGAGACATTCAGATGGTAGAGTTAGAATTTGGCGTAAACAGAATGAGAACATGGATCCATCATGCCTTGTTACCACTGTGCAGGCTGGTGGTGGTGGTGTAATGGTGTGGGGGATGTTTTCTTGGCACACTTTAGGCCCCTTAGTGCCAATTGGGCATCGTTTAAATGCCATGGCCTACCTGAGCATTGTTTCTGACCATGTCCATCCCTTTATGACCACCATGTACCCATCCTCTAATGGCTACTTCCAGCAGGATAATGCACCATGTCACAAAGGTCGAATCATTTCAAATTGGTTTCTTGAACATGACAATGAGTTCACTGTACTAAAATGGCCCCCACAGTCACCAGATCTCAACCCAATAGAGCATCTTTGGGATGTGGTGGAACGGGAGCTTCGTGCCCTGGATGTGCATCCCACAAATCTCTATCAACTGCAAGATACTATCCTATCAATATGGGCCAACATTTCTAAAGAATGCTTTCTGCACCTTGTTGAATCAATGCCACGTAGAATTAAGGCAGTTCTGAAGGCGAAAGGGGGTCAAACACAGTATTAGTATGGTGTTCCTAATAATCCTTTAGGTGAGTGTATATTCTATTAAGTCTTTCACTGTTGTCTTGAATTAATATTCTTCTTTCAAAGTTATACCCAATTCTTGCAACAAAGTACAGGAAGTGTCTATTATAAATAAAGTGTGAAACACTTTCAAACATGCATATTACAGCATGGGACATAGTCAGAAGTAGAAAAATGTTGTACAGATACTTGTAATCATTCATTTCTGGTTCACAAAACCAACATTGGACAGAGAAAAACACTGACCTGTATGGAGTAATGTCATTCCATAACATTACCAATATACACTCACCTAAAGGATTATTAGGAACACCATACTAATACTGTGTTTGACCCCCTTTCGCCTTCAGAACTGCCTTAATTCTACGTGGCATTGATTCAACAAGGTGCTGAAAGCATTCTTTAGAAATGTTGGCCCATATTGATAGGATAGCATCTTGCAGTTGATGGAGATTTGTGGGATGCACATCCAGGGCACGAAGCTCCCGTTCCACCACATCCCAAAGATGCTCTATTGGGTTGAGATCTGGTGACTGTGGGGGCCAGTTTAGTACAGTGAACTCATTGTCATGTTCAAGAAACCAATTTGAAATGATTCGACCTTTGTGACACGGTGCATTATCCTGCTGGAAGTAGCCATCAGAGGATGGGTACATGGTGGTCATAAAGGGATGGACATGGTCAGAAACAATGCTCAGGTAGGCCGTGGCATTTAAACGATGCCCAATTGGCACTAAGGGGCCTAAAGTGTGCCAAGAAAACATCCCCCACACCATTACACCACCAATTACCAGCTTGCACAGTGGTAACAAGGCATGATGGATCCATGTTCTCATTCTGTTTACGCCAAATTCTGACTCTGACCATCTGAATGTCTCAACAGAAATCGAGACTCATCAGACCAGGCAACATTTTTCCAGTCTTCAACTGTCCAATTTTGGTGAGCTTGTGCAAATTGTAGCCTCTTTTTCCTATTTGTAGTGGAGATGAGTGGTACCCGGTGGGGTCTTCTGCTGTTGTAGCCCATACGCCTCAAGGTTGTACGTGTTGTGGCTTCACAAATGCTTTGCTGCATACCTCGGTTGTAACGAGTGGTTATTTCAGTCAAAGTTGCTCTTCTATCAGCTTGAATCAGTCGGCCCATTCTCCTCTGACCTCTAGCATCAACAAGGCATTTTCGCCCACAGGACTGCCGCATACTGGATGTTTTTCCCTTTTCACACTATTCTTTGTAAACCCTAGAAATGGTTGTGCATGATAATCCCAGTAACTGAGCAGATTGTGAAATACTCAGACCGGCCCGTCTGGCACCAACAACCATGCCACGCTCAAAATTGCTTAAATCACCTTTCTTTCCCATTCAGACATTCAGTTTGGAGTTCAGGAGATTGTCTTGACCAGGACCACACCCCTAAATGCATTGAAGCAACTGCCATGTGATTGGTTGGTTAGATAATTGCATTAATGAGAAATTGAACAGGTGTTCCTAATAATCCTTTAGGTGAGTGTATACAGCTCTGGAAAAAATTAAGAGACCACTGCAATTTTTTCTTAAATCAGCATCTCTACATGTATGGCAGCCATTCCATTCCAGTTGAATTCCAACACAGGCACACCTCATTGTTCTAAATGAGGTACTGATTAGGTGATCATCTGAACCAAATCTTATTTAATGAGAAAAAGTATAAAAACTACTGCTGTGGTCATCACTATCCTCTTGCAATAATACCAGCTAGATGGCAAAAACAGTTCTAGTAGTACCTCAAAAGTAATTGGATTAAAAAAATAACTATTGACCATGCCAAAAGAGTTGAAAAGGAAAGTTTTGAGTGAGGAAAAGAAGGGTTCAATTCTGGCTTTACTGGCAGAGGGATACAGTGAGCATCTGGTTGCTTCCATCCATAAATTTCAAAGACGGCGGTTCACAAGAACAAGGTGAAGCAGCAGACATTGGGGACATCAAAGCTACAGACCAGCAGAGGGCCAAAACGACTCTCCACTGACTGGGATGACTGCTAACTCATTCGAATGTCACTCAAAACACACGTGCAATAATTAAACAATAAAAAACTATTTGTGAAACACAAATCATCAGTGTAAAGTGATTAAGATACAAATAATACATGAAGTGCAAAAGAAAGGCATACATTTAGAAAAATAAACGTTAAATAATACAGAAAAAAATGTAAAGTAACATAAGTGTACACCGTTACTTCTCAATGTAAACTCTGAAATCCAACTCTGTCTCTCAAGAGAGAATTTTGCTACTTTTAGTTCAGCATTGGCTTCCTCCTCACTATGTTGGTGAAACTTTTTCTGATGTCATTCTGTTAGAGCTCTCTCTACTGCCAAAGTCAATAATGAAACAGAGGCCCTTGTAAATGTGTCTGCACTGATCTTGGAATTGTTTTTTTTTTCCCCTTCCTTTTATTTTTCCTTTGTTACATTTATTTACTTTTACTTGGTTATGGTCCTTGGGAGGGGGTCTTGGGGGCTGGTTGCTCAACTTTGGGTTATTGTATATTACAGTTGTTGTTCTGTTCAGTTGTGTTTTAAATAAAAAGAAAAAATATTAATAAAAGAAAAGAAAAAATCTAATCCTCTATTATTAAGTAATTAAGTTTTAATCCCATGCTTTGCAATATAATCATATATAAGGCCTGACTCAAACTTAAAAGAAAATGCAACCCTTGCTTACACTACCTTAATTAAGAACAGGATGATGATGATTCATATAAAATGTAAGAGATTAAAATAAAGCTCCAGAGTTCTAGCAGTTATTTTGAAGGGTTTAATTACAAACTGAAATGGAGTTAATGACTGTTTACATTTAAGCAAATAAGTAATGACAGTCGAGACTATAATTAAGATGCTATTGAGTTCTGTGAATAAAAAGTAAATTAATAAGAAAAAGGTCACAAGCGGGAATTAATTGAACTCAATAATGACTATTAACCTGAACAGTCCAACTGAAATCCGAAGACCAGTGTTAAAATTACGATGAATATTAGTGAGTATGATCACATTTCCTGAAGCACATTTCCCGGAACATACAACCAAAACCACATGAGAAAAACAGCCACGTCTCCTCCATATAAACTGAGCCATTATTACAGTGAAAATGCATGAGGTTATCAAACAGTATAAACATCTAAACTAAATTATCTAAAATGTGTTGCTGATATTCATAGTCTGTCCCAATACTAGTGCCCGGGACCCCCTATGTCATCTGGTGTATAAACAATCTCCTAAGTGTTTTGAATGACTGTGTCCTGAATGGAATTATTTTCCTAATTAGCCACTTTTAAAGCTTTGATTTCTTCTCTCAGCCTCTGTTTCAGAAACACTCCACTGATGCCACAGATGCACTGAGCAGACAGAACTGGGCTCAGCCTCTCCCCCACTTGTTTAATACACTGTCGCTGTCCTGTACTACTGATCTAGTGCTGTCAGTGATGCACAGACACAGGTGGCACTTATACTGTGTCAAACACACTCCTGATTAGGGATCTTCAGCTGAGGGAAGCTTGTGCTCAAATGCTGAAGTCCTGTTCAGCACCTTCCTCTTTATCACAATGAACAGGAATGTGAACTTTAGACTTGAAGCCAAATAGAGAGTATTCACATGTTAATGAGGAAGGGCATATTTACTGACAGGGAACTAATTAAAAATGATTACTGGAACACAAACTGAATTTCCAGTGTAATGAGTATTTGTATTGGAAATAGTAAGTACAGCATTCATTGCTTCACAACAATGCATTTAATAACTGTCTACATGAAACCATTTTGCAACATGAAAAAAATCAATCTCTCCTTTTAGAAATACCTGGCTGTTTAAATCAACTACTGAACAATTATTTTTTCTCCCTGAACTCATAAGTGAACTCACATGTTTACAAATATACAAATGCTGACATTGACAACACAGCAATATAGCAATGTATAAGCTACACATACAGTGACTGGACTTGTTCCAATATTGTGTTTTTATCATTGAAGTGTCCCTGTGCTGCCACTGATTCACTGACAGATTGTGCCAACTACAATATCTGACACATTGTAAAAAATATAAATTATTTACAAATTATATATATATATATATATACTTTTATTTGCTTAAACAGCCTTAGGTCTAAACAGGGATCGGATTAAATAAACACAAAGTGCTATCTCTGTTCTCATCTCAGTCATGTTATTCCCCTTAGAACAGTAAACCACAGCTCTTCTGCATACCTGTACAAAGCTGTGGTGCTCAGGTGTCGTCACCCCAGTGCTGCTGTATCTCTCAGGCAGGGAGCAGAGGGGCTGACAGGATCTCTCCACAGCAGACACTGAGCAGCCCACTGGAGCAGCACAGTCTGTGAGCCATTACTGATTCCCTGCAGCTCTACAGCAGCGCACACTGGCACACTGACACAGGTAATGGGCTGAAGAGCTGGGACAGATACCAGTGTATTCTTACAGCAGCTGGGACTGGTGTTGAATCTGGAGTGTAAAGAGGGCATTAACACAAAGTAAGATAACATTATAAAATACACATTTAAAATGTTTGGTAACACTTTAAGTGCCCATTATAAACAATCTATTAACATGTTATTAATTATGATATTAATTGTTATATGATTATTATTACAAATTATTAATATATTCTTAGACATTTTTAAACTTTTTTGCTGTAATACATTATCATATATTTAATAACATACTTAATAAAAGGTTTTATGACATGACATTTTAACACTGACATCAATCTATTAGCATAATCTGACATGCAATGTATTAGCTGCTATTAAACATCTTATAATGCTATTTAATTATATATACTATAAGAAGACTGCATTATATGTTATAGTTCTACCTATAAGATAAGCTTGTAAGTACCATTTATAAATCAATTTTACTGCTGTATTTCTGAATTGTGATATGTTTTTGCTCTATGCTATGATATAGCATATCATTGTGTTCTATTTGTAAGTTTCTCATTACATTACCAGGTATTCTGAAGCATTGCAGTTCTCCACTTTGGAGCCATCTAATTAATTTTAAGGTCATTTTAAGGTGGTTACTTTATTTTCAATATTTTATTTAGGCTTCTCTAGTTTCAATTTCCACTAAGACATGTCTGTTGCCTGAAAATCAGAAAAGATGTGCTTTAGTCAGATGTGTGACAAAATTAGAGTACTTCCAATTGGACAAGTCCATTTAAATTTCATTCTGTTATTCTGACTGAAAAAAGCAATTTCAAACACACACACACACACACACACACACATATATATATATATATATATATATATATATATATATATATATATATATATATATATATATATATATATATACAGTGAGGGAAAAAAGTATTTGATCCCCTACTGATTTTGTATGTTTGCCCACTGACAAAGAAATGATCAGTCTATAATTTTAATGGTAGGTGTATTTTAACAGTGAGAGACAGAATAACAACAAAAAAATCCAGAAAAACGCATTTCAAATGAGTTATAAATTGATTTGCATGTTAATGAGGGAAATAAGTATTTGATCCCCTATCAATCAGTAAGATTTCTGGCTCCCAGGTGTCTTTTATACAGGTAACGAGCTGAGATTAGGAGCACTCTCTTAAAGGGAGTGCTCCTAATCTCAGCTCGTTACCTGTATAAAAGACACCTGTCCACAGAAGCAATCAATCAATCAGATTCCAAACTCTCCACCATGGCCAAGACCAAAGAGCTGTCCAAGGATGTCAGGGACAAGATTGTAGACCTACACAAGGCTGGAATGGGCCATCGCCAAGCAGCTTGGTGAGAAGGTGACAACAGTTGGTGCGATTATTCGCAAATGGAAGAAACACAAAATAACTGTCAGTCTCCCTCGGTCTGGGGCTCCATGCAAGATCTCACCTCGTGGAGTTTCAATGATCATGAGAACGGTGAGGAATCAGCACAGAACTACACTGGAGGATCTTGTTAATGATCTCAAGGCAGCTGGGACCATTGTCACCAAGAAAACAATTGGTAACACACTACGCCGTAAAGGACTGAAATCCTGCAGCGCCCGCAAGGTCCCCCTGCTCAAGAAGGCACATGTACAGACCCGTCTGAAGTTTGCCAATGAACATCTGAATGATTCAGAGGAGGACAGGGTGAAAGTGTTGTGGTCAGATGAGACCAAAATCGAGCTCTTTGGCATCAACTCAACTCGCCGTGTTTGGAGGAGGAGGAATGACCCCAAGAACACCATCCCCAGCGTCAAACATGGAGGTGGAAACATTATGCTTTGGGGGTGTTTTTCTGCTAAGGGGACAGGACAACTGCACCGCATCAAAGGTACGATGGACGGGGCCATGTACTGTCAAATCTTGGGTGAGAACCTCCTTCCCTCAGCCAGGGCATTGAAGATGGATCATGGATGGGCATTCCAGCATGACAATGACCCAAAACACAGCCAAGGCAACAAAGGAGTGGCTCAAGAAGAAGCACATTAAGGTCCTGGAGTAGCCTAGCCAGTCTCCAGACCTTAATCCCATAGACCTCTGTGATTGCCAACAAGGGTTTTGCAACCATGTACTAAGTCGAAGGGGTCAAATACAAACCCTCATTAACATGCAAATCAATTCATAACTTTTTTGAAATGCGTTTTTCTGGATTTTTTTGTTGTTATTCTGTCTCTCAATGTTAAAATACACCTACCATTAAAATTATAGACTGATCATTTCTTTGTCAGTGGGCAAACGTACAAAATCAGCAGGGGATCAAATACTTTTTTCCCTCACTGTATATGTCTTCCCTCTAAACCTGTATAATATTTAGCATATTTAGCAAACAATTGCCTTTAAAGCAGGTTTTCACAAACACCCCAATAAGAAATAAAAGAGTTGGACCTGGGAGATTACCTAGAAAGGCAAAGGACTGTAGCTGATGTGATTACAAGCTGAGAAATGTAAGTGGAACATTTAATTTTAACTGACTATGTTCAAGAGAATTGTGATTTTAATATGCATGTACTTATAATACATGTAACGTGAATTTAAAAGTTTGTGGGTAAATGACTGCTATTTAATATTCCCCTCACTGATTTGCTTCTTGTGTTAGTTTTGTTGTGCTAGCTTAAATTAAATTAAAACAGGTGATGGATCTTGCTATTCATTTTGATAGTTTGTATTTAATAGTTAAAATAAATTATGATTTTGCTATGAGTTCCCAGAATCTGAAAAAATACCTAGACGGTGTATACATTTAACTTTAAACACATTAGATGTTTGCGTAATTTCTATAGAGATGCACTTCTGTGTACATATTGCAGTTGTGCTGTTAGTGCGCATGTGTGGTGGCACTGACACTTTAAGAGGAGAGTTCAGGGGAATTTCCCTCCGTTACGCTTTACTGGAAAAAACAGTGTGTGTTTACAGGTAATGTCCCTTGTCTTCGTTTAGTTTCTCATGTTAAATATTGCTAATTCCTTAAAGTAACGATTGATATTGTATATATACACTCACCTAAAGGATTATTAGGAACACCATACTAATACTGTGTTTGACCCCATTTCGCCTTCAGAACTGCCTTAATTCTACGTGGCATTGATTCAACAAGGTGCTGAAAGCATTCTTTAGAAATGTTGGCCCATATTGATAGGATAGCATCTTGCAGTTGATGGAGATTTGTGGGATGCACATCCAGGGCACGAAGCTCCCGTTCCACCACATCCCAAAGATGCTCTATTGGGTTGAGATCTGGTGACTGTGGGGGCCAGTTTAGTACAGTGAACTCATTGTCATGTTCAAGAAACCAATTTGAAATGATTCGACCTTTGTGACATGGTGCATTATCCTGCTGGAAGTAGCCATCAGAGGATGGGTACATGGTGATCATAAAGGGATGGACATGGTCAGAAACAATGCTCAGGTAGGCCGTGGCATTTAAACGATGCCCAATTGGCACTAAGGGGCCTAAAGTGTGCCAAGAAAACATCCCCCACACCATTACACCACCACCAGCAGCCTGCACAGTGGTAACAAGGCATGATGGATCCATGTTCTCATTCTGTTTACGCCAAATTCTGACTCGACCATCTGAATGTCTCAACAGAAATCGAGACTCATCAGACCAGGCAACATTTTTCCAGTCTTCAACTGTCCAATTTTGGTGAGCTTGTGCAAATTGTAGCCTCTTTTTCCTATTTGTAGTGGAGATGAGTGGTACCCGGTGGGGTCTTCTGCTGTTGTAGCCCATACGCCTCAAGGTTGTATGTGTTGTGGCTCCACAAATGCTTTGCTGCATACCTCGGTTGTAATGAGTGGTTATTTCAGTCAAAGTTGCTCTTCTATCAGCTTGAATCAGTCGGCCCATTCTCCTCTGACCTCTAGCATCAACAAGGCATTTTCGCCCACAGGACTGCCGCATACTGGATGTTTTTCCCTTTTCACACCATTCTTTGTAAACCCTAGAAATGGTTGTGCGTGAAAATCCCAGTAACTGAGCAGATTGTGAAATACTCAGACTGGCCCGTCTGGCACCAACAACCATGCCACGCTCAAAATTGCTTAAATCACCTTTCTTTCCCATTCAGACATTCAGTTTGGAGTTCAGGAGATTGTCTTGACCAGGACCACACCCCTAAATGCATTGAAGCAACTGCCATGTGATTGGTTGGTTAGATAATTGCATTAATGAGAAATTGAACAGGTGTTCCTAATAACCCTTTAGGTGAGTGTATATATATGCTTAAAATTAAGGGAACACATATTCATCACAGTATAACACCAAGTCAATTAAAATTCATGTATATCAATCTGTCCAGTTAGGAAGCCTAAGCGATTGTGAATCAATTTCAACTGTTTTGGTGCAAGTGAAAGTGACAACAGGTGCACTGGAAAGGCAACAGCAAGACAACCCCCGAAAAGGGAATGGTTTTGCAGTTGGTGGCCAGACAATTTGTTTCTCCTTATCCTTCCTGACTGATTCTTCTCTAGTTTTGCATTTTGCTAGTGTCCTTTTCACTACTGGCAGCATGAGGCGGTACCTGCAGCCCATTCAGGTTGCACAGGTAGTCCAGCTCCTCCAGGATGGCACATCCATACGTGCCGTCGCAGGAAGGTTAGCTGTGTCTCCCAGTACAGTTTCGAGAGCATGGAGGAGATAGCAAGAGACGGGCCATTACACGAGGAGAGTTGGACAGGGCCGTAGAAGGGCATCAGCCCAGCAGCAGGACCGTTATCTGCTCCTTTGTTTGAGGAGGAACAGGAGGAGCACTGCCAGAGCCCTACAAGATGACCTCCAGCGGGCTACTGGTGTTCATGTTTCTGACCAAACTGTCAGAAACAGACTCCATGAGGGTGGGCATGAGGGCCCGACATCCTCTAGTGGGACCTGTGCTCACAGCCCAGCACAGAATTGGCAGATCCACTATTCTGCAACATCATCCAGCATGACCAGTTTGGCGGTGGGTCAGCGATGGTCTGGGGAGGCATATCCTTGGAGGGTGGCACAGACCTCCACGTGCTAGCCAACATTACCCTGACTGCTGTTAGGTACCGGGATGAAATCCTCAGACCCATCATCAGACCTTACTCTGGTGCAGTGGGCTCTGGGTTCCTCCTGGTGCAGGAAAATGCCTCATGTGGCCAGAGTGTGTAGGCAGTTCCTGGATGACGAAGGCATTAATGCCATTGACTGGTCCTTATGTTCCCCAGACCTGAATCCAATTGAGAATGTTTGGGACGTTATGTATCGGTGCATCCGACGCTGCCAAGTAGCACCACAGACTGTCCAGGAGCTCACTGATGCCCTGATCCAGGTCTGGGAGGAGATCACCCAGGACACCATCTGCTGTCTCATCAGGAGCATGCCCAGATGTTGTCGGGAGTGCATACAGGCACGTGGGGGCCATACACACTACTGAGTCACATTATGAGGTGCCCAAGATGAAATTCATGAAAGTTGGAACAGCCTGTGATTTCAATTGTTTAACTTTGATTTTCGGTGTGAGTTTGAACCCAGCCCTCAATCGGTTGATTCTCAACGAATTACACAATGTACAGTAAAGATTTTGATCTTTAATATATTTCATTCATCGAGATCCGATGTATGATATCAGTGTGTCCTTTATTTTTTTGAGCAGTGTATATATATATATATATATATATATATATATATATATATATATATATATATATATATATATAAGACACACACACACACACTACACAGTGCGTGCTTTTGAAGGTTCCACACCAAAGACTGATTCTCAAATTGGAAGCTACATTCAGGCTAATGTAAGTAGATGGATTATGAACTGGTTGCTGTATAGGAAACAGAGGGTGTCGATTAGGGTGCTTCTAACTGGAGTGAGGTTGTTAGTGGAGTTCCACAGGGATCAGTACTAGGGCCTGTGCTTTTTCTAATCTATATTAATGATCTGGACTCTGGGATAGTTAGCAAACTTGTCAAATTTGCAGATGATACTAAAATAGGTGGCTCAGCAGATACAATCTCGTCAACACAGGCTATTCAAAGGGACTTAGATAACATTCAGTTGTGGACCGACACCTGGCAGATGAAATTCAATGTGGACAAGTGCAAGGTAATACATGCAGGTAACAAAAATGTCCACTATAATTACACTATGGGAGGTACAGATCTAGATGAAGTAACGCATGAAAAAGATCTAGGAGTCTATGTGGACTCCTCACTTTCTCCATCCAAGCAATGTTGGGAAGCAATAAAAATGCAAACAGAATGTTAGGGTATATTGTCAAAAGTGTAGAATTTAAAACAAGAGAAGTAATGTTCAGACTGTACAATGCACTAGTTAGACCTCATCTGGATACTGTGTACAGTTCTGGGCTCCACACCTCAAGAAGGATATCGCTGCTCTAGAGGCAGTTCAGAGGAGAGCAACCAGACTTATTCCAGGTCTGAAGGGAATGTCCTACTCAGAGAGACTGAGGGAACTGAACCTTTTCACCCTGGAACAGAGGAGACTACGTGGGGACTTGATTCAAGTCTTCAAAATCATGAAGGGCATCAACCACATCAAACCAGAGGAGCTTTTCCAGATCAGCAGGGACACATGCACCAGGGGTCACAAATGGAAATTGGGCTTCAAGGCATTCAAAATGGAAAACAGGAGACACTTCTTCACACAGAGCCGTCACAATCTGGAAAAAACTCCCCAGCTATGTGATAGAAGCTGAAAGTTTGGGAACATTTAAAAATGGACTGGATAGGATCCTTGGATCACTCAGTTATAAATGGACACCAACAGGTACTAACAGAAATTGTAATGTTTAAAGCAAATATTTTTTCCCTTTTGTGATCAAAGGGGTATGTAACATATTATAATATGGAAATGCACTACTGTGTTAGTCTTTTGCACAGCACTGTATCTGTACACCGTGTGTGTATGTGTGTGTGAAATGTGATAACAATTTAGCAATATGATGGATGCTAAAATTGAATTGGGCTGATTGCTGTGTAGGTGATGCATTAATTGCAATTTTTTAGGGGGGAAATCCAGAAGTCCTACAGAGATACCGGGGCAATTTAGCTAACCGAGGCTATCAGCCCTTTTTTTTAACCACCACCAAATCAGATCTGGCATCCTTGAGGGAACAGAACAGCAAATTCTTTAAATTCTCTAAATGTATTTGAGTGACTCACTGGTTAATCAGTACAAAACTGGAACTATTGACAGGCTTTTAGAAGATATTTACAAAATCATTCATTACTGAAATAAGTTATAAAATTATCAAACTTGTTTATATATACAGCTCTGGAAATCTGGAGACCACTTAACATTGATTTCTGAACTTGAAGTGGTCTCTTACTTTTTTCCAGAGCTGTATATATTTGTAATATTTTTAGGATCTCAATTTTGCCTTTCACATTTAAGCTTTGTCAGTTTTACCTTCACCTTAACCACTGTTTAACCACCTTAACCTAATTTAGACATGACGTTTAATATTTCAAGGTTGGTACTTCTTATTCCTGTAAAAATAATAAAACACTTTCTAATCTTTTTATGTGTCCTTTTTTGTTAAAATTTTGAAATATGGCCTGTTTTCAGTAATACACATTTAAAGTGCTGTTATACATTAAAATGTGCACCACTTTAGTTTAGGGGTTGCAAAATGTTTAATACATGCTTAACAACAGCAGCAGCACTATAGATTTATTAACAACTTGATTATAGGACAGTTTGAGATATATATCAATAATGCTCTTATACATTGTTGTAAGTCGCCCTGGATAAGGGCGTCTGCCAAGAAATAAATAATAATAATAATAATAATAATAATAATAATAATAATAATAATAATAATAATAATAATAATACTATTATAAATGAAAGCAAGTAATTGCCAGTTGGCACCAGGCATTCCCTTTGAAGAGCTGCAGGTTTCAGAGTTGAGTTTTCAAGTAAGGTATATTTCTTAATAACATGGGCCAGAGAAGGTTTAGCTGTGCAGTGTATTCACCACATCCTCCATAGTAAAAAGATGCAGGATGTGAAAAAGATCCAACAATGTAAAACATGTTTTGATGACTACAAGCAAGCAATAGCAGTTAAATAATTATGATGGTGACTTACCTGGGTTATGTATTACCTCTCAAAACATGTTGTAGGATGTAGAAGAAACAACACAATTCAATAACAATTTAAGTCACATGGTTATCAAGTATCCACAGGTCTGGATGGAAGGTATAGACATCATCTATTCACTGGGATATGTAATGTTTTTGTCCCAGTTGCATGTTTTGCAGGATATAAAAAGTGAAGACAAAAGTTGCTGACCATATTTATTGTCTTTGCAATGAGTCAGGATACCTGACAATGTAATGAGAAACATACAAATGGAACACAATGATATACTATATCATAGAATAGATCAGAGTAAAAACATATAATTCAGAGATACATCAGTAAAATGAATTTATAAATGGTACTTATAAGCTTACCTTATAGGCAGAGCTATAACATAATGCAGTGTTCTTATATGTAATTAAATAGCATTATAAGATGTTTAATAGCAGAAAAAAATGGCATGAGAGATTATGATAATAGATTGATGTCGGCGTGAAAATGTCATGTTATAATACCTTTTATTAAGTATGTTATTAAATATAATGTATTATAGCAAAGAAGTTTAAATAACAATATCTAATAATATATTAATAATTTGTAATAATCATTTAACAATAACATAATTCATAATGTGTTAATAGATTGTTTATAATGGACACTTTATAAGTGTTACCAAATGTTTTTATACAGCATGTCAAAAACAAAAACATACAGAACGTTATTAACATTGTACATTTGTGTATGTATGATTTTTACACTTTTTACAAACCATTCCTCAAACAATTTATATGAATATTAAATATTAACTATTACAGAGCTAAAACAATGGTTACATAACTGTAAAGACATACTGAATAAAGATTAGTCATATTTTTTATCTTTTTCAGTGATTTCCCTGTTGTGTTGAAAGGCAGAGAGAGCAGACACAGTGAAGTGCAGCAGCAGCTATGGGTGTGAGGGGAGCTGTGTTCCTGGGGCTGACTCTGTCAATACTGCCTGGTAAGACTGACCTCCTGAAACACAGTTTTAAAGCTTCTCTGAAATAATCAATCTGTGAATGCAGGGAACATGGTAATTACGTGGAAACTTCCAAATAAGGAGCTTTAATTAGTTTTCTAATGTACAAGGTGCTCAATAAGTGATGCTGCTTCAGAGTCACTTCTCACAGTGTTCACATTTGTAAAACTTCAGCCATCTGAGTTCAGGCTGTTTTATCCTAACAACATTCTGATTTTTAGTATTTCATTGTTATTGACAGTGTTACTTTGCTTTCTCTGTATAGTTATGATTGAACTGTTGTCTTGCAGGTGTGCTGGGTGGTGCTCTGGTGGTGATGTATCCAGCGTCACAGATCTGTGCCCTGAGAGGCTCCTCTGTGCTCATACCCTGTACCTACAATTATCCTGACAATGCCACAGTGACAGAGAGGAAGTGGTCAAAGGATATAACATCTAACTGGGATGCACCTCCTTATATTTATCAAAGTAATGGGGCATCTCTTGACTCTGACTACACAGGCAGAGTACAGTATACTGAAATAAACAAGAGCTGCCGCTTCATGTTGACGGGTATAAAAAACAATGACAGCGGGAGTTATTACTTCAGAATTAAAATAAACATGCAACCCAATGCATACAGTGGTGTGCCTGGAGTGAGTCTCAATGTTGTTGGTAAGATCCTTATCTCTACATAGAGAAGAGAAACATCAGTAATCTTCTTTTCACAAGGGATACTGTAGCATCTGTATGCAGGCATGCGTCTCCGCCCTGATCAGTGTGTTCACTGAGTGATCAACTTAGGGTTCAACACATTTTGTGACTTTGTATTTCTGGAAGACTCCATGTTATATTCTCTACCATGTCTCTGCTTGAAGAGAAGAAAACATATATTTGTATTGGGGTCTAATATATTCAGTCTTGGTTTTCAGCAGAGGCATAATCAGCTGTGACCAGGATTTCCACAGGGGCCCGAAACAGTTGGGCAAGCACTGCAGGGCTTGGGTGTCACTAGTCAGCCGGGGTTTCACTTGTTTAATGCCCAACAGCCTGTGGGATTGGCATTATGAAAAATGGTTAGGGCTCTGGACTTGTAACTGGAAGGTAGTGGGTTCAAATCCTGGGTTGGGCAGTGCTGTTGTACCCTTGAGCAAGATACTTCACTTAGATTACCTCAGTAAAATACCCAGCTGTATAAATAAATGCCCTTGGGTGTCAACTAAATGATGATAATGTAATTTAGATACACTGTAGCAATTATGCTGATTTGAAAATCCTTTCAAGGACATTCTGAACTAAAAGACAATGTTGTTTCTTTTTCATGTTTATAAAGATCAAACATTGATAGTTACAGTGACGTCCACAGGAAGTGATGAGATCTTTCTGGTAGACAATGTGACCCTGACCTGCAGCACAACCAGCTGCTCTCCAAACCAGACAGAGTTCACCTGGTTTAAGGATGGCCGGCCCACCTACAACACCACATCAAACACACTGAGCTTTAATAATGTTTCCTATGGACTCTATGGAAACTACTCCTGTGCTCCAAAAGACAATACAAGTATACAGTCTCCACAGATCACTTTGAATGTCAAATGTGAGTATAATAAAAAACAGTTCCTGGACTAATATGCAAATAAAATGGTATTCTAAGCATACCTCTACTGACACTGCATAATAAATAAGAGTTGACCTTCTTTCCTGTCAGATGCCCCAAGGAACACCTCAGTGTCAGTCAGCCCCTCTAATTGAATTCCATCAATACATTAACTACCCACCTTAAATGTCCTAATGTACAGGGATAAAAATAATCAACCTAATACCGCGTACCATGGAGATATGGGAAACTTCAATATGAAATAAATAATTCCAACCAACATGGTGCAGCTCTGGACATCGGGACAAGCTCCCAGTTCTGAGTGAGAGTGAGGTTTGTTTATAGTTGGGTGGGCAGGTGGGAGGTGGGGGTGTAGCACACAATATTGATATTAACTAGGACTGAAAGATTGGGAAACACTGTTGCAGAGCACTGACTAGAAAATGTGTTCAATTAAACCTGTATTGTTTATAGACTGTTCTCTCTTACAGACGCCCCAGTGAACACCTCAGTGTCAGTCAGCCCCTCTGGTGAAATAGTGGAAGGCAGTTCTGTCACCCTCACCTGCAGCAGCAATGCAAACCCACCAGTGCAGAACTACACCTGGTTTAAGACCAATGGAGCTGCTGTCTGGGAGAAAGGATCAGGGCAGAGTTTCACCATTACAAACATCAGCCCTGGAGACAGTGGGCAGTACTACTGTGAAGCACAGAACAGTATTGGTGCTCAGAACTCTTCTGTCACACTGAATGTACAATGTAAGTCCTGAATAACATCAAATGAATCATGTTAAACCATGAGAGCTGTGGCATCCATCCCGTTGATTAATAAAGAAGTTAAAGATTTATTCCTGAACTTGGATCTTCATTCTATTCCTTAATGCCTGATTTAACTCAGATAGACTTATTTCTCTGCTTTACCACTTTTACTGTCCTCTTCCTTACTTCCCGTCACTTCCCTTCTCCTCATTCCATCTCCCCCTGCTCTTAAAGCAGCAGTGTGCTGGATGCTAAGCATTATGAACAATACAAGGGCCAACACTTAAACGCTGTTTCAAACTGAGAGTCTTCCCCTCTAATTTGAAAACACTTTAATAAAACCCTGAATCATCAGACTGTTCTCTCTTTCAGACGCCCCAAAGAGCACCTCAGTGTCAGTCAGCCCCTCTGGTGAAATAGTGGAAGGCAGTTCTGTCACCCTGACCTGCAGCAGCAATGCAAACCCACCAGTGCAGAACTACACCTGGTTTAAGACCAATGGAGCTGCTGTCTGGGAGAAAGGATCAGGGCAGAGTTTCAACATTACAGAGGTCATCTCTGGAGACAGTGGGCAGTACTACTGTGAAGCACAGAACAGTATTGGTGCTCAGAAATCTTCTGTCACACTGAATGTACAATGTAAGTGCTGAACACAAAATTCAGTTTAGCTGCAAGGGATGACATGTTCCTTTATGTTTTGGTCACAGATTCTGAGCAGTTTTTGAACTGAACAGATTTGAGAGGGGGTGGGGTAACCCTCAGTCCATCCTGTCTGAGTGGGAGTCCAACCTCACTACTTCAATGCATTGAAAATCTTTCTACAATTTCCTAAATCTATATATTTTTAAATAATTGCAATAGTGCAATAATTTTCCCAAATCTACATATTTTACTCTTGATCTGCTCTGATTTGCTGTCTTGTTAATCAGATTTGGTTTTTTGCACCTAGACACCACTGCTTCTCTGCCAAACTGTCTTTATAAAAGCATTTCAAAATAATGCTCACAATGCAAACCTGCTGAATACAATTTGAAGGGGATCCATTCACTGAAGCTGTGAAGGCTGAGGTCAGAGGGGGTTCTGGCAGAATTGAAGATTGGTAAACTAGGTGTCTTATTGAATTCCATCAACATGTTAACTACCCACCTTAAATGTCTTAATGTACTGGGATACAAATAATCAACCTAACACCTAAATAATAATGAGAATGTTTTCCAGTATCAAATGGAGAGACCAATCACAATACTACCTACCCCTTATTAAAACTGACCATTGTCACAATTCCTAATGTCAGGTGTGCTATGGAGTTGTGGAAAAACTTATTTAAATATTAACTATATAATTCCAACCAGAATGGTACAGCTCTGTACAGAAGTGTATTAGGGCCACTTAGGGACTGTGTTTTTTTCTGTCAAAGGGGAAGTTATATTCTGAGAAAAAAAGTCTGAATTATATATGATGAGGTAAAGTTAGCTTGACTTTTGATATTAATTTGATATTCGACTTGCGCTACCCAACATGAATGAAAAGAGCTGTATCTTCCCAACCACGACAGCTGTGGCATTTTCAAAACAACTTTCACATGATAATCAATTATGAATTGTTTCACAGCCTTTGTTTTAATTGTGATATGACTTTTGTTTAATCTTATTTGTCAGACAATTGTAGGTAACTATACTAACGTTACTCTGAAATCCTAATTATAAGTGAAAAGAATGCTTAGAGTTAAGACACTAATCTTTAAATTAATGTCAGCTATTTGCATGTGGTCTGTTTGCGTCTTTTTTTATTTTTGATGCATTATTTCATCACTGTGAACTAGGGCTGTGCGATATGGCGATATATATCGTGTGACAATAGAAAAACGTCTATCGTTTCATATTATGCTATATCATTTATATCGTGGTGTCGCAAATTGCAATTTTTACGGCAATATTTCTCGTCATTAGGACGCTTTGCGTTCTTCCCGGTTCTTCCACACGTGTCAGATGCGGCAAGAAATGAGCATCAGAAACACAGACAGACATGAGGAGAGACCTGACACACAATAACACACAACCAATAGATACACGTTGCGCCCCGCTCTCGTCGCCGGGCTAAACTGGATCTGCAAGCACCCCCCACAATACGCGATCGCACCCCCACCCCCACTAATTTAGATGGATATAATTTGTATAAAATTAATGAATAATAAAGTTTGTTTGCATTTTAATAAATTGGAAAGCAATGCAAACAGATGAAGTTTAATTTTCTTTTTATTCAGATGGTGAAGTGGTACAACAGTTATTATTATTATTATTATTATTATTATTATTATTATTATTATTATTATTATAACTATTTTGTATTAACAACGTGCTGTACTGGTAAGTAGAATCGAAACGCGAGAGTCAGAAATAAATGTCTCTGTCTAACAGATGTTAATGCGCCACTATAAACCCGGCTGTGCTAAATATACCTGAATCTATAGCATTTTACAGCGCATGTGTTGCGTGATTATTATTACTTGTGTTATTGTTGTTATGTGACAGTAAATCATACTGTGTATATGTGTGTGTGTGTATATATATATATACACTCACCTAAAGGATTATTAGGAACACCTGTTCAATTTCTCATTAATGCAATTATCTAACCAACCAATCACATGGCAGTTGCTTCAATGCATTTAGGGGTGTGGTCCTGGTCAAGACAATCTCCTGAACTCCAAACTGAATGTCTCAATGGGAAAGAAAGGTGATTTAAGCAATTTTGAGCGTGGCATGGTTGTTGGTGCCAGACGGGCCGGTCTGAGTATGTCACAATCAGCTCAGTTACTGGGATTTTCACGCACAACCATTTCTAGGGTTTACAAAGAATGGTGTGAAAAGGGAAAAACATCCAGTATGCGGCAGTCCTGTGGGCGAAAATGCCTTGTTGATGCTAGAGGTCAGAGGAGAATGGGCCGACTGATTCAAGCTGATAGAAGAGCAACTTTGACTGAAATAACCACTCGTTACAACCGAGGTATGCAGCAAAGCATTTATGAAGCCACAACACGTACAACCTTGAGGCGTATGGGCTACAACAGCAGAAGACCCCACCGGGTACCACTCATCTCAACTACAAATAGGAAAAAGAGGCTACAATTTGCACAAGCTCACCAAAATTGGACAGTTGAAGACTGGAAAAATGTAGCCTGGTCTGATGAGTCTCGATTTCTGTTGAGACATTCAGATGGTCGAGTCAGAATTTGGCGTAAACAGAATGAGAACATGGATCCATCATGCCTTGTTACCACTGTGCAGGCTGCTGGTGGTGGTGTAATGGTGTGGGGGATGTTTTCTTGGCACACTTTAGGCCCCTTAGTGCCAATTGGGCATCGTTTAAATGCCACGGCCTACCTGAGCATTGTTTCTGACCATGTCCATCCCTTTATGACCACCATGTACCCATCCTCTGATGGCTACTTCCAGCAGGATAATGCACCATGTCACAAAGGTCGAATCATTTCAAATTGGTTTCTTGAACATGACAATGAGTTCACTGTACTAAACTGGCCCCCACAGTCACCAGATCTCAACCCAATAGAGCATCTTTGGGATGTGGTGGAACGGGAGCTTCGTGCCCTGGATGTGCATCCCACAAATCTCCATCAACTGCAAGATGCTATCCTATCAATATGGGCCAACATTTCTAAAGAATGCTTTCAGCACCTTGTTGAATCAATGCCACGTAGAATTAAGGCAGTTCTGAAGGCGAAATGGGGTCAAACACAGTATTAGTATGGTGTTCCTAATAATCCTTTAGGTGAGTGTATATATATATATATATATATATTGTAGCGAGCTCGGGTCTGGAGGTCGATGATGAAATAAAGAAACGTAAAACAAAAGATTTCAAACAAAACCTAGACTTTATTGGAGATGCAGGGAGGTACCCCAACTTTCCCTCCAAGCCATCTCTCCTCAGATCATCACTCGGGTCTGCTTTTTCAAGCCTCTCTTCCAACTCCCCGAGCGGCGCGTCACCATCACCTAACATACCCCCCGGGCCACATGACTTGTGTTGCATTCTGCATATATTTACCATGACAGACTGCATGTAGTACTTGTTAGTTTTGCATAGTTAACAATTAATGAAATACTTGAAGTTTGAATGTCTTTGTTCTTATTTTGTAGCTTGATTGGATAAAACCAAGAAATATCGAGATATATAATGTGTATCGTCCAAACTTCTAAAAATTTCGAGATATTATTTTTAAGTCATATTGCCCAGCCCTACTGTGAACTGTGAACATTATAAACACATTTAAAAAAATATATAATTACCGTCAAAGAATCAGGGAATCTAAAATTACATTATATTGCACACAAAACGCAGCTGTGATGTCTCTGCATGTTTCCATATTTATGCCCATTACCTTTTCTTGAAGGATAATGTCATTATGAAGAAGATAAAACTTTTTTATCTTAGGGGACCCCCCATCAGCTCTAACCCAATTCAAACTGTGAAAAACAGTACATGTGTCTCTTTTCCTTTCTTTATTTACCGATGTATGGGGGAAAAGGGCACAAAATCTGTTTCAAAACAAAGTAATTATTCTTAAGGTACACATGTAAAACAGAGAAACCATTCACAACTGGTAAAGCCATGTTATGCGTGCTATCTGTCTGTATGTAGGGTGGTATGATGTATAGCATACTGTTTTGCAAAACATATTCGTAGGATTCACATAAAATGAGGGCCTGTGAAACACATCACAATTGGATTCCTAACATCATAGTTGGTTTGAACACTCTAACTACTGTTGAGGGACATAAAGCCACTTAATGCATGACAGTCTAAGTGATTTAAAAAACTATATATTCGTATGATTCACAATTAAAACAAAGGCTGTGAAATAATTCACATTTGGTCTTCTTTATGTGAAAATTGGTTTGAAAACACTAGCTGTTGTGGATGGGGAGATACAGCTCTTTTCATTCATGTTGGGTAGCGTGAGTCAAATATCAAATTAATGTCAAACGTCAATCTACGTTTACAGTGGTACTTTGTCATGTATAATTCTGACTTAATCTCAGAAGTTTATTCTGACTTTTTTTCTCAGAAACCCCCCATCCCCCCGTGCCCCCCCTCATTAAATAAGAAAAAAAAAAAACTCTATGTGGCCCTAATACGCGTATCTCTGGCCATCAGGACAAGCTCCCAGTCAGATTTGTTTATAGTGGGGAGGGCAGGTGGGAGATTGGGGTTGTCACACAAAATGTCATGTTAATTAGGCCTGAAAGGTTGGGAAACACTGTTGCAGTGCACTAGGAAACTGACTGGATTGATCTCAGACTGTTCTCTCTTCCAGACGCCCCAAAGGACACCTCAGTGTCAGTCAGCCCCTCTGGTGAAATAGTGGAAGGCAGTTCTGTCACCCTGACCTGCAGCAGCAATGCAAACCCACCAGAGCAGAACTACACCTGGTTTAAGACCAATGGAGCTGCTGTCTTGGAGAAAGGATCAGGGCAAAGTTTCAACATTACAGAGATCAGCTCTGGAGACAGTGGGCAGTACTACTGTGAAGCACAGAATAAACATGGAGCTCACAACTCTACAGCTGTATCTGTGACTGTAGCAGGTATAGAATGAGAAATATTAAAAATAAAACATTTACAACCTACAGAGATTAAACAAGGTCTGAAAATACAGGTACATTCATAAAATGCAATAGACATTCTCTGTTCACTTGCTACTGGTGCTCATTCTTTATGCACAAATAATGTGATCAATTGTAACAATTGTAAATAGCCCTGGATAATGGTGTGTGATGAGAAATATAATAATAATTCTGCATCTTGTACAAAACACTTCCATCCAAGTGTCTGTCAAAACAGATTGTGAAACACAAAACTGAATCGATTTAATTGAGTCACTTTAGCAACTCTTGGCAAATCTACTGAGAAACAAAAACACAATTAGAAAATACAACAGTATGAGCACACAGGGAAGGGAGCGTGGTGTGTAAATTGCTGAGCAGAGGCATCGTGCCAGCACTGGCTGTAGATTAAAGGACACATTGTTCTGTTTCCTGTTTTCAAACTATTTAAATATTCTAAACAGTTCCATTTTCTACATTATCACCCCAGGGTTGAATTTATTCTTTAACATGTTATTCTATTTTTCTCCATTCCAGGTAAACTGAATTTAGCCCTGATTCTTGCAGTGTCAGGGACAGTGCTATTTCTCATTATTGTAGCGGTGGTGGTTGTCATTGCGGTTAATAGGTGAGTATTGCATGTGTATTATGTGGTTTATCAACAATCACGTGTTGGTACACTAAGTAACTAAGCGTCTCAGAGTGGCCCAGTGACAGAACTAATTAAATTTTACTGGCTTAACTAGTCCCTCTCTTTGCAAGCCACGCAGAGTGCAGCTGAGCATATCCCACCAGCTTTCCCAGCGTGCTCCCTCAGAGCCTTTCAGTCACATAACCCCCCTAAAATAATTCACATTAATACCATGGTTATTAAGGGTTGCTAGAACTTCATGAATACTTGGGAATCAAAGTCCACTGTACCAGATTATTCCACAACAAACCTGACTACATCTGGAATTGTCATTTGTCCAAAGGAGGAAGCCTGGTCCCTCTGGAGAGAAGACAAACTCAGGGACTCAGGTAAAGGCTTGGATATTAACATTGATTATAGATAGACAGATAGATATATACTGTACATAGAAATTCATACATATATATACACACATGTAGTAGGTAGTAGCACATTAATAATTTTTTACTAATAAATATACTGCTTAAATGAAGGACAGATAAAGCTGAAATATGGAAACCCTTTCCTCTCCTCTCTTGCTGTTCCCCTCATTTCAAACTGCACACAAACAGCCCCAATTCATCAACACACAACTACTGCAGGAAACCAAGTTTAAAGACTCAATCATTGGTCAGTCTCTCCATAAAGCCCTCCCATAAAACGCCACAATAACTGAACATTTCCTCTCCCTGGTGTTGTCCTCCTTGAATGGACAAACTTTCCAATTACATGGGCAGGACTGACTGGATACTAACTTTCTTAAAGGGGGTGGCAGAAATCTTCTTTGAGAATACAGCCATTTCGCAGACCCTGGGGGGAGAGAAGGGCCCGAGCGCCGCAGCACCAGATGAGGATCTCAATTATGCTGCCATTCACTTCCAAGCCAAGACACCAGTAGGGTAAGTCTGCACATTTCTGTGGTGTTTAAATGAGCTGATGTGATTGAGCTAGCCAAGGCTGTGGGTGAACTGGTCAGGACAGTACAGGCAGTGTCATGATATATTTCAGACAGTTAGGTGCTGGTTACTACTTTAAATCTCTTTGGTTTATGTTTGAATACAATTTAACCACACAACCAATAAACTAAAGGCCCCAGGATTCAGCTCATGAACAGAGTATTAATCAAAACACTTTGCTAATGTTTTACTGTCAAGTATACAAACACAGCCAAAGACTTGCCAGTGTAGGTTTTGCTATGATAAATACATTGCATAAATACATGAAATGCTTATACAACAGTGGCCGTGCAAAGTTTACTCTCACACTATCTCTCACGGAAAGTAACAAATCTTTCTCTGCTCTGCTTATTTTTAAGAAATGGATCCACCAAACCAGAGGAGGATGACCCCTCAGTCATCTATAGTGCAGTGAAAGGTCAATCATAAAGATCCTGCAGACCACTGCTCACAACTTCAGCACCGTCCACATGGCTGCTTATGAGGCTCACCTATGAGAGACTGATCTATTTTTAGGTGCAAATATGTGTAAATAAAAACCTTCCTGACAACAATCAGAAAATATGACTACTTGATTACATTCTTAAATAATATCACACATCAACAACAGGGTGGGAAATTTACTTTTTACCGTTTTTACAGTTTTACCAGCCACTTAGATTATTGTACCAGACAATTTTCCCCCCATGCCAAATATATAAAATAAAGCACACTAGCATATTCTGAATTACTTCTATACATACATTTTATTATTAATACATATTTTATTAATAACGTACTAACAATATGTGCTAGGCGGCTTTGTACTAGGCAAATGACTGATTGTGAAAGATTTATAATGGTATTGATTTCTGAAACACGTGATTTTCTACATATCGTATATTCATATATTATCATTATTTATTGTATTAGCAGATTTGCATCTGTTTGGCTCAGCAAGTTTCTAACTTTCCACAATTCAATCTTGATCCCGTTGCAAACCCAGGTCTCTGGATCAATGCTTTGATCAGCCACCTGTTTGATCATGAATGCTAATTCTGTTGTATTAGGTAGGGCACTGTAATTGAATAAACAATATGAGTACTATGACAAAAGTATGACAAAACGTTGTATACAGCTCTGGAAGAAATTAAGAGACCACTCCAAATTCAGAAATCAATGTTAAGTGGTCTCTTCATTTTTTCCAGCTATAAGTGCAATCTTACAGGAGAGTAAATTACTAAATTGCAAGTGCTGTCGGAAAAGATGAGTCTTGATAAGCGCCGGAATGAGGTCAAGGACTCAGCTGTTTTGACTTCGGTGGGCAGGTCATTCCACCACTTAGGGTTCAGGGAAGAGAAGGAGCGTCTCTGGAGGAAGGAGAGTGGAGAGGAGGCAGAGTTAGTCTTCTGGCACTGGAGGAGCGCAGTGGTCTGGAGGGGATGTATGGAGAGACGAGTGTCTGAAGGTATCTTGGTGCAGTGCGGTGAGACAGAGGTAGGTGAGGGTCAGTGTCTTGAACTGGATGCGTGCCGCTATCGGGAGCCAGTGGAGGGAGCGGAGCAGTGGAGTAGCGTGTGCGAATCGGGGCAGAGAGACACCAGACGGGCCGCCGAGTTCTGGATGAGCTGGAGCGGCGGGTAGTGGATGCAGGCAGGCCGGCCAGGAGGGAGTTGCTGTATCGAGGCGGGAGAGGACCAGGGACTGGACGAGCAGCTGAGTCGAGTAGTCGGTGAGGAAGGGACGGATCCGGCGTATGTTGCTCAGGAAGAATCTACAGGTGCGCGTCAGCGTGGTGATGTGCTGGGTGTAGGAGAGCGCACGATCGAGGGTGACTCCTAGATTTTTAGTTGAAGAAGAATGAGACAGTGTGGTGGATTCGAGATGGGGAGGTCAGCAGAAGGTGAGGAAGAGTGGGGGAAAAAAGAGCAGATCCGATTTGGAGAGGTTGAGTTGAGGTGGTGCGAGTGCATCCAGGCGGAGATGGCAACTAAATTATAAATAATTCGGCAAAAAGTATCGTTTGCAGTTACAAATCTGTAGTAAGTTAAGGGAGTCACGCTGTGCGTTTAAAATACATATATACTCGCACAAATGATGATGATAATAATATCAATACATATTCGCTATGTAGTATTATTGTTGCGCATGGAAACGTATTCTTGTGTGAACATGCTTGTCTGAATATAATGTTGTCTACACGTTCAGCTCTTCCTAGTATCTCTAACAGAAACGTGTATTTATTACGCTGTTTCCAATCCTGTAAAGCACAGAGAATAAAACAGACACAAAGTCCTCTCCTGGTCAGGCTGTGAGGCTCTAGTGTTTCTGTCTCTGTTTTTAACACGAACACAAACCAAACCCGCAGTCGCTGCTGCTCCTCAGAGGGACGGATCTCAGCGGCCGGTTTGCAGTAAAAGCTCTGGACTCCGGCAGACGGTGGAATCGAGGCAATAGTTTCATGAAAATCATTCCAAAAACTGTACTTTTGCAGTAGAGATTTTCAGAGCAGGTGAGACACTGATTCAGCCCTGGAGAAGTCAAGAAGGTTCACCAAAAATCTGCATGTTCTGTAGACTGAATCGGTTTTCAACAAACTCAGAGAGGATATAACAAGTAAATATACTTTCATTCACTATACAAGCCGAAGTGAATGATTTGCCAAATTACAGTGTTTCAAGGCCAGCACCCCCTTGAAAGAAACTACAGTACCTACAAATTATTCTTATTAATATATAAACTCAATACAATTATGACTGCAGTTTGACCGTTTTTTTTAATTGGAAAGTGATCATTAACAATCTGTTCATTAACAGGTTTTTGTACAAGTATTAAACTAGGAGACCCTATGCTCCAGCAGTTATTACATGGGTTGTGTTTAAAGGGGATTGGAAATGTTACATATTACCCCAATCATTGTCGTTGTTGGAATAATTTTTGTTGTATTTAAAAGTACATGCATTCTATAATTTTAAAATCTCTTTACAGGGTGTCAGTAGCCTGTTATAATGTCAATAACCCAATATAATAATAATAATAATAATAATAATAATAATAATAATAATAATAAAAAGTCAGTTTACTTATTTTATAAAACATATATCAAAACAGTGACTTTTAATTATTATTATTATTATTATTATTATTATTATTATTATTATTATTATTGTTGTTGTTGTTGTTGTTGTTGTTATGCAATAAGAAGTAGGCTACATGCCAGAGTCATCTAATCTGCTGCCCAGGCAATTTGTTATGTCGTGTTTGTCTTTCTTGAAATTTTCTCTCCGCATATGGAAATAATACTTTAATTCAGATTAGTCTAGGGGCTAACGGAGGCTCTGTGCGCATGTGTCTGACAAGCACGTCCCCCCACCGCTTCAGCATTGGGTGGACCTCCATATCTGCGACAGCTGATTTATGGGATGCCAAATGTAAAACAGCACAGTGTCTTTTTTCACAGATTTAACTTAAATCTTTTTTTTTTTCAGATTTAGTAAATACTGTTTTTCACACATTTATACATATATATATATATATATATATATATATATATATATATATATTTAAATAAATATTTAAATTTAGAAAAATAAATGTTTATTGTTTGATTAAATATTTAGCTAAACCCTAAATATGGGCTTTGCAAACTAAACTTTTAACCTTTACATAAATATTTAACTTAATCTTAAATATCTGTCAAAAAATATATAGCTTTTAAATAAATGTTTGGTCTAAATCTAAATGTTAAATCTAAATATAAATGTTTGACCCCAGAGGTATAGGTGCTCAGAGGCATGGAGCCAGATCCAGGACCCAGAGCCGGAGCGGAGCTGTACAGTTTTTGTTAGTTGTGATCCGGAGCCGGAGCGGAGCTGGAGCTGGCAGTGCTGGAACCTGGAGCCAGAGCTGAGGTAATGGAGCTGCTCCACTCTTTCCCCTTTCATTAAACTCACCCAGATATTCAGTCCAGTTTTCAAAAATTAACAAAATATGTAACTTCATAGGTAGTGTTGTGTGTTGGGGGTTATAAAATAAGATCAGTTCTCACTCCAGCTATTAGTACATAATACATTATTTTTTATTAATTGTAATTATATGACACCTTCACTTTCTCACACCTACCTCTCATTTTCTACAAGTGATTCTATAATCTCGGGGCATCTCTCATAAACCACTTGCAAGAGAAGTAAAGTCCATTTTAACTCTAAAGTTTTAAGTAATTCCAAATTATTTTATTCTAAATTAACCTCATTTTATAGCCATCTGTTATCTAAAATGTCCTGACTAGTTTGTCCACAAGTTGGTTTCCAGGGAGTTAAGGTCACATGCAGGAGTCATGACCCCTGCACCTTGTTTTTCACTTTTGAGATACGAAAAAAACAGACCTCTGGTGGGGGGGATTTGCGTAATGTCAACCTAGAGGGGGTGCTGGCAATTAGACGACGATGGGGGGGGATTGAGGGCAAATTGTACACTGATAACATTTTTAAAGACATTCAATAGATTACAGTACTTAAAATAACCGGACATCTTCCAAAAATACTGGACAGGGGGTCAAAGTACATACACTACATGGCCAAAAGTATGTGGACACCTGCTCATCAAACATCTCATTCCAAAATCATGGGCATTAATATGGAGTTAGTCCCCCCTATGATGTAATAACAGCCTCCACTCTTCTGGGAAGGCTTTCCACTAGATGTTGAAACATTGTTGAGGGGATTTCAGCCACAAGCGCATTAGTGAGGTCAGGCTCTGATGTTGGGCCATCAGCCATGGCTTACAGTCGGCTTTTCCATTCATCCCAAAGGTGGGATGGGGTTGAGATCAGGGCTCTGTGCAGGCCAGTCCAGTTCTTCCACACCAATCTTGACAAACTATTTCTGTATGGACCTCACTTTGTGCACGGGCTGTCATGCTGAAACAGGAAAGGGCCTTCCCCAAACTGTTGCCACACATTTGGAAGTGCAAAATCACCTAGAATGTCATTGTAGGCTGTAACATTAAGGTTTCCCTTCAGTGGGAATAAGGGACCATTATTCCTCCTCCAAACTTTATAGTTGGTCTATGCATTCATGCAGGTAGTGTTCTCCTGGCATCTGCCAAACTAAGATTCCTCTGTCGGACTGCCAGATGGTGAAGCGTGATTCATCAGAGATCGCATTTCCACTGCTCCCAGTTCAAATGGTGGTGAGGTTAACACCACTCCAGCCGACGCTTGGCATTGCACATGGAGATCTTAGGCTTGGGCAGCTGCTCGGCCATGGAAACCAATTTCATGAAGCTCCTGACAAACAGTTCTTCTGCTGATGTTGCTTCCAGAGGCAGTTTGGCACTCAGAAGTGATTGTTGCAGCCAACGAAATACTATTTTTATGCGCTACGTACTTCAGCACTCAACAGTCCCATTCTGTGAGCTTGGCCGACCACTTCGCGGCTGAGCTGTTGTTCCTCCTAGATGTTTCCTCTTAACAATAACAGCACTTACAGCTCACCAGGGCAGCTGTATCAGAGCAGAAATTTGACAAACTGACGGTGCCATGTTGAAAGTCATTGAGCTCTCAGTAAAGTTCATTCTACTGCCAATGCTTGTCTAAGGAGATTGCCATGTGGCTTGATTTTATAGTGGCTCTCAAAAGTATTCACCCCTCTTGGTCTTTTCCACATGTCATTGTGTTACAACATGAAATCAGAATGGATTTAATCAGGAGTTTTTGCCACTGATCAACACAGACAATTTCCATAATGTCAAAGTGAAAAATATGATCTGCATTTTTTTCTAAATTAATTACAAATACAAAACAGAAAATAATTGAATGCGTAAGTAATCACCACTTCAGTCAATATTTGGTAGAGGCACCTTCGGCAGCCATTACAGCCATGAGTCTATGTGTATAAGTCTCTACCAGTTTTGCACATCTGTACACAGCAATGTTTGCCCATTCATCTTTGCAAAATTGCTCAAGCTCCATCAAGTTGGATGGGGACCATTAGTGAACAGCAATGTTCAACTCTTTCCACATATTCTCAATTGGATTGAGGTCTGGGCTTTAAATGGGCCACTCCAGGACATTTTTATTTTTAAGCCACTTCAGTGTGGCTTTGGCTGTATGTTTGGGGTCATTGCCCTGCTGGAAGATTAATCTTCTCCCAAGTCCCAGGTCTTTTGCAGACTTCAGAAGGTTTTTAGACACGATTTCTCTGTACTTTGCTGCATCCATTTTACATAATGCTGCCACCACCATGCTTCACAGTAGGGATGGTGTTCTCAGGATGATGTGTGGTGTTAGGCTTGCACCAAATGTAGCGCTTAGCATTGAGGCCAGAACGCTCTATTTTGGACTCATGAGACCATAGAATCTTCCTCTACTTGGTCTCAGAGTCTCCCACATTCCATATACATTAATTAGAAGGGGTGTCCACATACTGTTGGCCATGTAGTGTACAAATACCAGACAGTCTGCTAAAATACTGTCCGGCTGGGAACCCTAATTGCCACAGACATCTTTACAAGTTTCTACTTTTTCATGTTTGAATGGTTAAACAGATGTTTGTTATTAATATTTAGTTTTTGTTAAACAGTTATTTACATAAAAGAAGTAAAAAGGAATCGTAGTTTGCACTGTGTTTTGTGGCTCCGGAGCCAGAGCTGGTTAAAAGCATCCAGAGCTGGAGCAGCATTGTGGAGCTGCACCGGAGCCACTCCAGAGCTGGAGCTGGGGCTGCTGGAGCCAGCCTGGAGCTGGAGTTGAACCTCTGGATTCACTCCTGTGCTGGAGCCAGCAAACCTGAAGCACTGCCAACCCTAGCATGTATCCCTCTAACTATCAATAACATTGCATGGAAATTGCACATAATAAATTCTGACTTGAACTCCAGACTCCAAAGCTTTTTTCCACCACACACTCCACTGTTGCCACAGATGCACTGAGCAGACAGAACTGGGCTCAGCCTCTCCCCCACTTGTTTAATACACTGTCGCTGTCCTGTACTACTGATCTAGTGCTGTCAGTGATGCACAGACACAGGTGGCACTTATACTGTGTCAAACACACTCCTGATTAGGGATCTTCAGCTGAGGGAAGCTTGTGCTCAAATGCTGAAGTCCTGTTCAGCACCTTCCTCTTTATCACAATGAACAGGAATGTGACCTTTACACTAAGCATTTATAGATAAACTAGTGGACCCAAATAGAAAGTATTCACACGTTAATGAGGAAAGGAACATTTAGTGACAGGGAACTAATTAAAAATTATTAAACTGAATTTCCAGTGTAATTAACATTTTTATTTTAAACAGTAAGAGTACAGCATTCTCTTCTTCACAGCAATGCATTTAATCACTGTCGACAAACCATTTTGTGACATAAAAAAACAATCTCTACTTTCAGAAATACCATTTAAGAACCTGGCAACTACTGAACAAAGACATAAGTGCTTTAAAAGTCTGCTGATGACTTAATTACAACAGAGACTGAGCTGTAGTCCACTGATAAACCTATGTATTTTAATTCCGTTTAAAAGTTTAAAGGCTGAACAGAAATACATGTGTTTGCTAATACACAAATGTTGACATTGACAACACAGCAATATAGCAATCTGTAAGATACACAAACAGTGACTGCTGTTGTTTCAATATTGTGTTTTTATCAGAGTCCCTGTGCTGCCACTGATTCACTGACAGATTTTGCCAACTACAATATCTGACACATTGTAAAAATTATTTACAAATTATTTACATTTTTTTAAAATTTACATGTACACTGACTTATATTTGTTTATACAGCCATATGACTAAACAGGGAAGAGATTAAATAAACACAAAGTGATATCTTTATTCTCATCTCAGTCATGTTATTCCCTTTAGAACAGTAAACAGTGAAGTGAGCGCAGCTCTTCTGCATACCTGTAAAAAGCTGTGGTGCTCAGGTGTCGTCACCCCAGTGCTGCTGTATCTCTCAGGCAGGGAGCAGAGGGGCTGACAGGATCTCTCCACAGCAGACACTGAGCAGCCCACTGGAGCAGCACAGTCTGTGAGCCATTACTGATTCCCTGCAGCTCTACAGCAGCGCACACTGGCACACTGACACAGGTAATGGGCTGAAGAGCTGGGACAGATACCAGTGTATTCTTACAGCAGCTGGGACTGGTGTTGAATCTGGAGTATAGGGGCATTAAAACAAAGTAAGCTAACATTATACATTGTACATCCTGTATAAAAACATTTGGTAATACTTTATTTTGTTATATTGTTTTATGATACTGTTTTAGTAAATTAAAAAATACAAGTTTTAAATACACACATATATATTAGGTTATAATGTTTTATGAAACTGTTTAAGTAAATTAAAAAATAAAAGTTTTAAATACGTATATACTTCTAAGGTTATATTGTTTTATGATACTGTTTTAGTAACTTAAAAAATAAGACAAGTTTTAAATACATATATATTAGGTTATATTGTTTTATGATACTGTTTTAGTAAATAAAAAGAGAATAAGAAAAGTTTTGTATATATTTTAGGTTATATTGTTTTATGATACTGTTTTAGTAAATAAAAAGAGAATAAGAAAAGTTTTGTATATATTTTAGGTTATATTGTTTTATGATACTGTTTTAGTAAATAAAAAGAGTAAATAAAATTTTATTTTAGGTTATAATGTTTAATGATTTGTTTTAGTAAATTGAAAAATAAGAAAAGTTGTAAATACACATGTACTTCTAAGGTTATATTGTTTGATTATACTGTTTTAGTAAATTAAAAAATAAGAAAAACAAAATATTTATATATATATATATATATATATATATATATTAGGTTATATTGTATACATTTTAGAAAAATAAAAGTTGTAAATAAACATGTATTTTATTTTAGATTGTAATGTTTGATTATACTGTTTTAGTACATTAAAAAATAAGAAAAATACACATTTTATATATATTTAAGGTTATATTATTTTATGATACTGTTTTTGTAAATTAAAAAAGAAAAATGAATATTTACCCAGAGTGGGATTTGAACCCACATGGACATATGTCCATGTGTTTTTAGTTTATATGTTTTATGATTAGGCTTGATTAGGATTAGGATGATACTGTGTTGGCAAAATAAAAAGGTAAGAAAAAATCAATTAAGAAATGTATAGACTTACATATATTGCATGCCATTACATACATATTTAAGCAAACACAGATAAACACACATGCCTATATCTCTTTAGTTTATATTTATCAATAGACACTAAAGACAAATACACCACTTTTATTAGAGAACAACAGTGAAATGTATAGAATTATATCTACATTTTGACCAGCCCTGTACTTATTATATTTGTTACATTAGTGACTGCTCAAACATATTCTTAACATGTATCATATTTAAGAATATATTGCATTTAATTTCATTACACATACATACATACATATATATATATATATATATATATATATATATATATATATATATATATATATATATATATATTATGTTTTATTTATCAAAAGACACTAAAGACATGTACACCACTTTTCTAATGAGAGACACAGTGAAGCACTATTTGTGAGTACTCATATGTATAAAATAATATATAATATATGTATACACTCACCTAAAGGATTATTAGGAACACCATACTAATACTGTGTTTGATCCCATTTCGCCTTCAGAACTGCCTTAATTCTACGTGGCATTGATTCAACAAGGTGCTGAAAGCATTCTTTAGAAATGTTGGCCCATATTGATAGGATAGCATCTTGCAGTTGATGGAGATTTGTGGGATGCACATCCAGGGCACGAAGCTCCCGTTCCACCACATCCCAAAGATGCTCTATTGGGTTGAGATCTGGTGACTGTGGGGGCCAGTTTAGTACAGTGAACTCATTGTCATGTTCAAGAAACCAATTTGAAATGATTCGACCTTTGTGACATGGTGCATTATCCTGCTGGATGTAGCCATCAGAGGATGGGTACATGGTGGTCATAAAGGGATGGACATGGTCAGAAACAATGCTCAGGTAGGCCGTGGCATTTAAACGATGCCCAATTGGCACTAAGGGGCCTAAAGTGTGCCAAGAAAACATCCCCCACACCATTACACCACCACCACCAGCCTGCACAGTGGTAACAAGGCATGATGGATCCATGTTCTCATTCTGTTTACGCCAAATTCTGACTCAACCATCTGAATGTCTCAACAGAAATCGAGACTCATCAGACCAGGCAACATTTTTCCAGTCTTCAACTGTCCAATTTTGGTGAGCTTGTGCAAATTGTAGCCTCTTTTTCCTATTTGTAGTGGAGATGAGTGGTACCCGGTGGGGTCTTCTGCTGTTGTAGCCCATCCGCCTCAAGGTTGTACATGTTGTGGCTTCACAAATGCGTTGCTGCATACCTCGGTTGTAACGAGTGGTTATTTCAGTCAAAGTTGCTCTTCTATCAGCTTGAATCAGTCGGCCCATTCTCCTCTGACCTCTAGCATCAACAAGGCATTTTCGCCCACAGGACTGCCGCATACTGGATGTTTTTCCCTTTTCACACCATTCTTTGTAAACCCTAGAAATGGTTGTGCGTGAAAATCCCAGTAACTGAGCAGATTGTGAAATACTCAGACCGGCCCGTCTGGCACCAACAACCATGCCACGCTCAAAATTGCTTAAATCACCTTTCTTTCCCATTGAGACATTCAGTTTGGAGTTCAGGAGATTGTCTTGACCAGGACCACACCCCTAAATGCATTGAAGCAACTGCCATGTGATTGGTTGGTTAGATAATTGCATTAATGAGAAATTGAACAGGTGTTCCTAATAATCCTTTAGGTGAGTGTATATAATATCATTTGTTTGTGCTCAAATGTATATAATTAATAAAATACACACACACACTGGTGACTTTTATAGTAGTAATATAGGGTACTTTTTCGATAGGGCGGGGGGCTGTGGGGGATTTGACCTTTGACCTGAACTTGAGTTGAACTCTGGGGGGTCCCTTCCTAGGGGGTGCGGGGTGTTTGTACCGCGTCACAGAATAATTACCATATTGATGGGTTCTGAAGGAATGTGCAGGGTGTTGGGGGTCTTCAACTGTTTTTCAAACCCTCCAAAACATTTGTCTTTAAGCCAGACTGATTCTTTAGTAAAATAGCTATTTTTCTCTATACGTGTGAAGCTCCAAAAGAGCGCTATGTATACCCTTCAGATTCTTTAGAAAACATAGATATTTTTCCCTACGCTAGTGAAGCTCCAAAAGAGTTGTATTTAAGTCCTCCCGATTTATTTAGTAGAATAGCTATTTTTCCCTATGCGAGTGAAGCTCCAAATGAGTTCTATTAAAGCCCTCACGATTCTTTAGTAACATAGATACTTCTACTTAAGCGAGATCCGCGAGGCTGTCTCTTCAACAGGGCCAAAGCTGTTACCTCTTTCAAATGGACAAGGGTTATGTCAGTCTGGAGCTTTTTGAGCAAATGGGGGTGGGGACGAGCTGTCTACGTCTTTAGTAACCTCGGATCGGTGAAGAATTAGTATATTTGGGGGCGGAGTTGACAGGGCACTGAAGAAATAGCCTATCACGTTAGAGTCTGGTCTGGATAATTTAAATATTTGGGGGCGGAGCTAACAGGGCACTGGTGACAGGTGGGGTCTGTTTTCAATTTACATTTGAGGCGATGGGCCCCCCTAGCCCCGGATAATGGAATGTGTTGAGAGATAGCGATCCGTAGAAGCGGTGGGGGCTGTGGACAGCTTGAGAGACACAAGATGGACTGAACTTAAAAAATCCTGAATCTGAGCAAAATGAAAAGAAATGTAATACAGAAAATGTAAATTAAAACTTTCAGTAATCAGCATAATCTCAGTAAATACTACACCAACCCAAGACCAATATTTTCTTGCATTTCAGAATATATATCAAACGTATTATTTAAATAACAGATACAATGTAAAGATTGAATAAATAAAATTATGAAGTTTTAAAGGTGTGTGTGTGTGTGTTCACAACAGCGTGCAATGTAAATGAAATGTAACATTACTAAGTTAAGAAATCCTTAAATATAGAAGAGTTATAGAATATATATGTTATATAAGAAGCATAAACTATATATGTAGAAACTGGGACATTTCAATACAACTCAATAAAAGCAGCATTTGTAATAATATTAGTAATCAAACATCAAATTATTATGTAATTTAAACCATTCACGCGTTAAGATTAAGTAAATACACTCAATACAATCTCAGCACATCCTGTGTGTGTGTGTGTGTGTTTACACATATACCGAGTGCAGGCTGGAACGCTTATCTCAAGGGCTCAGACTCTGATGAGAACGAGCTGTTATCTAGCCGCTTGTATTAAAAAAAAAAAAAAGTTTAACTTAACACAATAATGTGATAAAGAATCCTACCCGAAAAGATGTTGGAAACCTGTAACTATAAGGCTATCAAAATATAAGAGTTATTCTTAACCATTAGGCTGTATGAAGATATAAAAACATGATAACGATTTAATTAACGAATGATGGTTACCACAAAACATTTAGGAATCTGGTGGTACATACAGCCGCTATGTGTTAAAAGATAACACGTGTGGTAGTGGTGGGGGATGTTGTAACATCAATCATGCGTGGAGAGAGAGAGAGAGAGAGAGAGAGAGAGAGAGAGAGAGAGAGAGAGAGCACTTAATAAGTCCCCTTGTCTAAAGAGGTATTTTGGTTTTAAAATGTAATAAAATATAATAAGAGATGTATACAAACCTAGAAAAGACAACTTTATTTATTTCATTTTAAACGTGTGTATTTAATGTTGATGTCACAATGTTTAGGCTTGACTGTTTATATAAATATATTCTTTACACAGTTTTAAACACGTAGGGATATATATTATATATCAAAATAAATGGAAAGACCTACAGAAAACTTTATTAAACATATGTCAACAACAAGCGTTGTACATGATGTACAACATACGATATATACGTGTAATTTACAGAACATTTAAAGATATTAAGGTTAAATAAATCTAATAAGCCCGATATTTTCATGAACAAACTTAGATTACTTATCCTCGAGCGCCACCCTACGGTTTGTCAAAGACATTTTTTCAAGAGCGGTGTTTAAATTCGGGTTCGCGGCGGAGATTCAGTCCATTTGGTCACCACGCTGCCTGCACGGACCAGAACACACAAAGAGACATCAGGATGCCCGGCCACGACCATGCGGAGCGGACACTAAACTTCTCAAACTTTGATGGTAAGTATAATTCAATGAATCAAGAAATATAGTTGCGAAGTGTTTAGATATCCGTACACTAGTTCAGAAAGATTAAAAATATGCTACATTTACATACGTATTTAAGAAATCTAATATTTGAAATGTTTTAAATATATTTGAATTGTATTTAAACGTTTAAATTCTGTTTATAGGAAACGCTGATTTTCAAACGTCTCAAGAGCCTTTCACACTAGGTATTATTATTTATCGATATATTTTTTTAATATTTATAAATAATAGGCACATCGCGATGTTTCTAACAAGCACCCGTGTATCTGCAGGATTACCGAGCGCCCCATACAATGTGCTAAATTTCTACACGAGCGAATCAATGAACACGGGTAAGACTCATTTAATAATGTATCGACCGTATTAATTATACGCGTTATGAACGTATGTACATTTTATTTTCATATAACCATATTTACTTTCAGATTTGTTCCCGACATTAGATGACGAGCGACCCAGCACGTCAAACGCTGAGCCGCGTAAGTTATACTTTCCATTTTATACATGTAATAAATATCGCCAGGATGTGTGATGTTAAATTATGGATCTATACGGGGCAGATTTTTATATTATTTTGTGTTTTTATCAGAGGATCTATCCAGAACCACCTGTGTCAAGTATTTACAGAAAAGAACGCGTTCCGAGGGTGAGTGAGACCTTTATTTCATTACTCCAAGAGATGGAGCTGTGCTCATATTGTACACAGTGCGCACAACGGCTCTATTGTCTTGCGCTGTCCGGGCGTGCTGTGCTGAGGGCCTGCGCTGAGCCAGCTGAGCAGAATGATGCGCACGCAGTCTGACCCCCGAGGCATGCTGGGATCTGTAGTGTTTAAAGGATTGTAGTAGTCTACTTTTGAAAGTGAAAGTAACCTGGCTGCAGCGCCAAGACTAACCTAGGGTATTAACTTATGTTTATACATGTCTCCGTTTAAGACACCGAAAGTGATGATGATGAGCTTGAATCAGGAACGCCGGATCTAAGAAGACGTCTGCATTTAAACGGTCTGTTTGCATCGTTTATACGTTTTTACAACCGAGTATTTAAAACTATTATTTATGAAACGATAATATTGTCCGGGTTCTTGTCATTTTACAATGTACTTACTTAGACCGTTATTATTAATTTTTCGTAGGACACGCTTTATTGAGACAATTATTAACGTTGTCTATTATTGTAATACAACATTCTAGATGTAGTTATTCTTTTAAACATTTTTATATATATTTTTATTATGAATGGTCTATAATAATCTGAGCACTATTGTATTAATAAGAGTAAGAATAGTTCATTTAAAAGCTATAGGTTTACATAAATCGAATTATGATAATAATGTATTGTTTGTTTAAGGATGTTATTTGTTATTATTATTATTGTTATGTATTTATTATTATTATTATTATTATTATTTATTATTATTATTTTTTTATTATTATATATATATATATATATTATTTTTTTTGTTACGGTCTGTGATTAAACGTATCCGTTCTCATGTGTTTCAGGTTCATCGGAGTCTATTTCAGACAGTTAATTACTGCGGCTGATTACGCAGCAAGGTAGCCCCAGTTATTCACCAACAACACCCCGAGAAAGCGCCCGGTTGTCTCCGCAAGTTAGGAGCCAGGACTCCCTGACGCATATCCAAACACCGCCTGGACCGCCTGCATCACCAGTCAGCGTCGTATCGAGTGAAGAAGAAGAAGATCTAACTACAACCTTGTGGGAGACTATCAATCTACAGGTTGAGTTGGCATCTACGGACCTGCGTGAGTTGCTACATATAGTGTTGAATAACCAAAGACAGGTAATTGAGGGTCAAACAATCTTAATTAATGCCTAAGCAAGCTATATAAACAGGATCGGGGATTGAACATGTCTGAAAGTAATAAAAGGACCAATGATGCAGACATTCACGAGCAGGAGTCCAAAAGATCTAGGGAGAATGATCCTGACACGAACGATCCTGAGGCCATAGCAAATGTACCGATTACCCCCGAGCTATTAGAAATGGTGGCTGAAATAAACAACCGACTGGCGCCTGCTATAGACTTGTATCCCTCTGTAAATTCTGACTTGTTACAAATGGTTGATTCCTTAGAACACCTACCCCTTCCAAATGCAAACAATTTAACAAAACAACACCAACTTATTACTAGTCCTGCTCCAACAGAAAACGTTCCTGAGTATGCATCTAACCACATTGTAAATGACAATTGTGTTGACACTTTTGAAGGTCTTCAGCATGCTTTAAACAATGTACAACAAAGGGGTTGTGGCAGAGGTCAGAACAGTGAAGCTGCAGGTGTTAACAATGGGTTTAGTCGCGAGCTTAGCGCTGTTCAAAATATCAACAAAGAGGCTGAAGATGTTCGGGGTAGTAACCATAGATCAAATGCTGGTGGTGGTGGGGATTGCCATAATATCGATGCTGATAATAATGATGGGGGTGTAGATTTTGAAATTGTTCACAGATTTAGCTTTGCAGAATTATTCAACAGCGACAATTATGCAGAGATATTTGTTACAATGCATGATATTATAAAAAATATGCTTGATCGAATTACCAAATGTGTTAGACCCCAGGATGTGGTGCAGTTGGAACTGAGAGCAGATTCATTATTTAGCAGTGTTTTTACCATAATGAGAGGTGATGAGTTAGATGTTGAGGCTTTTCTATCTAAAATTGAAAACCTGCTTCAGAGACAAGCCTCCATCCTGGCCGATGAAAGTCTGGTCTTGGTCATTAACGTTGTTCGTAACCCTGAGGGTGGTGTTCATAGGAGATTGTCAAGTTGTCTCAAGACTGAAATAATTCATAAGAAACTCGGGCAAATAGTGAATGAGGGTAATACAAATAACAAAACATGCTTTGCGTATAGTATTGTACGCCTGCTCAAACCTAATATAGTTGCAGAGCAGGTTTTGCATGATGCTTTGCAAATGCATCAGGCAGAGGGTCTATCGGAACAGGAGATGGTGACTTTCTCAGATATCCACAAATTTGAGGAGGTGGCAGGTGTTAAGATCGTAGTCTGGTACCGTTGTGAGATAAATTATGTATTTGATACATTTCAAACTCACTCAGAGTTTAACCCCCACACATTGTTTCTTTTCCTTCACGAAAATCATTACTACGGTATTAGAAATTTGAAGGCTTTTCTGGGTTGTTGGTACGTCTGTGATTTTTGCTACAAGGGTTTTAACGATAGGAAGAACCATCAATGCGTCGGGTACTGTAATGTGTGTTACCATCCGCAATGTCGAAAGGGTGAAGCTCTTACAGTGCGGTGTAAGGATTGTTTAAGGATGTGTCGGTCCGCTTTCTGTTTTTCCGAACACAAAATACCTAGAGGGGGTACGGGTCAAAGCATCAGCCCTTAAAACAAAATTCTGTCTCCAGTGTTATAGACAGTACACCTATAAAGAGGATAAACCCCACAAGTGTGCCGCTCTGAGGTGTCATCTCTGTAACGCTGACTTAACATCCGAGACTGAACACCTATGTTTCATACAGTCTGTTAAACCGGCACCCGGTTTTATGACTTTGAGTGTAGGCAGGAAGGAGGCGTTCATATTGCGAATTATATTCACTGTATAGACATGTTGGATCGCGAGTGGGCTGCGGCCGGTGAGTCATGTGTTGAGGGTTTCTTTCAAAAATACCGCTGTCCAAAGTATCGAGATTACACATTCATAGCTCATAATGCTAGGGGGTATGACTCTAATATATTGATGAAATATTTGGTGGAAAGCGGTGTAACCCCCGACATCATAGCGCAGGGGTGTAAAATAATGTGTTTCACAGACCATGATTTCAACCAGCGTTACATAGACTCGCTCAACTTCTTACCCATGAAACTGAGCGCTTTACCTAAAGCGTTGGGGTTTGAAACGCGAGAAAAGGGCTGGTTCTGCCACTTTTTTAACACGGTCGAAACACAGAATTATAGAGGCGCCTACCCGGCACCCAGTTATTATGGGGTTGAATCCATGATGACTCGGGAAAGGCAGGACTTCTTCAACTGGTATGACACGGTTAAGGATGGCATTTTTGATTTCAGAAAGGACATGGCCGCCTATTGTAGAAATGATGTGTTGATCCTTAAAGAATCATGTGTTAGGTTCAGGCATGAAGTCATTAAGACAGCGGGTCTTTACCCTTTACAGTGTACGACAATAGCTTCTCTCTGTATGAAAATGTTTCGAGCCAATTTCTTGCAGAAAAACACCATCGCCATTACAACGCCCGACAATTACAGATGCCGACAAAAGAGTTTTTCTACGGCCTCCATCCAATCCAATATGTCTGACAATCATAACATCTTGATCAGACACGCTTTGAATTATGGCGAGGTTAGAATGGGTCCCTACTTTCTGGATGGTTTTTCAGAGGAAAATGTGGTTCGTACGGCTTATGAGTTTGCCGGTTGTATTTACCACGGTTGTCCTCGGTGCTTTGACGCAAACACTTTAAATCCTGTCACTCATCAAATCTGTGGAGATATGCACTTTGATTTCTTACAAAGAATCGAGACTCTAAAAAACACCTATGGTTTAACTATGAAAGTGATGTGGGAACATGAGTGGACGGCTATGAAAAAACAGGATGGTAGTGTATGAACGTTTATGAAAACCTTTGATTTTCCTGAACGTCTCGAACCGAGAGACACTTTGTTCGGAGGGCGCACTCTGTTTACATTACGAGGCGAAGGCTGAGTAGAGAATAGATTACTATGATTTCACTAGCCTGTATCCCTTTGTCAACAAGACAAAAATTTACCCCGTAGGACACCCCACCATAATTTATTGCGACTTTCTCGATCTCCAGCAATACTTTGGCTTAATCAAGGTCACGATGTATCCACCCAGGGGTCTTTTCTTGCCAGTTTTGCCTTATAGAGCTTCGGGAAAATTGATGTTTCCGCTATGTAGAACGTGCGTTGAAACTGAAAACCAGACTGTGGAGTGTCCGCATGAGGATGATGAGAGGGGTGTGGTGCAGCGTGGAGCTTAATAAAGTGATTGAGAAAGGATACAGAGTCGGTAAAGTGTATGAGGTCTGGCATTTCTCTGAAAAATCTGACACGCTTTTTGGTATAACTTTGAATCACACTAACAAGAAACTGATCAATATCAAGTCTCTTATGACTTTGGTTCAAAATGTTGCAGGCCTAGATCAAGGAATTCAACCTCAAGAGGTGATTACTTCCGGAAATCAGATCGTCCGAAATAATAAGGTGTACACTCTCGAAAACAGGCCACTACAGAAAAGGTTTCGAGGAGTGTACAACAAAAGAGTTCTTTTACCAGACTATAATACACTACCCTATGGATATTGACGGGGGATTCGATAACAGACTTCAACACCCCTTTTCATGTATTATATCAGGTCCTTCCAATTCTGGTAAAAGTTTTTTTCTTAAAAGGCTTTTAGAGAATTCTGCAACGGCTATAACACAAACTCTCGATAACATAGTTTGGTGTTACTCATGTTGGCAACCTCTGTACGATGAGCTAATGGTTAAAATTAAAAATCTTAAATTTGTGGAAGGTGTCCCCGCATCGCTTTGTGATGATGATTTGTTACCCAGTGACAAATGCAATTTAATAGTGATAGACGATCTCATGGAAACGGCTAGTGACAATAGCGAAGTGGAGAAAGCTTTTACAAAATATACACACCATAGAAATTTGAGCATCGTCTATCTAGTTCAAAATTTATTTTTTCAAGGTAAAAAGAGTCGAACGATCAATTTAAATGCTAATTATATTATTCTTTTCAAAAATCCTAGAGATAAGCTGCAGTTGAACACTTTGGCCCGGCAAATGTACCCCAGGCAATCTAAATTCTTTTTGGAATCGTTCGAAGACGCGACTAAAAACCCTTACGGATACTTGCTAGTGGATTTAAAAGCGCAAACTCCTGAAGACTATCGACTCAGAGCGGGTTTACTGCCCCCAGATTGACCTGTAGTCTACGTGCTAAAGAGAAGAAATACAAAATAGAATGTCAGCTAGGATAAGAAGAAACCTACCGCTTTTAAAGATATTATATGAGGGTAATCCTCGTCAGAGGAAAGCTGTGTTGTTGGCCTTTATGTGAAATCGCCTTAAACGTTCTATGGGGCAATATACCTTTAACAGCTTTTCAACTGGGTGAACTAAAACAACAAAACTCTGTTATAAAGATCCTCACTAACAAGAAGTTATCCGTTAAAAAGAAGAGAAAGGCTATTAACCAGAAAGGTGGTTTTATCGGACCCCTCTTGAGCATAGCCTTGCCTTTCTTAACCAACCTTCTAGCTTCCAGATCTGTATAGTAGCGATGGAATACACCCAAAAAATGTTTTTGGTACCTCAAGAACAACTTGACAAACTAACAAAAACCCTGCCGCCTGCAGAATCCCTCCGACAGACTGTGGAAAATAATCTAGACTCTGAAATGAAGTCTATATTATCGCGATGCGATTTAAACCCTTATGAAAAAGTACAGCTTTATACAGCCGCCTTACAGAGATATCTGAGTATCGTTAAACAGGGTGCAAAAAGCCAGAGTACTCTAACTTTAATGTTGCCTTCGGAGAAAGAGCAGCTTTCTGAAAGTAGTGCGGTTATTGAAACAGAAGAAGAAGAACACCCTGTAGAGGCAGATGTGGTTTTATCAGATGTATTGAAAAGCACGCCTGTAAGAAGTCAAAGAAATGCAAAATATATTCTACATAAAATGTTTAACACCCCGCGGGTGACCTCCTGGAATAACCAACCATTTATTTTCAAAAGGTCGGGTGATTAAAGGATCGCACATGTTTGATCTGATCAAGAATGTAACGAGTTATAATAAGATTCTGGATAGTAGGAGGCCTACGGGGTGGAGAGATTTCCTCCAAGCTTTGGCGTGTCTGAACATACCTCAATCAACAATCCCTAACCAAACCACCTGTAACAAAATCTGCCACTATAAGGCCGGTGAGAGTGATTGGGTTGAACCCCCCGCCAGAAAGAAAAGAATGAAACCTGCATCAAAACATAGATGGACACCTTATTAACGGTATAAATGCATACTTGCAGTTGGAAAGGGGAAAAGCAAAGTCTTTGTATGTAACGTTTGATACTTTTATTACGTTGTATATCCATATTTTGACATGTATTACACAATTTTTACAACATGATATATTCTTATTCTGTAATGTTTTTTTTTTACATTTTATAATGTAATGATTATATAGGATTATGTCAAATAAAAATGCTTTTGTATTAAAGCTTTTCTTTTCTTTAACACGCATGACATTTTTTAAAATCTTTACAAGAACAGACATTCTGCATGTTAGGTATTTAACATAGTTATTATTAGGACACAATGTTTGAACAAACCAGGACACAGTTTTATCGTTTTTTCCTAAATCAGGGCCATACAGCGTCATAACATTTGTGTAGGGGAGACCTTTAGCTCTATGATATAAGAAAAACACACAGTGTTGACTGCAGGTTGTAGTCTGTAGACTTTGCACTTGGCGACAGTTATAAACCGGTTCCTTACAATTGTTTATTAAAAAGTTGTTGATCGTAGCTGGAAAATGAATAAAATCTGGAGGGTTTCCGTAAGAATCAAAAAATTTGCCGCGATGATCTTCTGTCAGATAAATAGCCAGCCAGTGCTCTCCGGGCATGGTTTCAGGGTGAGTGTTAATTATAAACATGGCGGGTAAGTTCTTTAGCTTCAATTCAGGTAACTGATCACAGGCATAGACTCCGTGAAACAACTTCTTAGTGTGGGGGTTACAGTTCATGACAGCCGTGAGCTCTCTGGTGTTCATGGTTAATAATAATCATAGAGCACATTCCTTCTCTGATTCACTTCTATAATATTGTCAAACACGGCGTACACAACCATATTTACAGTACCGGCTAGGGGTTGCTTAAAACGTATTTCCAGTCTCATGTTTCCTGTTTTCACCAGGGAGAAATGTTGCCCGCACTCTTCATCGGGGGTTAGGTTGAAGGCATACAAAGTGTAGCCGTTGATGTATTCAGCGCGGTTTATCAGCAGAGGCTGGTCCTTCAGATGTCTCCCTGTAGCGAGAACTAGACTGTAATATTCACGGACCGCGCAACCATTTTCAAAATCGGGTTGAAAAGGTTTGGCGGGGACCTGCGTGCCATCAACGTACAAAGCTATAAATTCTGCATTATAATGTTTACAATTAAATGGATTCTTTGTATATGACCATGTAAATGCGTCATTATCCACCAGCCCGATAATGACATGTTTTGGGAGCTGTCCGAGGAAGAGGTTTTCCTGATTCATAACACGAGTTCCTGCCGCGATGCTGTTAACTTTCATATAGACTCTTTCAATGGGGTACTTGGCGTTAGTGGTCATTAGAGCCTGAGCGTTGCCTAGTTTAACAGCCGGTGAAACAGACACCTTTTTAACAAAGACAGAGGCCGATAAAATAATGAGTTTATATTTTTCATCATCATCGCTCATCAGACAAAATTCATTTTTGTTCCGAATCATTTTTATCTTAATATCAACCCCGTTGAGCATCAGTTTCTCTTGAAAAAATATGTCTGAATGAACATGACCAAAAAGCTCAATTGTTTTACTTGCTGTAGAAAATGTTGCTCTTTTATTCAGACCCGCGTTGGTGCCACCTGGATCCTTGAATTCCATGGCGGCCGGTGTGTCTTTGGCAAACAGCCCGGGGCTGAACTGTTTGTTTAGAGTCTCCTCGCTATAATTAAGTATACACTCCATCAGTGCTCTATAGGGGTATGTATTACTGCTTTGACTTATCAGTCTATCCCCCAGGGTTACATCCACTTGCGAGAAGATGGTGGCCACCGGGTAGTTGATAACCCCCACTTTGGCCTAACTCTCGATAGCCTGTCCTTCTTCAGTCACAATTTTACAAGTGAGTAAAATAAGGGTATTATTCAAATCTAAATAATCTTCACCATTACCGGTTATGAAAAATTCCAGAGGGGTGGATTCTGAAATGGCCGAAAGAGGCGGAATCTCCACATAGATGCTTTTATCGATACTCGTTTGTGTGTAAGGGACCATAAACAGATCCAGTTCTGATTTCTCACATTCTTCCGACATGTTGTGTACAAAAGCCATGATTAAAATATATATCCCGAACAGGTTCTTGACTTTCTTTTAGGTTTTCTTTTAACGGTCTTCTTCTTCTTTTTTGGCTGCCTACTCTTACGAGTTCTACTACGGTCTGTCGCTGAAAAAGTAAGTCTCTGTCTTTTGTTAGCTACCATTCTCCGCCCTCCGGGTGGGCGTCGTCTTTTACGGCCAGGACCATTAGACCCGAACCCTCCTGATTATCGTTGTTGTTGGATCTGGCCATAGCGCTGCTGATCACATCGCTTACGATGTGTTTGGCGGCTGATTTAAGATCTGGTTTCGCTATATCAAAACCTCTCCTGAGAAGAGGCATAGCCATCCTGAAAAGTCCTCGAAAGAGTCCACCTATTCTGCTCCCATACATCACATTAGCCCCAGCGAACCCTGGCAAACCGTTACCGGCCTGCATTTTGTAATAGTTCACATAGTCTTTAGGATCGACATAACCCCTCATGATAGTCATTTTAGCCGTGTACACAATGTTTCACAGGTCGAAAATGTAGTTTGCTTATAACCTTACCAAAACGGAAGGGTATGTCAATATTCTGATCCGATTTCACATCGATCGTAATATTGTCAAAATGAGTCTTGGAGACAGGTACGTAGTGTGGCTTGTCATAAGTAATTGTGACCACATCATTGTTTTTACCCTTAATATGTACATTTCTTAAAAGGGGGACGTAACTATCCCCCACCATCTGGTGTGAAATTATGTCCGTGTAGATATAAAGGGTGTAAAATCCTGCGCGGATATCAGCGGGGAATATAGAGCTATTATATCCTTAAATTCATCCTCCTTGTTGGCGTAAAACCCTAAAATCCGGCCTAGGTTACCGCTGGTTTTAATTCTTATCGTAGATGCGGACTCCATGTAAACTTTATTTTTAATCGAACTGTAATGTAATCTGAAAGGTTGTTTCCCTCCAGAGATCTGTTTGTTCATCTCTTCTAATAATTTTTCAATATTTTCATAAATAAAAGTCCACTGTTTTTTAATTCCGACGTCCAAAATTGAAAAGACCGAGTCTTCATCGCGTACTACAGCCCAAGTGTGGGGGTACTGTATTTCCGACAACCCCACCTCCCAGGGCCCCGACAGTTCTATAGGTTTTACAAATTTGACCGTAAAACTAGAAATGGTGTTGTTAGGATAAATGTCGAGGGACGCGTTACTAGGCAGCGTCACATAGAATCCTCCCTCTTCCATCTTCATGACCCATAATGAAAGATCCCCCATGAGCTTTCACTTGTATACCGGCCGTATATCCCGCACCGCACTAGCCAAAACCCAGCTATTGAACTTTTCAGGCCACCCCACCCATTTTACCAGTACAAATTTTTTCCTGTTTTCAGTTTTTTTCCCTAAAATCTTTTCTACTCTGAATATGCTATCATTCCCCACTACAATATTTTGTAACTCCTCCTCATAAAAAGTACCTTCTATAGACTCCCCGTCGTAGTCTTTTAACCTGTACACCGGCAGGGTTCGAGGCACACGTTTGGTAATGGTGAAATATTCATCCGAAAAAGTTTGCTCATAATCTTTTACAAAGGGTCTCCGTAGCTTTGAAACTCTTACTCCTACTTTGAACTTGTAAATCTGTTTCTTTGAGGCTTTAAACGGACCATAGATATTTTTAAAGACCTTAAAATAATTACTCTTATCCACCTCTACAGGTCTCATTTTAATACTTCTATGATAACTGTGGTTGTAAGCATTCACAAACTCTTGAACTCTATCGAGATACGTTCGAGTATTGTTAGCTGTGAAGTATCTCCACATTTTTGTCTTTATAGTTCTGTTAAATCTCTCCACAATCGAGGCCTTAAGCTCGTTTCCTGTGGTGAAATGATGTATTTTGTGACTTTTCAAAAGATTCTGGAATTCTCTATTGAGAAACTCTTTACCTTTATCAGACTGTAGTTTTTTAGGACAGTGCCCCTGCAAGAGTATATCTTTAAAGGCCTGCGTAACAACAACGCCGGTTTTATTCCTCAACACTCGCACCCACGCATATTTTGATAATATATCTATACACGTCAACATGAATGTGTGCCCTTTATTATGTTTTGATAAATTTGACATATCCACTAGATCCACCTGCCATTATGAATCTATGTCTGAAACATACACACGATTTCTTTTAAAGTTAATTCTAGCCAGTTTATGTAGGGTGTAAGCATCTTGCGCAGACAACCACTCGGCCACACTTATCTTATCTGCCTTAATACCGTGCTCTGACAGCCCTCTCCGGAATCCCTTCCGACCCCCCAAACTCCCTACTTTGGCGGGGTTGTAGTACAAATCCTTCATCCTAGGAGCTTGTCGAGACATTCTGTAAGAGCACACAAAAACAATGACCAAAGTATTTAGAAAATGGCTCTTTTATTCATTTTCAGAGTACAAACCCATTTTTAAGCAATTGAGAAAAGTATAACACATACAGCAATTTTTCCCATTATTTAAACAAAAAGATATCAACTGATTGGTTACTTGCTCTATATCCACTACTACACCGGCTTTTATTTTGTAAGTACACACATCGATTACATTCATGTATAAAACAATAATATGTGCTATTTTAAAAATAAACAACCGTTCATTAAACATGACTTGTAAAAGATTATATAAATGTTGATGAAATGGTCTAACATCGTTCCTTGCAACAGCGATCATAGCCGCCCAGTTTTCATACCCCTCAGTCTTTTTCACATCATCCATTAAATGCTCCAGGTTTGAAAGTTGAGCATCGTCGACAGTCAAAGCTGTAGAGAAAAGGCGCTCGTCGGCCACTTTCTTTTCCAATACTTTGTACAATAGGGCCCTCAGATTTGTCGCGGTTTGTTGGCAACAAATCCAGTTACAGAAACAATCCAGAACATTCCCCATCTTCAGGTGCTTTCAGTTGCTTTCAGCCTCTGAGTCAGTTTCGTACAGATCAAATTCCTTCTCCTTGTACTCTTCAGCTCCAACTAAATTTCATCTATAATTTTCTGGACCTGCACAGGACAGACATGCAGATGATGATAAGATAATGCTTTGACTAGCGTTGGTTTCAACCAAGGTTTGTTCAGTTTTTTGTACAAATCCTTGAAATAGAGATGGAAATAATATGTTTCTGGTTCAAACAGACAGCTGTGTCTCATCTGGCTAGGATGATTCACTTCACACCCCAGGCAGACTTCTTTCAGGGCTCCATCAATGAGAGCATTCAGTATATACACTGGGGTGTTCTTAATAATTCTACTTACTTCAGCGCGGACCTTTGGTCTAAAAACGTCGCTTTCGTCACGCCCCCCGGCAGGTTTGATGATCATTGGTTCGCTCAGCGCTGGTTGAGGTGTTTCTAGAGCCATAGTACAGCTCTCCTGAGATGCCGCCACAAAAGCAGCGATGTTCGGGGTCTCTTGAGCCGGGGAGTCAGTGGTGTTAGTCGTTACTTCCATTGAACAGCGGGCTGTTTCGTCTTGAGGTAGTGGCGGGTAGCCGCGGTAAGAGCGCTCAGGCTGGTATAAAATGTCAGGATTGTAGGACCAAGGGAGGTCCTCGTTCGTAAGAGGGCTGTAGAGTCTCGTAACAGACATGCTCTTTTAATCTAAACCAAGAGCAAGGGGGGTGGCTACTTTTATACAATATTTTTACTACGTCATGTATTACATCACAGTTAGACGGGTGGGGGCGTGGGGGTAATGTCGACAAAGTCCTTGTCGATGTCTTTGGCAGCATGTAACCAACCCCCGCCACATTTTTGCCCGTCCTCGCTGTTGAAATAAAGTCTCTTTTTAACAGAGTCAAACTCTACATATTTCCTCAAGACCTCAAAACCCTCATTAATTTGACCAATCCTGGGCGTAGAAATCAATTTTAGTAACATATTCATTTTCATCCTCAGGATCCATAAAAATAGGTTCAGCATCGTAAAAAAAGCTAATTTGTTTGGCATAGCGTGTTTTCCTAAACACAATTCTGTTGTACCCTGTCATAGTTAGAGTCATTACAGTTCTACTATGATTCACAGATAGAGCACTTTCCCAGTCGTGACTTTCAAACATCAGAGGCAGTGGTGCAGTTACAGTCGGACATGCTGAAGACCCAGAATCACTTCACACGTGTAAAGAGAAAAATATCTATATTACTAAAGAATCAGTCTGGCTTAAATACAAATCTTTTGGAGGGCTTGAAAAACAGTTGAAGACCCCCCACCCCCTTGTACATTCCTCTGGTGCCCTGTTAGCTCCGCCGCCAAATATTTAAATTCTTCATACCAAACTCTAATGTGATAGGCTATTTCTTCAGTGCCCTGTCAACTCCGCCCCCAAATATACTAATTCTTCACCGATCCGAGGTTACTAAAGAGGTAGACATCTCCTCGCCACCCCCACTTGCTCAAAAAGCTCCAGACTGACATAACCCTTGTCCATTTGAAAGAGGTAACAGCTTTGGCCCTGTTGAAGAGACAGCCTCGCGGATCTCGCTTAAGTAGAAGTATCTATGTTACTAAAGAATCTGGAGGGCTTTAATAGAACTCTTTTGGAGCTTCACTAGCGTAGGGACAAATATCTATGTTTTCTAAAGAATCTGAAGGGTATACATAGCACTCTTTTAGAGCTTCACACGTATAGAGAAAAATAGCTATTTTACTAAAGAATCAGTCTGGCTTAAAGACAAATGTTTTGGAGGGTTTGAAAAACAGTTGAAGACCCCCACCACCCTGCACATTCCTTCGGAACCCATCAATATGGTAATTATTCTGTGACGCGGTACAAGTACCCCGCACCCCCTAGGAAGGCCGCCCACCCCCTAGGAAGGTCAAATCCCCCGCAGCCCCCCTTTCGAATAAATGCCCTTTATTACTACTTTTTATTGTGACAAACAAGCATTTTACAACATGGAACATAGTCAGAAGTAGAAAAAGATACTCCACAAAATGTTGTACAGATACTTGTAATTAATTTCTGGTTCACAACACCAACATTGGACAGAAAGAAACACTGACCTGTACGGAGTAATGTCATTCCATAACATTTCCAGCATATTCCATATATATTCTATTAAGTCTTTCACTGTTGGCTTCTTTTTCAAAGTTATACCTGATTCTGGCAACAAAGTACATCAGGTATCTATTGTAAATAAAGTGAGAAACACTTAAGTTTATATTCCTTTGAAAATACCTTATTTGTCAAACCTACAAATTCATGGTGACAACTGCAAGCATGAAACACATACAAAACACAGAAATAGGGACCACATTGCAAGGATATAATAAGCACAAATGGTATTTTACTGCAAATTTTAAGTTTTGTAAAATTATTTATATAACTTCTGGGAGTAATCTGCAAACTACATAGTGAAAATGCAATCAGTCTTCAGGAAACACATACAGCAGACAGAAATAAGCACAACGTCATATTTATACGACCCAAAACTGCATTCTACTAAACCCTGAAACTCTGAAAAATCACTAAAAACTCTATGTTTTGTAAAATGGCTTATTTCACAGACACAGAAACAAATAGGCTCACCCTCAACATAGTCCAACACTTACACAAAGTATGATGTAAACTTAAAGGTTTACCAGTAGTACAGGGGTATTATTAATCTATTCATGCAACTTTTAGACACTTGTCTAATACAGAGCTAACAACGGCATTGAGAGCAGGTAGCAGGGCTTAGACAATGCTGTGCGCTGGGGTTTAAAATGACTCTGTAGGCCAGGGCTTCAAAACCTTACACCATTTTAACATGGTCAAATTAGTCTCCAACCCCTAATATACTAAGACATGTTTTTTGTATCATATGTATCATGTTGTATTACTATGTACACTCACCTAAAGGATTATTAGGAACACCTGTTCAATTTCTCATTAATGCAATTATCTAATCAACCAATCACATGGCAGTTGCTTCAATGCATTTAGGGGTGTGGTCCTGGTCAAGACAATCTCCTGAACTCCAAACTGAATGTCTGAATGGGAAAGAAAGGTGATTTAAGCAATTTTGAGCGTGGCATGGTTGTTGGTGCCAGACGGGCTGGTCTGAGTATTTCACAATCTGCTCAGTTACTGGGATTTTCACGCACAACCATTTCTAGGGTTTACAAAGAATGGTGTGAAAAGGGAAAAACATCCAGTATGCGGCAGTCCTGTGGGCGAAAATGCCTTGTTGATGCTAGAGGTCAGAGGAGAATGGGCCGACTGATTCAAGCTGATAGAAGAGCAACTTTGACTGAAATAACCACTCGTTACAACCGAGGTATGCAGCAAAGCATTTGTGAAGCCACAACACGTACAACCTTGAGGCGGATGGGCTACAACAGCAGAAGACCCCACCGGGTACCACTCATCTCCACTACAAATAGGAAAAAGAGGCTACAATTTGCACAAGCTCACCAAAATTGGACAGTTGAAGACTGGAAAAATGTTGCCTGGTCTGATGAGTCTCGATTTCTGTTGAGACATTCAGATGGTCGAGTCAGAATTTGGCGTAAACAGAATGAGAACATGGATCCATCATGCCTTGTTACCACTGTGCAGGCTGCTGGTGGTGGTGTAATGGTGTGGGGGATGTTTTCTTGGCACACTTTAGGCCCCTTAGTGCCAATTGGGCATTGTTTAAATGCCACGGCCTACCTGAGCATTGTTTCTGACCATGTCCATCCCTTTATGACCACCATGTACCCATCCTCTGATGGCTACTTCCAGCAGGATAATGCACCGTGTCACAAAGGTCGAATCATTTCAAATTGGTTTCTTGAACATGACAATGAGTTCACTGTACTAAACTGGCCCCCACAGTCACCAGATCTCAACCCAATAGAGCATCTTTGGGATGTGGTGGAACGGGAGCTTCGTGCCCTGGATGTGCATCCCACAAATCTCCATCAACTGCAAGATGCTATCCTATCAATATGGGCCAACATTTCTAAAGAATGCTTTCAGCACCTTGTTGAATCAATGCCACGTAGAATTAAGGCAGTTCTGAAGGCGAAAGGGGGTCAAACACAGTATTAGTATGGTGTTCCTAATAATCCTTTAGGTGAGTGTACATTAATGTGGTTTATACTTTTGATTTAATTTGACATAATTTTATCATATTTTTAATTACAAATTCATATATATATATATATATATATATATATATATATATATATAACAAATACTGTATAATAATAGTAATACTAATGCAAAACATATTAAGCAATCATATTTTTACTTAATTTAATAATAATAATAATAATAATAATAATAATAATAATAATAATAATAATTTAAAAACATATTAAACAAAACTCACCCTGACTTTGTCACAACCACAGGATGGGGAACCTCTGCTGTAGACCCTCATCCACTCTGTCAACAGTTTGTAGGTGACTTGTAACACAAGGGCAGAAACATGAAAACTCAGTCTTGGTGGGGTGTTTCTGTCCAGTGTCAATCTGACATTTCACAGTATAGAAATTAAATAAGTTTGAATTACCTCATGGCCTTCCTCAGGCTCGGAGCCAGGCCCGGTCTTGCCATCAGCGTCAGAAGCTGAGCGCTCTGTGTAAGATTCAGAGTATAGTTCAGCTGTGAGCGGTGGAGAGGGGAAAGGGAGATGCACAGCAGGCAGAGTGTCTGTGAGACAGGTCTCTGTCCTGCTTGTCCTGCAGAGCCTCTCTTATCTGAAATGGCACTGGACACACCCAAAGCAGCAACGCCCCCAGACAGCAGGTCCTTAAGAGAGGACACTGTCAAATTTAACATTCAATAAAAGTCCACTGTTTTGACCATTTTCAGTTAATCAGTTACATAATCCTCAGCATCAAATGCATTGAGACCGTACACAGCTTTCAGATGACTTGTACTTTAAGATATGTTGTATATTTAGGCTATCCTGTTATTGCTTGAATAAAATGTTATTTTATGAGAGCAGTAAGAAAAAGGGGGAACAAAGATATATAATTGAATTAATAATTTTAAGCACTCTTGATATTAGAAATAACTAAGATGAAGGCCTAAACTGGCTATCTAGTAACTGTTTAAAAATAAATGGTTTTCTGTGAGTGTGCTAAAGAATTGAACTTCTCATTTCTGTCATTACAGTGAACTAACTGGAATACGTAGTATACACCTAACAATTGCTTAGAATGAAATGCTTTTCTTTATGAAATGTAAGATGAGTGCTCAGAATAATTAGACATCTATATTTCTACCCGGGCTTGATTATGTTGACAGTTTATGGCTGTGCTTTGCCATTAATCCAGATTTAACCTTGTTCTCTATGGGTTGGTTTCAGAGCATGGTTAGCACTAGTTTAAGTACATCACTCACCATTGTTTGGTATACAAAATAATTTAGCCTGAAGGACAATAAACCATTGGTATATAGTACTATACTAGGTTAGCAAAAGTAATTTACCCATGTACATAAACAACTTACAGTCTGAATTAAACCTTCTTGGCTCTGTCTCACATGTACCAACTTTTAAAATCTCAATTTGACTTACTAGTAAAAGTTACAAAGTGAGAGGGATTTAACCAAAGACAAAGAACTGTCTATTTTTTTAATTAAACCTTAATCATTTTTGCCATTATCAGTATGTTGAATACCTAAAATGTGCACATAACAGAAATATTAACACAGAAATGTGTTTCCTTGATAACCCTTCTCCAGGACACTAATCCAGAGAGAAAACTAAGAATAACAATAAAAGAAGGAATATGTAATCAGACCCGGTTTCATGGCTTTTACTACAGAGCAGTTTAATTTTTGCCGCACAGTCTTTGTGTGCCATATTCAGTTTACTTATTTTAATAGCACAAATAAGTTGTTTCTATATAGTTCCTTTTAAGAGACCAATATTGACACATTCCTTTCTTTTTATTATTATCACTTTTTAGCCTTCACTAGTCTCATAAGGAAACGGGATATAAAAAGTGAAAAAAGTTGCCGACCTTATTTTTTTCTTTGTAATGTGTCAGAATACCTGGCAATGTAATGAGAAACATACAAATAGAACACAATGATATACTATATCATAGAATAGACTTAGAGCAAAAACATATCACAATTCAAAGATACTGTTTATTAGGTGAAGTATTTTAGATTTTCAAAAATTAAACACAAAATTGTAGTGCTTATGATTAAAATTTGTTAAAAGAAACAGCTCTAAAATCACTTAAAACTTTTAAAATCTTAATGTGATTTAAAAAAGAAACCAAATTACCAAATCAACTCAAACTTGTGCATTAAATAAATTAAAGCAATAATCTTGTGAATATATGGCAAACTGCCAAAAAAACAGCATTAAACAAAATGGTCAAATGCATTGAAATTAACGGAAAATGCACCAGATAAATCATAAACTAAACAAAACCATAAAAAAACAAACCAAAACAAAACAATCTGATGCATTTTATAAATATAAATTTAAACGGTCAATGCATTTGACAAACCAAATAAACAAAACCACCAAACATTCAAAACAAAACTTAAACAAGTGCATTTTAAAACCACAAATTCATTAAAAACAATTATTTTTTTATAAAAAAATTATAAAACAATCATTAATTTAAAAAAGTGATAAAAGATCTCGGACTCGGGCTCCAGCAAGGGGAGTATCCATCCCTGGAGGTGGGGTCCCATCACGGGATCCTAAGCTCCCCCAGATCTTGAAGAGTTCTTGAAGGCTTCCTCCTTGCCCCTCTGGTGGATCTCCAGATTGACATAGTCTCTTACTATTACCATGCCTCTCCGCGCAATGAAAACTGGGTCCAGCTCCTGCTTGTTGAAGAGACAGATGTTCTGTCCCTCCCATAGGGCCTGTTTCACTGCGCAGACGACACGCCATCAGCATCTCAGGGTTGAAGATGTCTGTCCCTTAGCTGGTCCATAGAGGATCTGCTGGGTGGTCGCCCGCACAGGAACGGCAATAACAGGAGTCAGACCCTGCAAGCGGAGGGGCAGTCCCTAAAGATGTGAACCTCTGTCTCCCTTCCCAGGCAACCCTTATAGTGGCAAGTGTCAAACAGGGCCAGGCCCCTTCTGTACATGAACACTCGGGTGGGGAGACACCGGCTCATGGCCATCCAGGAGACATCTTTCTGCATGTTTGTGAGGCAAATGTGCGTAGCGTTAGCCCAGATAAACCGGCAGGTTTCGGGAGGAAAATCTTCAATTCTGCTGGTCTCATGAGTAGATCTCATATGGCAACAGATGGTCTTGTAGTCCCAGGAGACCAGCACAGCTTTGTAGAGGCCTACTTGAGTGCAAAGGTTCTGAGCGCCCTGTAGAACAGTGGGGGATCCCACGAGTGCAGCCTGGTCTCAGGCTGCGGGCAAAGTAAAAGCCGTTGATGAAACTCACATTCTGGATGTTCCTTACCACATATGCCAGCCCCTGTGCCTTAATAAGCCGCACAATGTCCGGGACCCCCTACCTCCATCCAGGGCGCCATTCACCATTTGCACTCTTTTCAGCCTCTCCATTTATCATGCCGACATAGAGAAGTATTGGGAAGAGGATGGCCTTTACGACCAGCACCTTACCAGTCATCGTCAAGGTCCTTGTGCTCCAGCCATGGATCTTCCTTTGAACCTTAGATAAGGCCTCCTCCCAGGTCTGGGTGCCCATATTAGTCCCGTCGATCGTGATCCACAGAACCTTGATGAACGGCTTCACAGGGAACACGTTTGGCGAGCCCCGGCCGACAGGCCATGCCTGAGAGAGGTAGACCTCGCTCTTGGCCTTATTGACAGCAGCCCCCATCGCCCGGCAGAAGCCGTCCAGCAGTTCCTCCACCCTGGCCACAGACGGCACGTCCGTGCAAACCACAGCAACATCATCCATGTAGGCCAGGGCTTTCAGTTGCTCTCCGCCGGAGTCCGGGAGATGGAAACCTGTGACCCGGGTGTCCTGGCAGATCGTCTGCATGAACGGCTCCAAACAGACGACATACAGCAGGGCCAACAGGGGACAACCCTGTCGAACCCCCGACCTGACCGGGAATAGTTCAGTCAGCTAGCGGTTCACACGGACCCTGCTGCTTAGGCTGCTGTAAATGATCTTTACCCATCTTCTCAGCCCAAGAGCAAGACCCATCCTCTCCATCACAAGCTGCAGGTATTTGTGGCCCACTCTATTGAAGGCTTTCTCCTGGTCCATGCTCATCAGGACCAGGGGAAGCCTTCTCTCGTTCGAGTAGGCCACGACATCTCTGAGCAGCTTGGCATTGTCGGCCGCCAATCTCCCCCGGGCACCACAGATCTGGTCGGGACCCACGACTTGAGGGAGTGGAGCAGGGAGTGATGATTCAATAATTGATTGAAGATGAGTGGGGAATCCAGAGAGAACATGGCAAAGTGTAGCAAGTGTGACCTCTGGTGGTGATGAAGATGTAGGGTTGGCTCAGGTCACTACACTTACCTTATAGGTAGAGCTATAACATATAATGCAGTGTTCTTATAGTATATGTAATTCAATAGCATTATAAGATGTTTAATAGAAGCAAATAAATGACATGGCAGATTATAATAGATTAGATTAATAGATTAATATCGGCATGAAAATGTCATGTTATAATACCTTTTATTAAGTATGTTATTAAATATATTATAATGTAATATAGAAAAAAGTTTAAATAAAATTGTGTAATATATTTATAATTTGTAATAATAATCATATAACAATGAATAACATAATTAATAATGTGTTAATAGATTGTTTATAATGGACACTTAAAGTGTTACCAAACATTTTAAATGTATACAAAATAAAATATAGAGAAAGTTATTAACATTGTAAATGTGTTTACACTTTGTTCAAACTATTCCTCAAACAAATTATATGAATATAAAATATAAACTATACAGAGCTAAAACAATGGTTACATAACTGTACATATACACTGAATAAGGATTAGTAATAAGATAATGTTTTTAAGCTTTCTCTGCAATTTCCCTGTTGTATTGAAAGGCAGAGAGAGCAGACACAGGGAAGTGCAGCAGCAGCAGCAGCAGCAGCAGCTATGGGTGTGAGGGGAGCTGTGTTCCTGGGGCTGACTCTGTCAATACTGCATGGTAAGACTGACCTCCTGAAACACAGTTTATTTGCTTCTCTGAAAAAAACAAACTATAAATGCAAAATAGACATTTGTACAAGTAGAAATATTGCAATATGTAAATGTTTAATAGCATCTAAAGAAAAAAAAATGCTTTTGAGTATTTAATGTCAAAATATTTCTACATAAAATGTTATTTAATTTGTTTCTTTGCATTTTCTGTGTATTAATGGAAGATATGGTGTCTTGCAGGTGTTCTGTGTGGTGATCTGGAAGTTCAATATCCAGTGTCAGGGATCTGTGCCCTAAAGGGCTCCTCTGTGTTCATACCCTGTACATATGTTTATCCAAACAATGCAAGAGTGACAGAGAGGAAGTGGTTCAAGAATGGAAATGCAAATGCTTATGATAATGTTAAATATATTTATCACAGTGGAGGGATATCTCTCGACACTGATTACACAGGCAGGGTGGAGTACATTGGACCTGACAAAAACTGCACCCTGAAGGTGAGGGATTTAAGGAGCACGGATATCGGGTGGTATTTCTTCAGAATAATTATAGACAGATCCCCAAATGCATTCACTCGTGTGCCTGGAGTCCATCTTAATATTACTGGTAAGATACTAACCTCTTCCTATATAAGTGAAATATCAGGGATGTCATTATCTGGGGTAAGCAGATGTACCAATCTGACTCTTACAAGGTACAGTGGAGCATATATCCACAGGCATGCACTTCCTTCCTGATCAATGTGTTCAGCTTTGCGTTCAATGTATGTGTGACTTTGTAGCAGAAGTGATGAAAAACAATGAAAATGTGGAAAATTATGAAGAAACTCTGCTTAGTCAAAAAGAAACATTGTAACCATTTTGCCAATTTGATATCCTTCTCTCAGACATATAATGTTTGATGTATTTATTTTATAAAGATCAACCCTTGAATGTAATAGAAACATCCAAATAAATGTATCAAATGTTTTAATGATGCTTTCTTTTCTCACACATTTTTAACTTTTTGATTTGAAGAATTACTGATACAGGCAAACTCACCAGGAGCAGATGGATCATTGCAGTAATGATCAAAGCAAACAGAATTCACCTGGTTTAAGAATGGCCACTTTAATCCTATTTCCTATCAAGACTCTGGAAACTACTCTTGTGCTTCAAAAGGCAATACAAGTGTATAGTCTCATAGCAGAGTCATAGTCAGCTGTGACCAGGATTCTCCATGTGTCCCCATACAGTTGGGCAACAGATGCAGGGCTTGGGTGTCACTAGTCAGCCAGGGTTTCCTTTGTTTAATGCCCAGCAGCGCCCTTTGTGGCCTTCCCATGGCCTGGAAGCTCTACAGTGTTGGCAGTGAGAGCTGCATCAGTCCACACTACAAAGTTTATGTGGTGGGACTGGCAGTGGAAAATTTGTAATTTAGATACAGTGCAGCAATTATCTTGATTTACAGTTTTTCTCAATTGCTAAGACACTTTTAATGAAACTAGGGTCAACTCAGTTTCCATCTTAACCTAATGAGCAAAACAGTATTCATTTTTGTACAACACTAATTAATTTCTCATAGCTTTCACACATAATGCAAATGTTAAGCACAGTTTTGCAAAACAGTAAACACAACTCTCTACAAAAGACACAAACTCAGTTGAGTAAATCATGTCAAACAAATTAAAACATACTACAAATTACTCCCATGAATGTGATCCTCTTTTGCACGGGTGCAAAATGTCTTTGCCCAATTGTTCATTCAGCAAGCAGTTCTTATTCATGCATTAAAGAGCTCACATTTGAGCTGTTTGCAAGGAAGGATGGACCAAGTAAGAGGCTGAGGGCAAGGGCGAGGGCAAGGACAAGTACATGCACAAGAGCAAGGACAATGGAGAGGTAGAGCTGCCCATAAAGGAAGAGGGGATCAGATGTGTGGTGGTGGTGTGGTAGCTCAAAGGGGAATACAAAGAGCTAATGTTTCAGATTACATTTGTGCCACAATTATTGACCATTTTGTCAATCATGACCTTTCTATGACAGAGGCTGGGCAATGCAACTCCCCATACATTACTGTAATTTATGTGAGTGAAGCCGCCTGCAAGGAGTCAAGGGAGGAACGCCATTGGTAAGAGGGCCACTGTGAATGTGCAAATGGGTGCACACATCACCATGTGTACCGCTCTCTGCAAGGAGATTTGTTCCTCGCTGCATTGCGAGGGAAAGCATCCAGTGTGATTTTGATGAAAACATGTGCCCTGATTGACAACAACGAATGGACTGACTGTGGTGTATAGTTGTACCTGTGTTGCCTGGTTTTACATTGCTTTGTTTTAATTGATTTGTCAGCTTGGAGTATTGTATTTGTATTATCTGTATCTACAGCCTCATTGCATTTGTAAAGGACAAAATGAAAGGTCAAATATAGCCTGTTGGTTCTGGATATTCCTGCTCTTGAGTGACATTCTTTTGCATTGGAAATGGTAAAATCATTTTAGGAAAAAAGAATACAGTGCATCCTGTGATTACATGTTTACTTGTATGGTACATACTATAATTATAGTATAGATAAATGGCACAGACATGTCAAAGTGGGTTAACCATGTTAGGGGATAGTGAAAGTTGTAGTTGGTATTTATTGGACTATTACGTAATGAATGATTGAAATATCTTTTAATTAGATCACAAGTTGTATGTTTTGATGGAGTTAGTTGATTTTGTGTCATGTGTTTAATGTTTTGAGAGTCTTTGTGCATTTTGCAAAGTAAATGTGACATTTTGGCCAATGTGTTTCAGTTTGTGGCTGTGTTTTAATTGTTTTGAAAAAGTGAATTCTGTTTGGATAAATGTGCTCAAGCAGTCAAGAAAAACTATAAAAACAAGAGACAATTTGAACAAAAAGACAATCTTTTTTTTCATTTTTTTTAAAGATCAACCTTTGAAAGTTACAATGATGTCCACAGGAAGTGATGAGATCATTTTGGGAGACAATGTCACCCTGACCTGTAACACACAGAGCTGCTCTCCAAACCAGACAGAGTTCACCTGGTTTAAGGATGGCCGACCCACCTACAACACCACATCAAACCCACTGAGCTTTAATAATGTTTCCTATGAACACTTTGGAAACTACTCCTGTGCTTCTAAAGACAATACAAGTGTACAGTCTCCACAGATCACTTTGGATGTCAAATGTGAGTTTAACCATTAAATATCTATTTCATGTCATTTAAGAAACACAATATGATGTATTTGTACTTAAACAAAAAACACACGTTTAACTGGATTAATATGCTAATAAAATAGACGCCCCAAGGAACACCTCAGTGTCAGTCAGTCCCTCTGGTGAAATAGTGGAAGGCAGTTCTGTTACACTGACCTGCAGCAGCAATGCAAACCCACCAGTACAGAGATACACCTGGTTTAAGACCAATGGAGCTGCTGTCTGGGAGAAAGGATCAGGGCAGAGTTTCACCATTGCAGAGATCAGCTCTGGAGACAGTGGGCAGTACTACTGTGAAGCACACAATAAACATGGAGCTCACAACTCTACAGCTGTATCTGTGGATGTACAGTGTAGGTGCTGAACAAGAAATTCAATTTAGCTGCAAAGGATGACATGATCCTGTCTGTTGTCATCACAGAGTCTGAACAGTTTTTGAGTTCAACAGTTTCGGGGGGGTGGGGGGGGGGGGTGGTTGGGATTAGCCTTCAGTCCATTCAGTCTGAGTGGGAATGCAACCTCAATATTCAATGCATTGAAAACCTTCCTACAAAATTCTTAAATCTATATATTTTAATATAATTGCAATAGTGCTTACAGTGAGGGAAAAAAGTATTTGATCCCCTGCTGATTTTGTACATTTGCCCACTGACAAAGAAATTATCAGTCTATAATTTTAATGGTAGGTGTATTTTAACAGTGAGAGATAGAATAACAACAAAAAAATCCAGAAAAACGCATTTCAAAAAAGTTATAAATTGATTTGCATGTTAATGAGGGAAATAAGTATTTGACCCCTTCGACTTAGTACTTGGTGGCAAAACCCTTGTTGGCAATCACAGAGGTCAGACGTTTCTTGTAGTTGGCCACCAGGTTTGCACACATCTCAGGAGGGATTTTGTCCCACTCCTCTTTGCAGATCCTCTCGAAGTCATTAAGGTTTCGAGGCTGACGTTTGGCAACTCAAACCTTCAGCTCCCTCCACAGATTTTCTATGGGATTAAGGTCTGGAGAGTGGCTAGGCCACTCCAGGACCTTAATGTACTTCTTCTTGAGCCACTCCTTTGTTGCCTTGGCTGTGTGTTTTGGGTCATTGTCATGCTGGAATACCCATCCACGACCCATTTTCAATGCCCTGGCTGAGGGAAGGAGGTTCTCACCCAAGATTTGACGGTACATGGCCCCGTCCATCGTCCCTTTGATGCGGTGCAGTTGTCCTGTCCCCTTAGCAGAAAAACACCCCCAAAGCATGTTTCCACCTCCATGTTTGACGGTGGGGATGGTGTTCTTGGGGTCATTCCTCCTCCTCCAAACACGGCGAGTTGAGTTGATGCCAAAGAGCTCGATTTTGGTCTCATCTGACCACAACACTTTCACCCAGTTCTCCTCTGAATCATTCAGATGTTCATTGGCAAACTTCAGACGGGTCTGTAAATGTGCTTTCTTGAGCAGGGGGACCTTGTGGGCGCTGCAGGATTTCAGTCCTATACGGCATAGTGTGTTATCAATTGTTTTCTTGTTGACTATGGTCCCAGCTGCCTTGAGATCATTAACAAGATCCTCTCATGTAGTTCTGGGCTGATTCCTCACCGTTCTCATGATCATTGAAACTCCACGAGGTGAGATCTTGCATGGAGCCCCAGACCGATGGAGACTGACCGTTATTTTGTGTATCTTCCATTTGCGAATAATCGCACCAACTGTTGTCACCTTCTCACCAAGCTGCTTGGCGATGGTCTTGTAGACTATTCCAACCTTGTGTAGGTCTACAATCTTGTCCCTGACATCCTTGGACAGCTCTTTGGTCTTGGCCATGTTGGAGAGTTTGGAATCTGATTGATTGATTGCTTCTGAGGACAGGTGTCTTTTATACAGGTACGAGCTGAGATTAGGAGCACTCCCTTTAAGAGAGTGCTCCTAATCTCAGCTCGTTACCTGTATAAAACACACCTGGGAGCCAGAAATCTTGCTGATTGATAGGGGATCAAATACTTATTTCACTCATTAACATGCAAATCAATTTATAACTTTTTTGAAATGCGTTTTTCTGGATCTTTTTGTTGTTATTCTGTCTCTCACTATTAAAATACACCTACCATTAAAATTATAGACTGATCATTTCTTTGTCAGTGGGCAAAAGTACAAAATCAGCAGGGGATCAAATACTTTTTTCCCTCACTGTATATCCCAAAATCTATATAATTGACTCTTGATCTATTCTGGTTTGCTGTCTGGGTAATCAGATTTGGTTTTAGTCCTTTGCACAAGTTGTTTTTGGCTACACTTTGCACCTAGACACCATAGCTTCTGTGCCCATCTGTAGCCTCTCTTTAAAAATCATTTCAAAATAATGCTCAGAATGAAAATCTGTTACATACAATTTAAAGGGTATTCATTAATTGAAGCTGTGATGGCTGAAGGTCAGAGGGGTAAGTGACCTCACTGAGGTGACAGTGTCCAGGGTTCCCGGCAGAATTGAAAATTGGTAATCAGAAACTAGGTGTTTTATTGAATTCCATCAATACATTAACTATCCACCTGAAACGTCTTAATGTATAGCGATGAAAATAATAATCCTACAACCTTAATAATAATGAGAATGTTAATTGTGAACTGGTACTCTGTTTTGCAGTATTGAATGAAGAGACCAATTACAATACTACCTGCCCTTTATTAAAACTTACCATTGTCAGGTTTCCTAATCTCTGGTGTGACATGGAATTGTGGAGAAACTTAATTAAATATTAAATACATATTCCAACCAAAATGGTACAGCTCTGGACCTCAGGACAAGCTCCCAGTTCTGACTGTGAGTCAGATTTGTTTGTAGTGGGGTGGGCAGGTGGGAGGTGGGGGTGTACCACACAACATTTTATGTTAACCAGGCCTGAAAAGCTGCCAAACACTGTTGCAGTGTTGGGGGCTTCACTGACTGGAAACTGTGTTCAATTAAACCTGGATTTTTCACAGACTGTTCTCTCTTCCAGACGCCCCAAAGAACACCTCAGTGTCAGTCAGCCCCTCTGGTGAAATAGTGGAAGGCAGTTCTGTCACCCTGACCTGCAGCAGCAATGCAAACCCACCAGTGCAGAACTACACCTGGTTTAAGACCAATGGAGCTGCTGTCTGGGAGAAAGGATCAGGGCAGAGTTTCACCATTACAGAGATCAGCTCTGGAGACAGTGGGCAGTACTACTGTGAAGCACAGAATAAACATGGAGCTCACAACTCTACAGCTGTATCTGTGACTGTAGCAGGTATAGTATGAGAAATATTACAATATGTTTTTATACAACCTACAGAAATCAAACCAGGTCTGAAAATACAAGCACATTTGTAAAATACAATCAGACGTTTTCTGTTCTCTTGCTGATGGTGGTATTTTGTATGTTCAAATAAAGTGATACATTGCAACAATTGTAAATAGCCCTGTGTCACAGTCAGACTGCCAGGGAAGAGGAACTTAAATGCGGAGGTACACAAATTCTGGAAATGGGCAGGGGTCAAAGCCGGCCAACAGTAGTTGTGTGAGGATATCTGTAAGTCTTAGTCGAAGAGGCAAGCAAAACCACTTCCACTTCCATGTGTCAAACATATCTATCAAAACAGACTGCAAAACATTTCCATTTTCTATATTATCACCCCAGGGTTGAATTTAGATAACAGTATTCTTTAACATGTTATTCTATTTTTCTCCATTCCAGGTAAACTGAATTTAGCCCTGATTCTTTCAGTGTCAGGGACGGTGCTATTTCTCAGTATTGTAGCGGTGGTGGTTGTCATTGTGGTCAATAGGTGAGTGGGTTCAGAAAAAAACTGTAAAACCTTGTATTGCATGTGTATTATGTGGTTTATCAACAATGACCTGTTGGTGAATTAAATAACTAAGCTTCTCACAGTGGCCCAGTGCTGGAACCAGTTTAATTTTAACGGCTCGCCCAGTCACTCACTCAGAGCACCGCAGAACAATTCCCACCAGTGATCAGAGAGAGCGGGCCGAAGCGGACAGTACTTTTTAACAGCACCACTGCTTGGCACATGTCATGAACTGTAACCTCTGACAGACCTCAAAGCAAAGAATTATGATTCTCCAATTTAACAGTGTCTCTGTGCTCAGTCCTTTATATTCAGTAAATTATGCTTTCCCAGCATGCTCTCTCAGAGCCTTTCAGTCAAATAACACCCCTGTAATTTCTAAAATAATTCACATTAATACCATGGTTATTAAGGGTTGCTAGAACTTCATGAATACTTGGGAATCAAAGTCCACTGTACCAGATTATTCCACAACAAACCTGACTACATCTGGAATTGTCGTTTGTACAAAGGAGAAAGCCTGGTCCCTCTGGAGAGAAGACAGACACAGGAACTCAGGTAAAGGCTTGGATATTAACATTGATTATAGACAGACAGATAGATATATACATAGATATACATATATATATATATATATATGTAAACACACAGTAGGAAGTAGCACATTAAAGAACATTTTTACAAATACACATATTGCTTAAATGAAGGACAGATAAAGCTGAAATATGGAAACCCTTTCCTCTCCTCTCTTGCTGTTCCCCTCATTTCAAACTGCACACAAACAGCCCCAATTCATCAACAAACAACTACTGCAGGAAACCAAGTTTAAAGAGTCAATTATTGGTCAGTCTCTCCATATAACCCTCCCAGCAAACACCACAATAACTGAACATTTCCTCTCCCTGGTGTTGTCCTCCTTGAATGGACAAACAAAAAATTACATGTGCAGGACTGACTGTATACTAACTTTCTTAAAGGGGGCGGCAGAAATCTTCTTTGAGAATACAGCCATTTCGCAGACCCTGGGGGGAGAGAAGGGCCCAAGCGTCGCAGCACCAGAGGAGGATCTCAACTACGCTGCCATTCACTTCCAAGCCAAGACACCAGTAGGGTAAGTCTGCACATGTCTGTGGTGTTTAAATGAGCTGATGTGATTGAGCTAGCCAAGGCTGTGGGTGAACTGGTCAGTACAGGCAGTGTCATGATATATTTCAGACAGTTAGGTGCTGGTTACCACTTTAAAACTCTTTGGTTTATGTTTGAATACAATTTAACCACACAACCAATAAACTAAAGGCCCAAAGCAGGATTCAGCTCATGAACAGAGTATTAATCAAAACACTTTGCTAATGTTTTACTGTCAAGTATACAAACACAGCCAAAGACTTGCCAGTGTAGGTTCTGCTATGATAAATACACTGAATAAATACATGAAATGCTTATACAACAGAGTGGCAGTGCAAAATGTACTCTCACTCACACAAGGTTTTAAGTCAGTCAGCTGGAATCCTTAGTTTCTGTTCTCTGAGCTGAATCAAAGTGAATTTGGGATTATATTCACAAAATGTAACACATTGTTCTCTGATCTGCTTATTTTTAAGGAATGGATCCACCAAACCAGAGGAGGATGACCCCTCAGTCATCTATAGTGCAGTGAAAGGTCAATCATAAAGATCCTGCAGACCACTGCTCACAGCTTCAGCACCGTCCACATGGCTGCTTATGAGGCTCACCTATGAGAGACTGATCTATTTTTAGGTGCAAATATGTGTAAATAAAAACCTTCCTGACAACATTCAGAAATTATGACTCCTTGATTACATTCTTAAAATAATATCACACATCAACAACAGGGTGGGAAATGTACTTTTTATGCCCAGTTTTACCAGCCACTTAGATTATTTTACCAGCCATTTTTCCCCCCATGCCAAATATATACAATAAAGTGCACTAGTATATTCTGAATTACTTCTATATGTTAATATTATTCATAATCATCTTCATGTTCATAATCACATTCTTTTTAATTTTGGCACTGATCACCCTCCATACGACCTACAGAAACGTGACATTATTTTTTCCAAATTGTCATGGCTCCGAGGGGGGGCATGGCATCATGTCACCCCCCACTGTTTGCTATTATTCACGTTGCTAAATTAAAATTAAAATATTTTTTTTCCAGAGCTGTATATATATTTAAATCCAACACCTACATAGTAAACAACTTCTTCGCTGTGTGGAATCAAACCCACAACCTCAGGTTCAGCTGTGTTTCTTAATCACTACACCAGCACATACCCAGTAAAGACCCTCCTAACGCAGACAACTGTCCTGATTATGTGTAGTCCATATGACTGAAGTATTGGAATTCATTTAAAATGTGGATGTATGGGGTTACAGCACTCTATTACATATGCTTTTTTGGACATTCACTTAGGAGACTTTAAAGCACTTATCCCGGGTCAAACGGACGCCCACAACCACAGCGCCATCGATCAGACCCGCCCCCTGCGTGCGATTGGTGCCTCCAGAAGGACAAACCCCGCCCCATCGGGTGATTGACAAGCATTAAAAAGAAGTTCGTTTGCCAAATGAAACTGAAAGATCAATTGGCAAATGAAATTGAAAGACCACTTGGCGAACAGTGCAATAAATTAATGAATTGATTTACGAATTGACAAATTCATTTATGAATTAAAGATTGAATTTAATGCTCCATATCCCTGTGCTGCCACTGCTTCACTGACAGATTGTGGCCACCATAAAGTGCTATCTCTGTTCTCATCTCAGTCATGTTATTCCCTTTAGAAGAGTTAACAGTAAAAAGCACAGCTCTTCTGCATACCTGTACAAAGCTGTGGTGCTCAGGTGTCGTCACCCCAGTGCTGCTGTATCTCTCAGGCAGGGAGCAGAGGGGCTGACAGGATCTCTCCACAGCAGACACTGAGCAGCCCACTGGAGCAGCACAGTCTGTGAGCCATTACTGATTCCCTGCAGCTCTACAGCAGCGCACACTGGCACACTGACACAGGTAATGGGCTGAAGAGCTGGGACAGATACCAGTGTATTCTTACAGCAGCTGGGACTGGTGTTGAATCTGGAGTGTAAAGAGGGCATTAACACAATGAAAACTAAGATTTTTAAAAGGGCATCATAAAAAATTGTATTGTAATAAACTTTGTATTATTAAAATATTTGAATGTTGTAATTTGTTCTATGTGTATTTAATGTAATTTCTCCAAATGTACCTTTCAAGAAACAAAATGTATCGATATTTAAAATGTTTTTAAATATATTCAAGGAAAGGAACTGCTTAAAACCGTAAAATACCAAGAGATAATACTATTATTATTATTATTATTATTATTATTATTATTATTATTATTATTATTATTATTATTATTATTATACTGACTATTTAATCTTGTTTAATCAGTGATCTCTCGGAGACCAGACACAGGGAAGTGCAGCAGCAGCAGCTATGAGTGTGAGGGGAGCTGTGTTCCTGGGGCTGACTCTGTCAATACTGCCTGGTAAAGCCAACTTCCTGAAAGCAATTTCTCAGCTGCATTTCTGGCATAGCAGGAAAAATTGCAGTCATACAGTGATAGACAACATCCAGTGAGGTTGTAGCACTCCTGTTGCTCCCTATGTGGGTGTAAGTTTCAGAAGCCTGGACAGGCCAACCTTTAAAGGCTACATTTTCCAGTGTCCTTGTGGTTTTCCTTTCTCTCTTCCCATTGGCTTTTTCAAATTCTCACTTTTCAATCCTCTCACTCTGGCAATCTGCTCCTTTTTCTTCATACCCTAATTGTCAGCTGGAAGGGGGAAGTTTGTGTGCTTGTGTTTATCTTGCCCAGTGAAATACCTAATCTGTATATTGTTTGAGAGTAATATTATTTAGCCTCTGCTTTAATTTTTTTTGTCTGCCGCTCTAGATTATCTTCCACATTCAGTGTATTAGCTTAGTTAGGTAGTTTTGTATTCTTTTTTGATGTGGGTGTGTTTGTGTTCCTGGTTTGGGAATAATTTTTCTGCAAATAACATTTTTTCTGCCCTCCATGTTTTCCACCTTCTGAAGATCACTAATGCAATTTCCCCATTCATCACGGACTTCATTCCTATTTAAGGCCTGGACAACAACATCTGTTTGAGCTCTAACCATTTTTCTTTTTCATTTTGGGACTGAATTTCTTTTGTTACTTTTCAGGCCATTCAATGCATTTTTTGGTTATTTCCTGGTTATTTTGGACTGCCTGTTTAGACTGTTAGTACCTGCCATTCATAGTGGACATTCATTAGCAATATCTGTGTTACTCTGTGGGTGTGTGTGTAGAAATCTTTTTCATGTCCTGTGTCTTCCATCTTCATTTCTATATCCTCCTCTCCTATTCATTCTCTTCCATGTCTCGCACTGTGCAATCTTTTGCTTTACTTCTGTTTTGGTTAAATGTTTTATCAGACTTTGTGTTCAATTCAATAGCCCAATTATTTTGCTTTCAACTTGTCAGTCATGCTTGCTGACTTATTTTGTATTAGAATTGGCCAGTAGTCTCTCCTAAGGGAGGACAGTGCAGTTGCCTATCAACTGTGCAGGGTGACAGTTACAAGGTATCCAGATGCTGAAGTTACTGTAAATTGACACCTCATGCTGAGAGCCCTGCAGGTACACTGATGAGCAAGGTTATCATTGAAAAGTGACATTCATTCACAGTCCATTCTGATACAGACACATTAATACATGCAGTACGGAATTCAACACTTAGCTAAAGGATGTCCATGCACCTAAAGGTGATGTCCAATACATACATTTTATAACTGCATTTAATAGAACAAAAATAGAGACTTGAATATAAACACTTGCATTTTTCACTATTTGGTGACTCCTAATTGATATCACACTTGTTTGCTTTCTCTTATTTTGTGATGTCTTGCAGGTATGCTGGTTGGTTATCTGGTGGTGACGTATCCAGTGTTACAGATCTGTGCCCTGAGAGGCTCCTCTGTGGTCATACCCTGTACCTACGATTATCCTGCCAATGCTACAGTGACAGGGAGGATGTGGTCCCAGTTTAAAAATGATAGCCCCCCTGTTACACCACCCTATATTTATAACAGTAACAACAGTGGTCTCAATACTAATTACATAGGCAGAGTGCAGTACAATGGACTAGACAAGAACTGCAGCTTGAAAGTGATGGATTTAAGGAACATTGATGGCAACTGGAAATATTTCCTCAGAATAATCATAGACAGACCGGCAAATGCATTAACTGGTGTGCCTGGAGTGCTTCTAAACATTACAAGTAAGATCATAATCTCTTTCTACAGAAGTGAAGAACAAATGTCCTGTTTTTGCGACACATGCAAAGGGAATATTCTGAATTACAAAATGGTTGTGAATGCAACCCAGATTATCAGAAAAATAAACTGTAGCACAGGACAGACTAAAACAAATGACAAAATGGAATGCCCATTGACTATAATAGGGAGTGGAATGTCCATAGACTACAAAGGGGAAAACAGAAAACTAGTCTACACTCACCTAAAGGATTATTAGGAACACCTGTTCAATTTCTCATTAATGCAATTATCTAACCAACCAATCACATGGCAGTTGCTTCAATGCATTTTGGGATGTGGTCCTGGTCAAGACAATCTCCTGAACTCCAAACTGAATGTCTGAATGGGAAAGAAAGGTGATTTAAGCAATTTTGAGCGTGGCATGATTGTTAGTGCCAGACGGGCCGCTCTGAGTATTTCACAATCTGCTCAGTTACTGGGATTTTCACGCACAACCATTTCTAGGGTTTACAAAGAATGGTGTGAAAAGGGAAAAACATCCAGTATGCGGCAGTCCTGTGGGAGAAAATGCCTTGTTGATGCTAGAGGTCAGAGGAGAATCGGCGGACTGATTCAAGCTGATAGAAGAGCAACTTTGACTGAAATAACCACTCGTTACAACCGAGGTATGCAGCAAAGCATTTGTGAAGCCACAACACGTACAACCTTGAGGCGGATGGGCTACAACAGCAGAAGACCCCACCGGGTACCACTCATCTCCACTACAAATAGGAAAAAGAGGCTACAATTTGCACAAGCTCACCAAAATTGGACAGTTGAAGACTGGAAAAATGTTGCCTGGTCTGATGAGTCTCGATTTCTGTTGAGACATTCAGATGGTCAGAATTTGGCGTAAACAGAATGAGAACATGGATCCATCATGCCTTGTTACCACTGTGCAGGCTGGTGGTGGTGGTGTAATGGTGTGGGGGATGTTTTCTTGGCACACTTTAGGCCCCTTAGTGCCAATTGGGCATCGTTTAAATGCCACGGCCTACCTGAGCATTGTTTCTGACCATGTCCATCCCTTTATGACCACCATGTACCCATCCTCTGATGGCTACTTCCAGCAGGATAATGCACCATGTCACAAAGGTCGAATCATTTCAAATTGGTTTCTTGAACATGACAATGAGTTCACTGTACTAAACTGGCCCCCACAGTCACCAGATCTCAACCCAATACAGCATCTTTGGGATGTAGTGGAACGGGAGCTTCATGCCCTGGATGTGCATCCCACAAATCTCCATCAACTGCAAGATGCTATCCTATCAATATGGGCCAACATTTCTAAAGAATGCTTTCAGCACCTTGTTGAATCAATGCCACGTAGAATTAAGGCAGTTCTGAAGGCGAAATGGGGTCAAACACAGTATTAGTATGGTATTCCTAATAATCCTTTAGGTGAGTGTATATCTCCAAATCCCACACAGGGATCCTAAAATCCTGAACACACTTTCTTTAAAATAACCTAATATAAAAAAAAGTGGAATTACATGAAATGACAGCTGATTACTATGTACTGACAGGCCTGGAATACTCAAAACACACTAAAAACATAATAGGATTGTTTCACAAAACAGGAATATTTTGATTTACAAGCAGGTCTCACAAATGAAAAGTGTATAATAACAATTTATTAAAATCTATAATCCCAGTCTAGGATTTGGAGATATAGGCAGTCAAACCTATTTGTGGTTTGTTTTTCTTACCATTATATCCTTAGTGATTTACATCAGTAAGGTATCTAATCAAAATAATATTAGGCTATATGATCAGATATGATCTGTACAGTTCATAAACAGAAGAGAAGGTGAAAAGGTAATGATAGACACCATCCAAGAACAGTAAGTAACTCATTTAAAACAGCTCCTCACTCAGAAAGTTTTTTTTTCTTTTTAATATAGTGCTTACAGTCCTTCTGACAAAAATAATGGATTATATTTTACATATTCAATTCTGCGCATTTGAATGAATATTATTATTAATAATGTATTGTTATTGATTGCATTAATGTATATCTGATGCTCCTTTAAAAAAAATCCTGATCCTTAGATGTGGTTGGATATATCAGAAACTGAATGGCCATTTTCTACAATATTTTTTATTACATCTGCATATGGTGCCAAAGTTTCTGAAACCATCATAGACAGGAGCAGTTACAACTCAATCTTGGGTTTATTTTAACACTTACAGTTCAACTTCCGGGTAACAGTGGTAGCCTACATAAACCACAAATTAGTAAATCATAAAAGCATCCAAATGAAAAATCATACTTTTTTGTTCACACCATGGAAGAATAATGAAATAGCTACATTATTTTTTATGTTACACCGTCGTTATTAATGACAAGAAAACAAGAAAAGTTTTTTACTTTTCCAATTGCTTATTGAGAAACGAAAATCGAATGACCAAAACGTACACGGACCCCCAGGCTCTCCTCTCTGCCTCTCCACAACGGGAAGCCAGACACTTCCCCATTTTATCTAGGAGAGAGGCAGTCATGGGAAAGCAGCGAGTCAGGTGAATCTCCAGTGTGGTGGAAGAAAGTTTTGGAGTCGAGAGTTCTAGTCAGAATTTATTACGTGCACGGGAGGAACAGCACTACACAGAACTCAAAGGATTTTAGGCCGCATGACACTGCTCCCCAAAAGTTTTGAGACAGAACAAAGCTTTTATACCCCCTCTGGGACATACCCACATGGGGCCTTAACATTTTACAAACAGTGTCTGAATGGTCATTTCTAATAACTAGCAGAGATTTCATTGGCATTCTAAACTAAGCCTTCCCATCTCATTAATATTATAATCAATACTCATGGATAATAATCATTAACCTCTACATTGCCAGTTGCATTGGAAGGTAATTTGCAGATTAGACATTGCAAGTAAGGAATAATAATAGGGGAAAAAAGCTAAATCGAAATCCAAAGGAAAACAGTTGCATGTCACAGAGTCCGGTGTCATGGAGGAACTAAAATAATAAAAAAACAAGGTATTAAATAATTAGTCCAGAGCACTAGCTAGTCAATCAGGTAATTGTATTGTACTCAATTAATATTAGTAATAATATTAAAACAGATTTTTTAATGTTTTAAAACAGAAACATTGCAGCAGTTTTCCCCATTTAAAATGTATGTTTCAAACCTTCTGAACTCAAATCCTTAATATCTGTTCATTTTATAAAGATCTGCCCTCGGGAGTTAAAGTAACAATCTACAGGAAATGATGAGATCACTTTGGGAGACAATGTGACCCTGACCTGCAGCACAGAGAAGTGCTCTCCAACACAGACAGAGTTCACCTGGTTTAAGGATGGCCAGCCCACCTACAATTCCACATCAAACACACTGCACTTTAATCCTGTTTCCTATCAAGACTATGGAAACTACTCCTGTGCTTCAAAAGACAATACAAGTATACAGTCTCCTAAGATCACTTTGGATATTAAATGTGAGTATAATCTTTACACTTAGTTGAAATGAGAGGTGGGGTCTCCTTTTAGATGCAATGCATGCATTTATAGCTCTAGGCCTGTGAAAATATAGTAAAAGTTCAGTTAACCTATTGTGGCAATAGAGGGGTCATCAGCTACAGGCTTTAATACAGTCTCCTAGAGTCGACCACGCCACCCTCTTATGATTAAAGGAGAGGGACCTCTCATTTCAGATTAATACCCCAAGATTCCCCACAACAGGTATGCTTCACTTCAATGAAAAAGAGTAGGCGCACTGTAAAAGGATACCTATACACATGTATTTTAAATAGAAACTACTAAAACCATACTGTAGTCGCCGGGTACAAGAAGCACAAGGAATCTCAGGGTTACCTGCATTGTCCTAGCTTTATTGAGGGATTTGCACTTTAATACAAGTGGCTTTCTTTGCAGACTGTCCACAGATGAAAAGGGGAAAACCAAGATAAACACAAAAACTAAAGGAAGTAACAAAACAAATGGTGCTCCGGGCAGTTGTAAGGCACGAGAGTCAGTCCTCCTCTGTATTGCACAGCTACTGTTAGGAGGAGAGAGAGAGCTGAAGCATAGCTGGTGCTGATGTCATAATAGCCTCGGCGCTCATTGCCTGCCGAGCACCTATCACTAAGCACATGAGCACCTAATCAGTGCGCATCAGCTGCAGCCGTGCAGTGATAGACGGTGTCCTGCCACACATATAATTAAAACTGTAGTTAATACTTAGCGTAAAATACCAATTGAACCCCAGTTTAGTAAAAGGTGAACTTTCCGTTTCTCAGATGTCTCTTCAAAACTTAAGCTGAGAAAGAACAACTACCATGGTGCAAAATACAACTATGAAAACAAGTGAATCAAATCAGAACCCCACAAATGTGTTACCAAGAACTACTGACAATATGACAATTAGGAAAAGTTAAACAGAATAATAAATACCATGCCATGAAGAAATTAAATCAACACACCAAGTGAAACTTCTCCTAAGACAGCTATCCCAACTCAGCTTTTAGGCACAGGCACAACCATACATAACATTAACTGCAGCTTTAAAGTTAATTAGTTTGTCTCTGTCAAGCATGTGAGACAACTCACACAATCTTGCTTTCAACACAACACAGGGTCTATATTAGTACCGCTAGTATCCAGCACTCATATATGTATAGGTGTAGCCGATTCAGATTGGATCTACCCACCTGGGATTTGAACCGCGCACCACAGGCAGTTTCCCCCCAAAACGTACATAGACCTGCAGCGAGCAAAGTACAGCGTTAAGTGCTCTACACCAAAAGATCAGGAGGCTTAACAGCCTTATCAGGTGACCAGTCAGCACACTCATTTAAACCATCTCACCCACTACATATTATTTAATACCATGGCTTCCTGTCTCTAAAGTCTGGGAGAACTGGAAAATATCCAGCCCAGCTGTTAATCACCCCTACACCTACACTTACATATAATGTTGTGGAAATAATACTGACATTTAGTGAAACCAGGAAATTATTATTTGCCTGTTTTCTAAATTTATGTTTTCCAATGTGCCATGTAATCAGTAAGATATATTTCCAGATTCCATCTAAGTGAAAGGTCATATTAAAGATGTATTTGTTCTCTCTTCCAGACGCCCCAAAGGACACCTCAGTGTCAGTCAGCCCCTCTGGTGAAATAGTGGAAGGCAGTTCTGTCACGCTGACCTGCAGCAGCAATGCAAACCCACCAGTGCAGAACTACACCTGGTTTAAGACCAATGGAGCTGCTGTCTGGGAGAAAGGATCAGGGCAGAGTATCACCATTACAGAGATCAGCTCTGGAGACAGTGGGCAGTACTACTGTGAAGCACACAATACACATGGAGCTCACAACTCTACAGCTGTATCTGTGACTGTAGCAGGTATAGTATGAGAAATATTAAAATCATTTTTTTTACAACCTCAAGAGGTAAAACAAGGTCTAAAAATACAGGCGATTTTGTAAAATGCAGTAAGACATTCTCTGTTTTCTTGCTGCTGGTGTTCATTCTGCATGTAAAAATAATCTGATAAACTGTAAACATTTTCTCAAAGGATATGTGATAAGATATATCATTATTATTATTCACAATCTTACACAAATCACTTCCATCCAAGAGTCAAAAACATCTATCAAAACTGTGAATCGATTTAATCGAGTCAGTTTAGCAGCTCTTGGCCAATCTGCTGAGAGACACACAGTCAGGTTACACAACAGTATGAGCACACAGGAAAGGGATCACAGTGTGTAAATGCTGAGCAGGGGCATCGGGTCAGCATTGGCTGTTGATTGAAAGGTGCATTGTTTTTTTTTTGTTTTTTTTCAAACAATTTATATATTTTATGCAGTTCCATACAGTGTCTTCTGCTTGATTGTTTCCACATTTCACCACCAGAAAACCCTGTCATATCCCATACCATTTTTCTCTCCCCTTTGCCCTGGCTCTGTCCCACACCTTATTTGTGAATAATTGATTTGCATTCACTGTTCAATTAACACACAGTTACCTATCTCTGTTCATTCACTATATATTCTCCTCCGATAGCAGACTTCTCTGCAAAGTCTTGCCTGTCCTTATAGCCGGATTTCTGAGCCTTTTGTTATTTGTTATTGTCCTAGTTACTGACCTTAGCTTTCCCTTCCTTGATATTGCCTTCTGGGCTAACCCTCTAGTATTGTTTGCCTGATCACCTGACCTCCTGCTAGTTGACAGACCCTCCTTTGATACGGTGATTGCCGGTCCCAGGCCTTTGGCCTGTTTTCTGACTTAGTCTTCACTAGCCCTGCACTTGGATCCATCACCCCTGTCCACATGGGCAATAACAGTTGAATTTATACAGTAGTATTCTTTAACATGTTATTATCTTTTTTTGCTCCATTCCAGGTAAATTCAATTTAGCCCTGATTCTTGCGGTGTCAGGGACTGTGCTATTCATCAGTATTGTAGCACTGGTTGTCTTCATTGTGGTAAATAGGTGAGTGGGTTCAGAAACAACCTGTAAAACCTTGTGTATTATGTGGTTTATCAATATATGTATATAATACAACAGGGATCACACTCAAATATTATTTATTTTTTCAATTCATTTATTTAATTTAACGATAAAACATTTTCACCCTTAAGGCTTCATCAGTGTCTGGACTTTTTGTCCACTTCTTTTACTTTTTAGAAACTTTTTCAGTTGATTTTCGTTAAGCCAATTAGATAATTAGATAAGAAATTAGATAATTGAATCAATGATTGATCTCAATTGCCAAATGAGCTTAAATCATACATAAGGAAGTCAACCATGCAATTTAATTCTAAACATCACATAAGATTAAAAGATAATACGTGAGTAGGTTTAGAACAGTTTGTAAAACCTTGTATTGCATGTGTATTATGTGGTTTATCAACAATCACCTGTTGGTGCATTAAGTAACTAAGTGTCTCACAGTGGCCCAGTAATTTTTACTGGTTGCTCAGAAACTGTTTTTAAAAGCCGATCACAGCGCCACTGAAAATTTTCCACCAGCAATCAGAGAGAGTGGGCCTAGATGGATGATTCTTTTTAACAGCACCATTACCTGTTGCTAGTACAGCACACCCGCTATACCCACTGTTGTAGGGATTTAATATCAATGACACCCTGGTCTTGGCACATGTCATGGACTGTAACCTCTGAATGACCTCAAACCAAAGAACTATGAGTCCCCTGTTTAACAGTGGCTCAGCAATCTCCTGTATCAGAGCTCACATTCGAAAGAAATGCTCACCTCCATATGGAAAAAAATCTGGGGGCTTTCAATTTTGGGCTGTGCGAATTGATTTCCAGCTGGTGCCAGGAGGAGCCCCAGGGTCAGCCCAGGAGGAAGAGATGCTGCTTAACCAATATATTTCTGGATTAACATTGATTCTCCTCAAGCAAGAACTTTTGCAGCACGTACAGAGAGAACCAGCTATGGCATTTAACCAGGTGTTGAAAGAGGCATTGGGTCTTGATTGCCCCAGAGAAGACTCCTCTGAACTCCTCTGAGATGAGTGGAAAGTTGCGCTGTGGGCCAAGTTGCTGGAAGACCTGCAGAAGCAGGTGCAGAAGCTGGGCCACCTGTTGAAGGATGAACTGGGTTGGCCAGGCCCCACAGAGGTGTCAGTGCAAGGGTCAGTCCAAAGGAGGCAGGGTGGAAGACAGGAAGTACCAGCCTCAAGTCGAACCCCACAGGAATGAGCAAGGCCAGCACATCTGCCTCCAGTGTGGGCAAGAGGGGCATATTGGTGGGGACAGCGCAACTGACACGACAGCCTCCTGTGCGGATTCCACCCTGCAGTGAGATGGTGCTGTGGGTGCATATAGCTGAATTCTCCAATCAGACCAAACATTGTTTCCTGATTGAGGCCCTAGATGACAGCCAAGATTTGCAGTTGGCACAGACAGGGTTCGACAGGGTGAGGTCTCCTTAAAACTCTTGAATCTCTGTTCTTACCCTATAGATGTGGCCCAGTGTTGGTTACTCGCCAAGCTCTCGTGTATCAACCAGAGGGAGATATTTTCAGGGAAATAAGTGGTGTTTCAATACAAGTACCCTGAAGTAGTAGAAGTAGATGTCTGCCCGGTCCAGTCCTCGGGGGTGGAAGGTTCGGTAGAGTAGGTCGAAGAGGCAACAGGCTTGTCTCCCTAGCAGTGCGTTCATTTAGAAGCCCTGTTAGAACAATAGCGGCGCATGTCTGCCGCCCATGAAGAAGACACTGGATACTGTTTATCACCACATCCCAACCAGAGCTGCTACAATAAATACATCACTTCTTATTTACCTAGACGAATTGTCTGTTTCCCTGATTTTGACACCCACTTGAACCATTTAGATCAGATTTTTCAGATAACACAAATTTCAGCTAAAGTTGTAGCCCCACAAATACCGCCTGTTCCAGAAGGAGGTTGTGTGCCTTGGTCATAGGGTGAGTAGACAGGGGTGACCCCTGACCCAGAGACAATCACTGAAGAAGAGAATTTGGTGGTTCGTGTTACTGTACCGCAGGTGTGGACATTTCTAGAGTTCATGGGGTACTACCGATGCTGCATTCCTGCCTTTAAAAAAATTGCCGCCCCCCTTCTTGGGTTGCTGGTGGGTGTGGTGCCCTTGAAGAAGATTGCCCCCTTTCCAGGAGAAGGGACCACAGAGAGTTATGTTAGTGGATGGGGAAAGTCCTGAGAGGGCAGTTGAAAGTGTAGTGGATTCAACAGGTGACCATGCGATAGACCCTTGGCTCGGTGGCAACAGGAAGACTCAGCAGTACAGGAAGTGCTAGAGCGGGTAGGGAGACGAAAATATCCTCCTTCGGAGATATCCCTCTTGTGGCCATTAGAAGCCAGGCGGATGTTGCACGAATGGCCCAAACCAAGACTACATGAGGGGGTGTTGGTGCGCCAAAGGGTAGACTGTGTTATGGGGGACCCCTTAGATAGTGTCACCATTGACCATCTGTGCTGGTTAAGGAAGACCTATTCTCGTGAAACTACACAGTGAAATATTTCTAGAGGACTGTTATTCAACCCTTTGCTTCCTTTGATTGCATTCACAATGACAGGGGGACTAGTTTGAGTTCAAACTAATGGCCTATCTTGCAAAAATGTACAGGGTTAGAAAGAGCAGGACCACTCCCTACCATCCACAGGGCAACAGGGCCTGAGAAAGAAAGGACCAGACCTTGCTCTCCCTGCTGGGGCTGAGCATAGTAAATGGCCAGATTAGCTCCCCAAGTTGATTCACACATATGCTAATATTGTGCACGAGGCGACTGGCTACTCAACATTTTCTATTTATGTTTGGCCGGCTGGTGCATCTCCTGATAGATGTGGCAAATGGGGGCTCTGAAAGGTATTCACCCCCTTGGACTTTTCCACATTTCATTGTGTTACAACTTGAAATCTGAATGGATTTAATCAGGAGTTTTTGCCACTGATCAACACAGAAAATGTCCATAATGTAAGTGAAAAATATAATCTGCAAATTGTTCGAAATTAATTACAAATACAAAACAGAATATAATTGAATGCATAAGTAATCACCCCCTTTGTTTTGACACACCTGATTGAGCTGTGGTGAAACCAATTGTCTTGTGTGCAATTAAGGTGTGTCACATGATTTCACGTTAAATACACCTGTCTCTGGGAGGTCCCACAGTTGGTTAGTACAATTTGTAACGAAAAGGAAGGAAAATCCAAAGAAAATCCGGAATAAGGGTGCAAAAACACCAATCATGGGTAGGATACAAGAACATTTCCAAGGCATTGAATATCCCTCAGAGCACAGTAAAGTCCATTATTAAGAAATTGAGAGAATATGGCACAACTGTGAATCTGCCAAGATCAGGCCGTCCTCAAAGACAGGCAAGAAGGGCACTAATCAGGGAGGCCACCAAAAGGACTATGGCAACTCAAAAGGATTTACAGTCTTCCACGACTGAGCTGGGAGACACTGCGCCTGGAAACCTTGTAATGATAGAGGGCAAAATGCTGAAGACTGCAAGAGAGCTGAGACTTGGGAGACTTACAGTTAGGTCCATAAATATTTGGATACACAATTTTCATAATTTTGGCTCTGTACACAGCTACAATGGATTTGAAAGGAAACAATGAAGTGTATACATTCCTCTTTAATTTGAGGATACTTACATCCAAATTGGGTGAATGATGTAGGAATTACAACTGTGGGGAATGACAGAAGAATTCTTTCCCTGTTCGCCAGATCAAGAACACAGGAGGTAGGTGTATCTGTGCCAAAGTCAATACAGAGTAAATACAGAGGGTTTACCACAAGAGGTAAACAGGAAACAGGAAGACCAGATTAGAATGTACCAAAAAAACATCTAAAGAACCCTGTACAGTTCTGGAACAACATACTATGGACAGATGCGACAAAGATCAACTTACCAGAATGATAGGAAGAGAAGAGTATGGAGAAGCAAAGGAACTACTCATGATCTGAAGCATACCACCTCATCTGTGAAGCATGGTGGAGGTAGTGTTATGGCAAGGGCATGTATGGCTGCCAAGGGAACTGGTTCCCTTGTATTTATTGATGATGTGACTGCTGACAAAAGCAGCAGGATGAATTCTGAAGTGTTTAGGGCAGTGCTTAATTTGTAAATCCGAAGGTGCCAGAACACAAAGTGTATATGAGAGCAGAGGGGTGACGAGGCAGGCACTGGTCCCGGTTATAGTGCAGCATGTTCTAACGGGTGGTGGCGACGGGGTCCATAACCGTTAGAGTGGGGGGGCGGGGGGTTGGCGACGGTCCAAATCCGGGATCCTGGATGCCAGATCTAAATTCGGAGGTACCTAATCCGGATCCGGCTTGTTCCGGCACAAATTAAGCCCTGGTTTAGGGCTATATTATCTGCTCAGATTCAGCCAAATGCTTCAAAATTCATTGGACAGCGCTTCACAGTGCAAATGGACCATGACCCGAAGCATACCCAAGACTTTTGTAAGGCGAAGAAGTGGAATGTTGGAATGATGGCTAAGTCAATCACCTGACCTGAATCCAATTGAGCATGCATTTCACTTGCTGAAGGCAAAACTGAAGGCAAGATGCACCAAGAACAAGCAGGAACTAAAGACAGCTGCAGTACAGGCCTGGCAGAGCATCACCAGGGAAGAAACCCAGGATCTGGTGATGTCTATGGGTTCCAGACTTCAGGCAGTCATTGACTGCACAGGATTTGCAACCAAGTAACGAAATTCACAATTAAATTCATGCTTATGTTAGTCTGTCCAAATACTTTTGAGTCCCTAAAATTGGTTGGACGACATATAAAAATTGCTACACCATTCACCCAATTTGGATGTAACCACAAATTCAAATTAAATATGAAAGTCTACACTTAAAGCACATCTTGATTGTTTCCTTTCAAATCCATTATGGTTGTGTACAGAGCCAAAATAATGAAATTTGTGTCCTTGTCCATATATTTATGGACCAAACTGTATCTTCTAGCAGGACAATGACATACAATTATATATTCAGAGACACTGTCGTAGAAACAAGAGACATATGCACTTACATACATGTCAGCACTTTATGAGTCTTATTATATTAATTACAGATATTTGCACTTGCACTTTATTATAGTTTATTGTTGCCTAAGCTGTCCTCTCCCCTCCAGTATTGGCCAGTGGAATAAGTACCTACAGAAAGAGAACACTAGTAGAAGAACATTAGTAAAGCACTTTCTATAAACATATCCTTACCTGCAGTCCTGGCTAGGAGTCCTGTTGGTCGGCTGGGGCTGGTCCGGGTTGCCTAAGAGAAACAGAAGCAAGACTGGAGACTTTTTTGGTTAAAAGTGACCTATTGGAATCATTACACATCATGCTTACCTGTTTGTGGTTTGTTGTGCTGCCACTCTACCAAGAGGAATAAAGATAAACCAATTATTGCTGCTGAAGTTTATTTTGTATAATTGGTAGAGGGGATTAGAATTGTAATCTTGCTATATAGTTATATATATAGCTAGATTATTATTTTATGATTTTCTTTCTTTTGTTTCTGGGTAGGGATTTTAGCATTTAATCACCCTGGGATATTAAAGGTGGGTTTTAGTTTTAGTTTTAGCATGATTTTTATTCCCCTGAAAAAGTGTAGTGTACTTTGTGTTGCTGGGTGCAGTCTTCGTGCCCTACCCTATCTTAAAAGTGTATATAAAAACACCTGGTCATACTTACCTGTGCCTTTTGTGGTGTTTTGGGTAATTGGGTTCAACAAGATCTTCCACATAACCAGAGGTGGCGTAGTCGGGTTAATGTGTACATGTTGATCATCACCCATAAGGTGTGACACTTCAACAAAGATAACAATCTCACAGCCATCTCTTATCTCCTCCACAGAAGGAAATCCTCCCAGCCAACACAACACAGTCGCAACAGAACAGCAAACCCTGAGGTAAATGTGAACGACAAGCAATAAACAAGAGAAGAATTATTCAAGTAGAGTTAAATAATGTCCAAAGTAATTTATCTTCAGAATCACTATTAAAGGCTATGTCACACTACATGATTTTTAGCCTGATTTGAGCCTGATGTTCGTATAGTGTGAGACAGTCCATGATGCAATCGCTTGCCCTCCTATCCAATTGTAAGATAGTCGGAGCCCCTACAATTTTATTAAACATATTTAATATCGGTACCGATTGTGTAGGGTGATGAGATCAGCATCACATGGAGACCAGCAGCAGCCAATGAGAGTTCAGCTCAATGAAGATGAAAAAAGAAACAGGAAGCATAAACATGACAGGAGAATTTGATTTTCATACGTATTTATTGAAATACTCTGGCACGTTATTTAAAAATACTCTAATACAGGGAAAATTATATTTTGAAATACAAATACCAATTAGTATCTGTAATTGACACAGCTCTGCGCACAATATTGATACCTACAATCCGATGATCAAACTGTGGGATGGATATAGCCTATGGTGTTGCTCAGCTCCAGCTCTCACAGCAGAGTATACAGGCTATTGCCCTCACCTCCCAAGCGATGTCTTCAACCACATCCTCTTTTCGCTCTGCTTTTTGTGTTTGTGAGCACCAGACTTGTAGTACTCAAGTCTGGGACTCGGACTCATGAATTCGGATGCATGTGCTTTCTTACATAATGATTTGTATTTTATATACCAAAGCAGAACAAAACAAAAAAAACTGACGGATATTACTAGATGTTCTTATGCAATAGCCATTTCACTTGAGCGTACAAACTGGAGCGTGTGGTTTTTATAATCTTTAATATGATATGTCTAGTAAATCTAGAGCAAGATCATAAATCTAGACCCCCAACCCCCATTTAAAATACCTACAGAATCAAAGATAAGGTGTGTTCAAGAAACAAAATGGCTATCATACTACAATTGAACTAATTGGTACTTTAGAAAACCACCCCTAAGTAATTGAGCAGCACTTACGTTATTTTCTTAAAAATTTATGTCTCATTCGTGGTGCACAGATTTGCACAGTTCTGTAGAATTCCACCAATCCCATTGATGGAGCTGTGCAGATCTGCAGAAACACAACCTTAGTGTTATGACATCTGATTTATGCTGCTGTGTTGCACTCTGGGACCAGGAGGAAATAGACAAAACAGTAAGTCTGTCTTGTTGTGATTAATTGTGGTCAGCAATGGACGTGTCTGTTGGACATGCGGGAAAGAAACATTTTGATTACAGTGCTAGTGCAAATGTGAAGGGGGTACATTTCTATTTGGCCAGCAGTGCCACTAAGATTGCAAAACTACACCACCTAGTGTTTTAATTGAGCAATCAGACTCAAACCTCCAATACTTATAGAAAGATAAATCACAGGTTCTTTTACCTGGGGTCCACACCAATAAGTCTACAACACAGAGACTGACATTTATTTAAAGGCTAAAACAAGTTTTAAAACAAGATTAAAACGGTCAAAGTTAAAAGCCAAGGCAATCCAAAAAAAGTTAAAATCCAGAACACTGTCTGAAAGAAACTCAGTCTCTGCAGCAAAAAATAAAAGCTTCCAGAAGGTTGTCCAATCCACTGCTAGAGCAATGTCTGTAGAATTTGCTTGTATCCAGGTATAGATGCAGTCTTTAAAACGCAGTCCAAAAGTTCATCCAATGTTCATGAAGAGCTTAAAAAGTTCTTAAGAAAACAGTTAAAATCCAGTTTACAACAAATATAGCAGCAGCCGAGAGATTTAAAAAACGCATACAAAAGATACAAATTAAAGTACAACAATTTGCATTCTTGCAGGGATGAGGTTTTGAGTCTGAGTCTGAGTCTCAGTCTCAGTCTTAGACCCTGTTCACCAGGGGCATTGCTAGACAAAAAGCTGTACTGGGGCACAGGCCCCCCATTACTCATATCGCTTTTTTTTTCTTGAATGCCTGCTGCATGCAGGAATTGTGCAACACAATGCACTATACAAACTTCCCTTGCTTAACCCACTACTCCTACACTGTAACAAGTACTGCGGAAGGTAAACATGTAGAGATATTAATCTTTTGGAAAATATTTATTTAAGTATCTTCAACATACTAACAGGCATTCACTGTATATGCAAATAACAAAACCTAAGTAAATTCTGACTAGCGTGCCGACCTGGACTTCTGTGTGCGTGCTGCAGTGGCTGTTATATCAGCACACAGGCATGCACGCATCAGTTTGTGTTTTCGGTTAAACTGCTTTGCTTTTACAAGCATTGATTGGGTTACTGCAGGGGTAGTCAATTATTTTTTGTCAGGGTCCACATCTCTTGGACAAGGTATAGTCAAGGTCCAGACTCCAGAGGGGGGAGGGGGGGGAAATCACACCTCCAAATGACCCTTTCCAACACACACACACACGCAATTCTGTGAATTAGTAATATACCCCATTGCTTATATTTAGTACATTCATTTGACATAGTACAAAAATAAAACATTTAAATAAATGTAAATATAATTAATAAAGCACTTTCAGACCATTTTTAATTGTTTTAATTTGTTAAAGATTATTGTAGGAATATAGATAAACATAATAGAAACTTTCAAGCATTTCACATCTTACTAGATTCAAGACTTTACCACTTCCCTTCATCACTGTCCACTGTTCAAAATTAATGTTGCAAAATGAGGGCAAAGAGGATTGAGGAATTCCTGGTGGGGATGTGGCGGTCCCCCAGAAGATTTTGACAATTGGAGACCTGAAATGCATTTCGAAGTCGAAAAACATAGCTCAAAATCTCCATGAAATCAGGCAGATCTGGACTCAAATATATCTTTGCTTCACAACCACATATCACCAGCGAAAAATCACATATCAACTGACATTACGCAGGCAAACTAAACATGGTTTCTGGTACTTGTCAATCACAGATCTATTTCGGTGGAGCTCTGTAACTGTAACGGGTGAGGATGCACAATTTTCTATTTGTGCGCCTGCTAGAAATATGCGGAAATCAGCTGTTTCCACCACTGATGTAGGAGTTTCTAGGTGAATACAAGATATGGCACCATGAGCACCCCCCTTCCCTGGTCGTGTGTATGCACTTTTATATTTTGTAGGCGAAGTTGAAATATGTCCACACAACAAACAATCAGCAGGTTAGCTGTTTATTCATAGCAATCAGGAAAACAAAGTGAATACCTGTGTTTTTGATGAGTACAAAGTGACGTTCTTGCCCCAGTCCAGAACGTGTACAGAGACGCAGAACCAGGAATCTGCACACAATCAACTCACTGAATAACGGGGACACTAGCTCTGTATAGGACATCCCATTTTAAAACATCACATCCTATTGGCTAATAACCAGGAAGGGCCACTACTAAGTTCCACACAAGAACAAGCATTGAGTGCAACAAACCTCCATAACAATTTAAAAGACAAACAAACAAAAAAAATCATGATAATAAGTTGTTTACAATTATTCTCATGGTCCATTGAAAAGCATCTGGCAGTCCGGATTTGGCCCGTGTTCTGCCTTGACTACCCCTGGGTTACTGCATTGCTGTCACACTGCGTGGGGCTCGGGAACAGGGGACCCAATTGCAGTGCATGTTCGAGGAATGGTCAGACAGGCGTGGGTCGGGTGTTAGATCAGGGCAATACAGGGCTACGCACAGACATGGTCGTGGTCACGGGCAATGGTCATGCGATCAGGCAAACAGAGCAAGCACGGGAGAGACAGAGTCGTGGTCGGGAAGACAGGCAGGAGGTCAAGGAAAAAAGGAAATCCAAGGCACGAGGAAACAAGGCTAAATGGAGAGGGCACAAGGAGAAAGCTCAGAATTACAGGGTGAACTGACAAAACGTCACCACAACTGAGGGAAGTGAGGGGATTATAAAGGAACAGGAAACTAGGTAGGGAGGTGCAGGGCAAATGGGAACAGAGGGTGGAAGCAAGAGTGCACAAGGGTGATGAGGAATGTTAATGGGATGATTGCTGGGAGAGTGCTAGGAAAGGCAGGGAAATGGTGGCGGGGATAGTGACCATGACAATTGCATTTAGATCCATTGAAATTTAACAGTATGCAATTTTCAGGTGTAAAATACATTGTGAAATTGTGAACAGGACCATGTAACTTTATTCACTTGTGCGAATTTTGCATTAAAACTATATCAATTTAACCGAACCAGGTTTACATTCAAATCAATGCATTTTAAAAAAAGACCAGCTGTTTACTATGCAATCCGAAATGCAATTATATTGAGCTGATCAGTACAATTACAAATGCCGGCTTTTGAGGTAACAACTGGGACGATGCAGAAATTAAAGCGCTGTTTACAATGTGAGTCAAACTTTGTGGGCCACCTTTTGAATAAAAGATCTGGAGGATTAGTGGTAGGAGTGTGTTACAGACCACCCAACTCAGATATTCAGCAAGATGTTGAATTGTACAGTGTAATCAGGACTGCATGTAGCAAGGATGTGGCTGTTATAATGGGTGATTTCAATTTCCCAAACATAGACTGGGAAAGCCTGGTTGGGACTACAGAAGCAGAAATAGAAATGGTTGAGATGGTAAATGACTGCTTTCTAACTCAATTTGTCAGGGAACCAAGCAGGGAGAGAGCATGCATTGGCTTGAACTTTTAAATGACCAAGATAGAGTCAGAGGGAAACTAGTTAGAGAACCAATGGCAAACTGTGATCACAATATAGTTGGCTTTGAGGCATTCTTTCAAAAACCAAGGTCCAAGTCTAAAACAATGGTCTACAATTTCAGAAAAGCAAACCTTGAAGGTATGAGGCAGCACTTAGAAGAGGTAGACTGGAGCACATTGGATACAGATTCAGTTGAAAATTGATGGTTATATTTTAAGAATATACTACTTGAGGCTCAGGAGCAATTTGTACCAAAACCTAGCAAATTGAGGACCAACAAACATTGGCCAAATGGTTTAATAGAGGTATGCAAAAAAATATAAAGAGAAAGAAAAAGTTGTATAGCGCATACAAAAGGGATGGAGATTAAACAAAATACATAGAATATGTTGAGCTGCAAAGAGATCTTAAGAAAGGGATCAAGAAAGCAAAGAGGGAAATAGAAAGAAACATAGCTCTTGGAGCTAAAACTAATGCAAAGAGCTTTTTTCAATATTTCAACAGCAAGCGGTCAATAAAGGAGGAATTGAAACAGATAAAGGGCAAAAATTGAAGTATCTTGGAAATTGAACAAGATGTGGCAAATGTTCAAAATGAGTATTTCACAGAGGTTTTCACAAAATAAAAAACAGATAACATGCCACAGGTTAACAATCAGTCCAGTCAAACCCTAAGAGATCAGGATAAATGAGGAGGAGGTACTAAAGGGATGAGCAGAATTAAAAACAAATAAATCACCTGGGCCAGATGCTATATTTCTAACAGTACTTAAAGAAATTAGGGAAATGATTTATAGTCCTCTAACTCAAATATTCCACATGACACTTAGAACAGGGGATGTGGCAACTGACTGGAAGACAGCAAATGTCAAACCAATCCACAAGAAAGGGGACAAAACTGAGCCAGGAAATTACAGACTAATCAGACTCACCTGCATCACCTGTAAAATGTTGGAAAAAATTATTAGACAGAAAACAGAGGAGCATCTTAAAGAAAACCATATTCTTGGAGATAGTCAACATGGGTTTAGACGAGGCAGATCATGTCTTACTAATTTATTAGACTTTTTTGAACACGCAACTGCAGCTGTAGATCATGTGAAAGCATATGATATGATATACTTAGATTTCCAAAAAGCTTTTGATAAGGTTCCACACCAAAGACTGATCCTCAAATTGGAAGCTGTAGGCATTCAGGGTAATGCAAGTAGATGGATTATGAACTGGTTGATGTCTAGGAAACAGAGGGTGTCGATTAGAGGAGTCGCTTCTAACTGGAGTGAGGTTGTTAGTGGAGTTCCACAGGGATCAGTACTAGGGCCTTTGCTTTTTCTAATCTATATTAATGATCTGGACTCTGGGATAGTTAGCAAACTTTTCAAATTTGCAGATGATACTAAAATAGGTGGCTCAGCAGATACAATCTCGGCAGCACAGGCTATTCAAAGGGACTTAGATAACATTCAATTGTGGACTGACACCTGGCTGATGAAATTCAATGTCACAAGTGCAAGGTAATACATGCAGGTAACAAAAATGTCCATTATAATTACACTATAGGAGGAATAGAACTAGATGAAGTAACACATGAGAAAGACCTAGGAGTCTATGTGGACTCCTCACTTTCTCCATCCAAACAATATGGGGAAGCAATAAAAAAGGCAAACACAATGTTAGGGTATATTGTCAAAAGTGTAGAATTTAAAACAAAGGAAGTAATGTTAAGACTGTACAATGCACTAGTTAGAGTTCATCTGGATACTGTGTACAGTTCTGGGCTCCACACTTCAAGAAAGATATCGCTGCTCTAGAGGCAGTTCAGAGGAGAGCAACCAGACTTATTCCAGGTCTGAGGGGAATGTCCTACTGAGAGATTGAGGGAACTGAACCTTTTCACCCTGGAACAGAGGAGTCTACGTGGGGCCTTGATCCAAGTCTTCAAAGTCATGAAAGGCATCGACCGCATCAAACCAGAGGAGCTTTTCCAGATCAGCAGGGACACATGCACCCGGGGACACAAATGGAAATTGGGCTTCAAGGCATTCAAAACAGAAAACAGGAGACACTTCTTTACACAGAGAGTAGTCACAATCTGGAACTCAGTTATTAATGGACACCAAACGAGCACAAAGGGTCGAATGGCCTCCTCTCGTTTGTAAACTTTCTTATGTTCTTATGTTCTTACTGTATGTTTGTCTAAATGGTTCTTAATGTGGGTGGAAGATAAACTGAAGGAAGTGTCCGAGCGCTGCTGTCTATGAGGATATAACTATACAAGCGATCAGGCTTCTTTCGATGGCTATCAATCACTCGCCTGACCAAGTTAAAAGGAAAATAAAAATGCAAAGATCAGACTTTAAAAATGACAACAAACATGGTGGAGTGCAGAGAAAAGGTTGCACATTTTTACGTGGAACTCAGAAGAAATACTGAGCAGCAGCTTGGATTGTTTTGGACAGATCGACCTGCAGCAAACAGCACCATAGAGACAGACACTTTTGAAGGACTATTACTGTAATATTTTATATGTACTGTGTGTGTGTATGTAATATACATTTTCAGATTATAAATCTCAATAGGCTATTGATAACTAAAGCATACAATTTCTTGTGATTTAATGTAGATGTCCAACTAAATGTGCTTCGCTTTCAGGTGAATTGTATAACAACACTTTTAGACTTGCAAAACCGAAGATAGACATTTGAAAAGGGAAATATATTATTTCGATTCCCCATTAAACCAGAAACCAGGACTGCTGTTAGTTTTGTTGGCATGTTTGCAAAATAATTTAATAACATTAAATAAATATAGATATTGTTTTATAAACGTTTAAATCTGTATACATTTTTAAATCACTAATTAATCACTGAAACCCTTGGAATAGCGACATAAACAAGAGTTCACCATCCCTGTATTAGGGTAATGTACAATGATATCAAGGGCTGCTGCTCTTCCTCTGATTATAAATTATGACTTTACAAATGCAGCCTTGTTAAAATCAAGTCCTGAATGTAATTTCTGATGGAGGAAGCTGTTAACAGGCATCTTTCACATGTACCCCCTGACCTCCAAGTAGCCTCTGATCACAACTAATATTTTTAAAGTGTACCAACAGGGCCAACGGGTTAATTGAATAAAAATGCACTGTTTCTATTTATTATTTGTCTGAAGTCCTTATCCAAGGCTTACAGGGTTCTCAAGCACTAAAATATAATGTGATATATAATATTATATAATTATATACAACATGCAACAATTTTGTGTTTGTATAGAACATTTACTTTTGATAACTTCTATTAACTAGTGTTAAGTATATCATTAGGAAAATTGACAGTGGAAATGGTCTCTTACAGAGTTTATTTAATTTCATGTTGATGGATGGATCACGTGTGTTTCCACGAGATGTGGAGAGTTTAGAGGCTGTGTCGGAGCTCCCCACTGTAAATAGTTTAATGAAATGGAAGGTATCTGATATCTGATCAAATATCAGGACAAATTTGCTGACTAAAGTCCTATTATCTAGTTACCCCCACACATACAACCCACAGTGGTCAAGTTCTCTGAAAACAAGAGCGGGTTGATACACAAGTTACCACAATACTTTACTAATATGAAGCGGTGAGGTTGATCTGCATGAATTCACCTTGAGGCTGTTTTGTTTTATACAGATATAGGTTTATTAAAATGTAAATAGACAACATGTATTTGCAAAGATAGGACAGAGACAAGCAGGGTGGATAATATTAAAAGTAAGAGTGAGAGGAGATCTAGCCAATACTCGAGTTTTGACTCGAGGCACAAAACATGTAAAATAACAAACAAGTATTTTAATTACGCTACCCAATCCTACACTTTAGATCTCATACAAAACTAGGTTTTATGTAATTGTGATTGACCTAATTCTTGACTAGTACACAAAATACACTACCTGTGTGGTTTACTGAGATTCAATTATGCAGACGTTCGATAGCGGGGAGGGCTGGCAGACTGTGTCGCCTTGAGGACGGTTGAAAAGCTTTCAGGTTTTTGGTGTAGAAGTTCTGGTTCTGGATGCGTTCGGTCTTCCTGGATTTCGTCTCCTTGGTTTCTTCTCCCAGGTTGTTCCACTCCAAATTGTACCACTCCCAATTGTGCCACTCCAAATTGCTAGTTTTAGCTTTCTGTTTTTATACATTTTATACAAAGAGATTCTAATATCTTTCCTTCCAAACTTCTGATTGGTCAGGTTTGGGATAATAAAATTGAAATTTGAATTGAAGCAGTCTTTGCCATTCCTCTCCCTTGATTCCTACAGAATGTGTATTGGGGTGTGATGGCTTTGAGGAATGTGAAAATTGGTTCAAATGTTACCTAGAATTTCTAACTCTCTAAATTGTCAAGTTTTAGTTCTATCAATTACATTTTCAAGTCCCTCAAAGCATAACCTTACAGTTGATACCAAACAAGGCAGGTGTTCTTATTCTTTTTTTTTTTTTGTTAAATGTAGTTTTCTTGAGATTCCAAGGGGGCTGGTCTGATACCCATGTCAGTTCAGGATCAATTAGGATGTGTGAATAATTCTCTTATCAAATGTTAAGGTAGCATTGTATGTGAAATATAAATGGTGCAATGGTTGTTTTAGCTAATGCTCTTTCTTTTAAGATGAAACATGGCTTATTCATGTTTTGGTTCTGAGGTAGTACTTAAGTGTCATTAACTTAGTTTTAAGTCACCTTTTATGGTTTGTTATCAAACTGAAGAAGAAGCTGGGTAAAACTTCTGTTAGCAGCATGTAGTTTGTATTTGGGTTTGTTGCCCTGGTCTATGGAATATATAAAGTACCTTGAATGTCTGTGTTTCACAAAATAAATCTTCAATTGGAATGTGATGCTAGTCTCTCTGGAGACGGGGCATGGCAGCTCATTTGTCAGTTGTGGGGGTCTTCCAGCATGGACATGTTATCTGTCGTACTTTGGTGAGCACAGGCCTGTCGTAAAACACAGAACTTCAAAACTGTCTCCTAAAGTCCTTTAACTCAAGCCTACATTTCTCAGTTAGGAAGGTATATGCATTTCTGTATATATTTGCCAAAATAAGGTTGTATGATTTACACCACAACATAGGATTTCAGATCAGTCATAAAGTGTGTGACCCCCTGTTCTTAAACAATTGTGTAGTGTGCACTCCTTCATTAAGCAAAATACATCAATTCAGTGAAAAATGGTCATTAAGTGTGAGCTGCCCACCGTTCACAAAATCAGGTCAGATTGTAGAAATTGTGTAGTTTGACCCCAGCTTTACTCTCCATTGTATGCTAAAAGACTGTTTCACCCCCATTGATCAAAATCAGCACAAAATGCTTTATGAATAATATGGATTTCTCCACAGGGCATGCAGTCGGCTCCAGACAGCAACCCCTACATGTCTCTGGATGTGAAGACCGTGTCTCAGGATTATGAATCGCTGAGGGTGAGTCTATCAGTGTGTGTGTGTGTGTCTCGCTTCTCCACTAGTATCTCTCAGGTCAAATGCTGTGTGGAAATAATAGATCTCACTCATCAGCATGGTACTAATGGGTCCTGATGATCCATGTAGAAGTAGATCCAAGTAGTTTAGGTTAGTACCCAGAGACTAGAACCCATCAGGATCATGTGGTGCCAACACAGGCCTGATCCCTTAACATGCTTGTGTCCTGATGAGCCCAGGTCAATTACTTAAGCTCTTGCCTTCCATGAAAAACTAGATACTATTTTACTTCCAGTTATTTCTCTACAAGGCCAAGTCCACTGTACTCAATATCGCTGGATATTCGGCACAAAGAGAGTCAGACATACCCGTATGGAGCTGGTCTTCTTGGAAGCTGTGCCAGTTCACAGTTCACTGTGCTGTTTTGAACACATTGTTGGTTGGCTTGAACTAGGTTGCTCATTCAGTATCTTAGGTTCCAGAGCCCAATGACTCTGTGCCAACAAGAGCCTGCTGTTGAATGCAATTCAGCTAGTCTAAGTACAGACAATATCCCCCTACACTGTGTTTAATACAGGAAGTCTCAAAGTCTAGTATTACCAGTGTTTCATTTGTCTTCCAGAGGAATAAAGGCCCAGCTGGTGATGATGGCACTGTCCCTCACGGACCCAGTGACCCCTCAGACTATGAAAATATAAGACGGAACTGAGGAGGATGTGAACAGCTGTGACAGGAACACACAGGACTGAGCCACAACAGAAAAGGAGCTGTTCTTTATGTGTAAAATCAGAGAGTACATTCTCATTCTCATTATATATTTTATTCATCGTATTACTTTCATTTATATCTATGATTTTAAAAGTAAGCAAATTAACTATTGTAATACTTATGTAATTTATCACATGTGAAGAACCTTTTTTAAGGACGACACGGCAGATCAGGAGTTCAGGTGCAAAAAAGGTATCTTTACTTTGAATACACATGCAGCATGGGGAGAACACCTGAGAGTGAGGCAGTCTCGCTCTCCAAGCTAACAATAAACCCCATTCACACTGAAATGCCGAAAAATGTGCAGGAAAAGTTTGCCTGCTTTTTTCCTGTTGCACCCCATTCACACTGGCTTTGAATGCCGGAAAAGTTCCCGCAAGGAGACATTCACACAGAAAACAGAGATTGACGGAAAGACCACTGTAGCCATGGGAACTAGACGCTACAGTAAGCATGTGGATTTGAGAGAGGAGTCATGGACTGATATTATGGACGTGTTTGTGCAAGTTCGATAATTTCCCCGTTTTGCTAGTTTCCTTCACTGTGTTTACTGGGCTATTGGTTCTAACCACTGATTGGTTCTAATCAGTTCAGTTTGGACTCATTAGCAAGAACTAGTCAGGAGGGAAAGGCAAACGGTATGTCCATCTAGGTGCGTTTTCGAGCTATGTCCAGTTCATCAGTTGTAAGGTTGTGTGTTTTTGCGATGTGGTCACTGGACCAGCGGTCACAGATCATTTGAACCAGTGAATCCAGTATGAGGCTCTCAGTTCATAGTTGCATCATGAGAGGCATTGTGTGGGGTCTTGATACACTGCAGCAAAGTTAAATCAACTAAAATAAAAGAGAAAAAAAGCATGACATTACATTGTGTGCATATCTATATCTCCCAAAAGTCTGGGTTTACAGATCTGTAATTGATTGATTGCTCATAACAACTTATTTTATTTTTCATTTTTTAAAGTTTGACATTACTGCATTAAAATCAAATTAAATAACTTGAAATGAACTACCAACATATGCAGTGTCACTGTAATGCAGTCTAAGGCTCATTCACATTAGTGAAAGGTTTGTTTCGTATTCAGTGTGGTTCAGTTCTTTTGGAGAAGAGTGTGAACAACAAATGTCCATTGGCAAACTAACCGAACCGGAACGAACTGAAACCACCGAAAGAGGTGGTCTCGGCCCATTTGGCAAAATAACTGAATTCGGTTCACTTGGAAAACTTAAATGTGACACTGGGAGGTCTCGGTTCTTTTTCAAAAAGAAAGCGAACTCCACATTTCCCCCAATAATGTGTAGTTTTGACTGTACAGTACTGAAGAAGGCTGGGTAAAAGGGGTTAACCAAACATATTTAAAAGTGTTTGAAGAGGCTGGGGCTAAAAGGGTTAACTAGTTTCGAGCTCTATGAATCCTCCTGTTTGAGGAAGTTAAAGATGTGGAGTGCTGTGTGAATAACTATGACCTAACCCTGTCCTTAATGTTGTCTGTACTTGATGTTCTTTATATAAAACTAGGAAGAAAGTATCCAGACTGCCTGAGTCATACACGGAGTTGTTTTTCTCTGTGGTTCTCAAGAGAAACTGTCAAAAATATCCTCGGACTGCTCTCTGTGTTATGAGTTATGATAACAGACAGATTCCATGTCCGCCCAGCAACAAGATCTGTAATATGTCCTAAAGAGACTAACATGTCTGAAGAGACTGGCAGAGAGTCATGTACTATATCACATAAATATATGTGTGTGTGTAAAGTGCCTTTAAGGATCTGCTATCATAGAGACCGCCTCTGTGATCACATCCTTCCAACAGCTGTTTGTATCGCAATAAACTTCTATCTTCACATACTTCTGGTTCATTGGTCTGACTTATTGGGAAAAATCCATACATAGATAAAAGTTGGATTCAACAGTACCAGTTAAGATAAAATGTGCATTTACTGTTAATGGTAACATCAGTAATCTGGTTGGTTCTACCTGGTTGCCCCACATCGGTTGTTCTGCCAGGCAAAGGTTTGAGGTCATATTTATCTCATCTGAAAGGACATTCCTGAGAAAGAGATGTAAGAGACAGTGAGAGACAGGACGCGATTGCCCGTGAAACAGAAACTTCATCAACAAAGAGGGAGAGGGATATACAATTGTGCATACACAACAGATTATATAATTTTATTCATATGCTAAGCTGACATACCTTTTATTATATTTAAACCTTTGGCAAGACCTCAGGGTCTTCAACATGTAAACGGGTTTGCATTTTTGAATGTATTTTAGAAATCATTTGTATTTTGTGTTGATATTTAATATTACTTCAGTGCAATCAATGTAATCATTCACACTACTGTACTACTGTATTGTGAGTAAAAAGGATCCTGATTTACCCACCTACTGTGACCAATACTGTCATGTCATCTGCTTGTCTATCTAACTTATTATTATATTATTATTATAAAAGTTACAGTCTGTGTTTCTCAACCAAGTTGTTTAAAACAGAAATCACACTCTGAAATCGTCATAATGATAAAATCCAAAACTGATAAACACCTGATTGCCAGAAACTAAAAGTAAGCAGAAATGGATGCCTCCACAACTTCCCTACTTCTGTCTTCCCTCGGCCTCAGCCCTTTGTCTCACACAATGATTAACAAAGCGGAAACAGAACTTTTAAAAGAGTTGTTGGTGACGTCGCTCTTCTCATTTCAACAGTGTAATTCACTTGAGTTAACAAAATGCCAGTAGTGTAGGTATTGAAGCTTTAGTGTATTTGTTATTCTGTATGTTTGAATGTCTGGTTTATAAATGTTTTAATGTTTTGTTTTTTATTCTAAACGTGCATGCCGATTTGGCCAAATGAATTTCCCTTTTAGCAATAATAAAGATGATTTTCTTTTTTTCTAAGCATAGCTCTACTGACACTGCATATTAAATGATTAACAACTAAATGAGAGTAGACCGTCTTCCCTGTCAGATGCCCCAAAGGACACCCCAGTATCAGTCAGCCCCTCTGGTGAAATAGTGGAAGGCAGTTCTGTCACCCTGACCTGCAGCAGCAATGCAAACCCACCAGTGCAGAACTACACCTGGTTTAAGACCAATGGAGCTGCTGTCTGGGAGAAAGGATCAGGGCAGAGTTTCACCATTACAGAGATCAGCTCTGGAGACAGTGGGCAGTACTACTGTGAAGCACACAATACACATGGAGCTCACAACTCTACAGCTGTAACTGTAACTGTAGCAGGTATAATATGAGAAATATTAAGATCTTTTTTTAAACAATCTCCAGAAATCAAACCAGGTCTGAAAATACAGATTTTGGTGGAAAAAGCTTTGGAGTCGGGAGTTCTAGTCAGAATTTATTACGTGCATGGGAGGAACAGCGCATCACAGAACTCAAAGGATTTTAGGCCAGCATGACACTGTTCCCCCAAATGTTTTAAGATAGAACAAAGATTTGATATCCCTTCTGGGGCCTCAAGGGGCCTTTACATATTATTGTAATGCTGGTACTCAGGTATGAGGAACCCAGGTGCAGAGAAGATAAGGAAGTCCAGGGACAGGCAAGGGTCAATACTGGCAAAGGCAATGTCAAGGAGAATCCGAAGGTGAGGTAGATAAGGCAGGCAAGGGTCAACGAGGAAGCGAACAGGCTGGAATGGAGAATCTGGGAATCGTAGGTCGAGGTACAAAAGAAGGTCAAAGAACAGGCAATCAATAGACAATAGGAAACACTGAGAATAGCAACTGGAAATAAGACTAGACTTAAAAATGAAGTGACCAAGGGGTTTAAATACAGGCAAGAGAAGGAATGTAATAGGTGCTGGGCAGTGCTGCGCGAATGGGAGCTGAGGGAGGTGATAGAGAGTGCACTGGAGGAATGTGGACTGACAGATACAGTGAGGGGAAAAAGTAATTGATCCCCTGCTGATTTTGTATGTTTGCCCACTGACAAAGAAATGATCAGTCTATAATTTTAATGGTAGGTGTATTTTAACTGTGAAAGACAGAATAACAGCAAAAAAAATCCAGAAAATCGCATTTCAAAAAAGTTATAAATTGATTTGCATGTTAATGAGGGAAATAAGTATTTGACCCCTTCGATTTAGTACTTGATGGCAAAACCCTTGTTGGCAATCACAGAGGTCAGACGTTTCTTGTAGTTGGCCACCAGGTTTGCACATATCTCAGGAAGGATTTTGTCCCACTCCTCTTTTCAGATCCTCTCCAAGTCATTAAGGTTGCGAGGCTGACGTTTGGCAACTCGAACCTTCAGCTCCCTCAACAGATTTTCTATGGGATTAAGGTCTGGAGACTGGCTAGGCTACTCCAGGACCTTAATGTGCTTCTTCTTGAGCCACTCCTTTGTTGCCTTGGCTGTGTGTTTTGGGTCATTGTCATACTGGAATACCCATCCACGACCCATTTTCAATGTCCTGGCTGAGGGAAGGGGATTCTCAGCCAAGATTTGACGGTACATGGCCCCATCCATCGTCCCTTTGATGCGGTGCAGTTGTCCTGTCCCCTTAGCAGAAAAACACCCCCAAAGCATAATGTTTCCACCTCCATGTTTGAAAGTGGGGATGGTGTTCTTGGGGTCATTCCTCCTCCTCCAAACACGGCGAGTTGAGTTGATGCCAAAGAGCTCGATTTTGGTCTCATCTGACCACAGCACTTTCACCCAGTTCTCCTCTGAATCATTCAGATGTTCATTGGCAAACTTCAGATGGGCCTGTACATGTGCTTTCTTGAGCAGGGGGACCTTGCGGGCGCTGCAGGAAATTTAGTCCTTCACGGTGTAGTGTGTTACCAATTGTTTTCTTGGTGACTATGGTCCCAGCTGCCTTGAGATCATTAACAAGATCCTCCCGTGTAGTTCTGGGCTGATTCCTCACCGTTCTCATGATCATTGAAACTCCACGTGGGGAGATCTTGCATGGAGCCCCAGACCGAGGGAGACTGACAGTTATTTTGTGTTTCTTCCATTTGCGAATAATCGCACCAACTGTTGTCACCTTCTCACCAAGCTGCTTGGTGATGGTCTTGTAGCCCATTCCAGCCTTGTGTAGGTCTACAATCTTGTCCCTGACATCCTTGGACAGCTCTTTGGTCTTGGCCATGGTGGAGAGTTTGGAATCTGATTGATTGATTGCTTCTGTGGACAGGTGTCTTTTATACAGGTAATGAGCTGAGATTAGGAGCACTCCCTTTAAGAGAGTGCTCCTAATCTCTGCTCGTTACCTGTATAAAAGACACCTGGGAGCCAGAAATCTTGCTGATTGATAGGGGATCAAATACTTACTTCACTCATTAACATGCAAATCAATTTATAACTTTTTTGAAATGTGTTTTTCTGGATTTTTTTGATGTTATTCTGTCTCTCAATGTTAAAATACACCTACCATTAAAATTATAGACTGATAATTTCTTTGTCAGTGGGCAAACGTACAAAATCAGCAGGGGATCAAATACTTTTTTCCTTCACTGTATATGTACATTGAGATCTGGGGAATTTGGAGGCCAAGTCAACACCTTGAACTTGTGATTCATCAGACCAGGCCACCTTCTTCCATTGCTCCATGGTCCAGTTCTGATGCTCACGTGCCCATTGTAGGCGCTTTCAGCAGTGGACAGGGGTCAGCATGGGCACCCTGACTGGTCTGCGGCTAACTATATAAACATTTAACTTTCACATATTTAGCTTAAATCTTAAATCTATCACAAAATATATAGCTTTTAAATAAATGTTTAATCTAAATCTAAATGTTAAATCTAAATAAATGTTTGAGCCGAGGGGTATATTTTTTGTCATATCTCAGAGGTGCTCAGAGGCGTGTATCCCTCTTACTCTCAAAAACATTGCATGGAAATTGCTATATCTGACCACAGACACAAGGGAGAGACACAAGCATTAAGGCAAAACTATTTAATCCAGTGACAAATTGTATACAGCAGCAGCAGGTGTTTAACTCAATATGAAGTTAATAAAACAGCAATTCCTGATTAACCTGTTTCCCATTGGTACATTTTATTCTCTTTTCAACATCAGAGTTGGAATCAGTAGCACAATTTCAATCAAGTTCATTCCAATTCTCTGACCGCCACCTGGCAGCAATGGATCAGAGACGGTGGTTCACAGAGATGTATTCAGTGAGAGCAGCTGTCTGACTCGGCCAGTCTTAGGCAGAGATGTGTGTATTACAAAACAAGACTGCAAAATCTCAAGAGGAATCTGCCCCAGTGCTTTGAGCATGGTTTCTTATCTTCCCAAAGCAACTCCCTAATATATGAATGTATACACACACACGGGTCAGCAATATTCTGAATCTGAAGTGAACACTGGAATACAGCAGGCTGGTCATGTATTGAGGTCCTTTTGACATGCACATTGTGCGTTTTATCTGAGATTTCATTTAAATAAAGAAAAACAAACATTTGGAAGTTAAAATAAACTGTCTGTGGAGAGAATGGGAGCACTGTGTTAAAGGGATTACAAGTTTTCAAATAAAATGAAGTCCATATAATAGCAGTTTAAAATTTAAATCTGTTTGAATCCCCAAATATATATATATATATATTTTTTACATCCAGCAGGCAGTTGACAACCGTGTTAAATATTTAATTTGAAGTTACAGCATAGGTTTTATAACAGTGAGGCAGTTTATCTTTAAGTAATTTGTCAAGTACATTAACCTCTGCTGCCGTCTTAGTGTCCGACACTGGAAAAGAAAGCGATAGAGTCAAAGGTAGATGGCAAAGGCTCACATTTAGGCCTGTTGATACAGACAATCACATTTATCTCGCTTAACAAAAATAAACAGGCCTGATTAACTGAATTTCAGCGATTATTGTTGTTGTTTTTAATATACTTATAACAGCATTTACAAAAGCCTTTAAACTATGATCCTGTAGTGACCAGGTCAGAACAGATGGGCTTTTGGTCATAAATCTTCCGTTCTAGCACAGAACTGTATCCAAGACCTGCGCTGACAATCACTGTTCCGGCATTAGGGAATATCATAATTCATTGTATTTTTGTGTTCAGTCTTAAGCATTTGATAGCAACCAGTACATCTGCACTCCATTAAGACTAGCAGCTCCCAACACTTCTTAGGTAAAAATAATCTTCAGAAATATACACAGAAAAATAACAAAAAGGCAGACCAATATTCTTGTTGTTCAGAATAGGTTTTATAGCTTCTGTACTGCAGTGTCCAGTCCTGTATTGCACTGTAGTTTCCAGACCTATATTGTATTGTAGTATTCAGTCCTGTCCTGTATTGCACTGCAGTATCCAGTCCTGTACTGTTCAGTCCTGTATTGCACTGTAGTGTCCAGCTCTCTCCTATCATGTTCTCCAGTCTATAATTCCCCATTCCAGCAAGCTCTCCGTTCCACGCCCGGGTTGTGGATGGAGTGAGTTGGGGTGCTATAGGTGTCATTGGTTGGTATAGGGAGTGTAGGAAGTGGTGCATCTCGGTGGGCAGCCACAGAAGTGCATGCTGGGATCCCAGTGGCGGGAGCATTTGCAGCCCTGGTGGAGATGTGATCCACGTACCTGTGCACATCTCGGGCCAGGGAGGACAGCGCAGCACCCATGGCCGCCAACACGTCCACCGACTGCTGGAGCAGCTGTTGCGTCTGCTGCTGTCCAGCCAGGATGCTTGAGAGCAAGGAGGCTGTGCTGTGTCCTACGGGGGTCAGCCTGGAGCCAGGGGCAGTGGGAGGGGGCGATGCGCTGGGGGACTCTGGGTGGGAGTTAGGGTCAGAGGAGAAGGCTGTATTGTGCACTTCAGGAAGGTGCGGCGGGTATCTGGTGTTGGGGACTGTGTTTTTCAGTTCAGGGGGGCGTGCGGCCTGTCTGGAGCTGGATCTGGCCCTGGGGTTTAGCGCAGGAGGCTGATCCTGCTGTCCAGGAGCAGAGGCAACGTGAATCTTCATGTCGGCGCTGGAACCAGTGCCAGGAGAGAGGGAGCTGCTGGCTGTGCTGGGAAACGCAGACGAGAGACTTCCCTGTCTGCGCTGGGAGGAGCTGGAGGACGAGGTGGCTGCTGTGTACTGCAGTGCTGCCCCCTCTGTAGGTTTCCACGCACCCTGAGCATCGTCCCATCTTGATTGGCTGGGAGACGACAAGCCAACCGCTTGCTCCTCCTCCTTGTTTGGGTGGGGATTCCTGGCCTGACGCTGCCCGGGCGCTGACTGATGATCTGATGAAGGGGAGAGCAGTGTGTCTGAGGTCAGTTACAATGCCATTACAATTGCAGCTGAATTAGGATTCCAGTGATATCTGTTTCCACCGCAAAGATGCTGTGGAATAACACTGCCAGAACAGGCGATACAGAAGAGCAATACACACAGGTGCACTGTAGACAGTAATGGACAGCAAGAGAGCAGAGTGGGGGGATCAGCACAGGATCAGGAGTTTAATGCAATTTAAAATCTGCAGCCTGACTGAACCTGATTGCTTACAGGAATAGCAAATGGCACAACTGAAATGCAGCCCAGGTCTTAAAGATGACAATAGCAATAGGGATAATCACGATCAACAAATACATCCACATGGCTCTGATTGGCTATTAAATCATTTTTATTTTTTTCAGGGGGGATCACAAACCCACCCCATCCCCTGACCACTGCTGTTGCACCTCGTTAGGATCAGTAAATGGTTATCTTATATTTTGAGGTCGTGTGTAAAATAGTTTCAGTATACCACTCATGAACCTTACCAAAAATATGCATTATTGTGTTTTTCTAAATCAATATGCAACGCAGCCAAAACGCCTTGTTCTGTTTCAATTCTTATCACTCAAACATTGACACAGCAAACACTACAAATTTGCTCACCTGCTACCCTGGAGCTCACAGACCCAGCAGCCCAGGCAGCCCCACACTGCACGCCCTCGCTCTCCCGTTTCACCCCAGCTGACCCATGGCAGTGAGCGCTGGGCTCCCCGTGCAGAGGCCCCACAGGGTCCCTGCAGTCCCCATCCTCCTCCCTCTTAACCAGGGGGGCCCGCAACTCAGAGTCTTCTCCCACTGCCCCGAAGGCAGCGAGCAGCGGCGCGTCCTTGTTTTCCATGTGTGCAGCCTGCTCCCGTCCAATCGAGAGAGAGGGCGTCCCTGTGTAAACAACAAATGTAATTAATTAACCAATCGAATACATGCAGATGCCAACCGTTGCCTCTTCGGGGTTGACTGGTTGACATGAGCTGAACCGTGACTGGCTGGTTGGCCTTGGATTGTGGGGTCAGAGGTCAATCTCTGTAGCCTGGAAATGCATCACCCATATTCTTACACACTTCCTCCCCCCTCTCCCTGGCAGTGTGCATTAGAGACAAATCAACACTTGATTTTATGCGATTGAATATAATGATGGCAGTCTGAGAACCCCCCTCTCTCTCCGGTCCCCGTGCCCCCAGCTCACCTTCCTGGCAGTGTGCCGCAGGGGCGCTGTGGGAGGGGGGCTCTCCTCTCGGCTCACACTGCAGCACCGCCTCCTCCTCCTCCTTGGTGGCCAGGCTGGCCTCTCCGCACACAGGCCCACGCAGGAGAGCGGGCGCTGGCTGACAGGCCTCAGGGCTGCCGGGGCCTCTGGGAGTCTGGGGCTCCTGCGCCGGGCCCAGCTCAAACACCCAGTGCTCAGGGCCTGGGGGAACAGAACACACAGGCGCTTTAGGAAAACTGCAAATCCTTTCATTCATTATTCATTTCTAAGAAGACACCATATTTAATCAATCAATTCATATTATGAAGGCAAGATGTTTAATCTAACTGGCAACCTGGAATGTATGAATATTTGGCCTGACAACAGAACAGCAATTGATGATCTTGCTTTGATGCATGTCGTTTTGGAAGAAGCGGAGATTCTGGTGGGATTATATTGTCTATCATATCCCAAGGACATATTTTTCGGACACAAACCTGGAACGGACCAAGTGTGTCTACAATGTGTGTACCTTCTGCTTGGTGGGGGTCACCTCTGGGTGGCTTTAGTGTCACGTCGTGCCTTTTCTTCCAGCTCTCAAGCCAACCAAAACTGCAACGAAATTTCTCGTAGCCCAACGTGGCGGCGAGCTGCTTGGCTTTCTCCCGCAGAAGCGTGGAGGTCAGCGGCGCGCTTTCGCATCGCGGCCCCCTGTACCACTGCAGCAGCGCCCGGTCCACCTCGCCGAACGCCGCCCTGCGGACGCGCTTGGCCCCCCGGCCGCAGCCTCGCTCGACCTGCCGGAGAGTGTTCGCCCGGTTCCGCAGTATGGAGTACACGCTGGTCCTCGGGAGGCTGTACTCTCTCTCCACCTCCTCTAGCGTGTTTTCCCCGCGGGTAAGGGAATGGATTATTTTCACTTTTTCCGCAAGACTGAGGGACTTTCTTTTTTTCACAGGACCCATGCTTCTTTTTTTTAACCCCTGACTGCACAGCCGATTTCACAAGAAGAGGGGTTGCTGTGATTCCTTACTGTAGTGTCCCGGATGTACGTTATGCGCTGCAATTATGCGCTGTGTATATTGCAAACAACCCCCCCATTTAAGTCACGGCAGTCCGTTATAAGTGTGGCCAGAATACACCCGGCCAGTCCAACTTCTGTGTGTTCCTCCCAGCTTTTAACATACAGGACAGACGTTGTGGTGTTTGTAAATATATGAGTGGCCAACACAGCGGTGCCACATGCTGTTCCAGTTGCACTAGTCTTATTTCACTTGATGCCTCCTTCAGTTCAAAAGAGCCCACGCTGTTCGGTCGCCACTGTTTACATTGTCTCTGCATTTCCTGCTCTCCACCAGCAACCTTTCCGCCTTCCGCCTTGACTGACGTGGTGGCAAGCCAACCATCTTCCAGCTCTACGAAAATAAAACACGAATACCCAATCAGAATCCCGAAATCTTTATAGTAAGCACGCCCATTGCACTAGAGACCTGTCCATCACTTCGGTGTTTCTGCAAATCAGAAAGTTCATCTGTGCTGATACAAATAATACCCGCAAATACCTACTCATGTGGTGTAGTTCCTCATATCCACTTGATATATAATGTAATACTTTTGACAGATAATCAATAATAATAATGATTTCAGTTTAAAGTGTCTGGTATATTGTAATTTAGAGTAACTAGTATTATAACATATATGTTCACTTCCATGAAGTTACTATAGTAAGTATTATTATTATTATTATTATTATTATTATTATTATTATTATTATTGAACCACTCAGGAGTCTGATGTCATAATGTGCAGTCATCTCATGGTGACATTATTTTGACATTTGCTACTATTACAGTTTTTCTGAATTGCTAAAACACTAAACCCCATTCTCTGAACCAAATGCTCAGTGGCCAAAACCCATTTCAATCTATCACTCTTTTGGCAAAACCACAAGTTCAGGTAGTTAGACACCATTTGCAAATCTCATCCACTCTTTTTGCAAAACTCTAAACACATTCTCACTCACACATTTTGCACTGTGATGCACTTGTGTGGCAAAATGGTAAACACAGGCAGCAAAAGGTAAACACAACTACAACACAGTTGTTGTAGTGCCAAGACATTGTTTACACATAATGACTCAAAATTGTTCACACTTGTTTCTAATGATGTGATCAAACTAATTGTACAGTATATAAGCCAGTTCGAATGGAAACAATGTGAGAGGCAGAGGTGGAAGAGTATGTGTAATAGGTGGTGGAAGAAGAAGAAGAGTATGAGGATGAGGAAGAGCAAGAGCAAGACCAAGAACAGTAATTTCAGGTTAAATCTGGGCAACTGTGATTGACCATGTTCTTGTTCATGCAATAGCAATGAGGGAAGCAGGACAAAGAGTACAACCCAATTTAAGCAGATTCTCTGTGGCCACCATAATCAAGACATCAGAGAAGAGAACAGGTAATTGTTTCTTTTTATTTTGGTAACTGAAAGTTTACTCTATACATTTGATTCACTACATCACTTTGTCAATAGAAAGGGGACTGGGGACAAAAAGAGAACCTTTCTTACCATACAATATTTTACATATAGAAGTAATGTCCATTACTATTTTTACTGTGTGTATACGTTTGTAAGTGCATTTTCCCTTTTTGTAGAATTGCAAGATTGCCACATGAGGGTGGAAGGACAATGTTCTCCCAACAGCAAGAGGCTCTCAATGTTGATATGGCCCTTCAAAATAATGCCATCTGACTGTGTGAAATACAGCAAAGAGTTGTTGAACACAGTGTAAACTTTGAAGGAATCAACAGTGTCAGCATTTTTGACCGTGTCCTCTGCAACACGGTACACTTGAAGCAAGTGTACAGAGTGCCCTTTGAGCACAACTCAGGAAGGGTCAAAGATCTATGATTTCTAGGGGTGGGCAGATCGATCCCAAAATATCGATACTACAGATACTACATCTAATTTTTGAAGATCGATTCTAGAGTCAATAGGATCGATACCAGTATCAGTTTCCCTCTTTTAGGTTGTACCCATTTAATTAAAGAGTAGACCTGTCACTCGTCGTGAACACATCTTAAGTGCTTCTCCAGCTCCATTGCTGTTGCTTGTGACCGTGGACTCAAACAACGAACATATGCGTCGTGCACCCTGACTACTGGCACCAACCACCAATCCAACACATAGGCCTACATTCATCGCATGAATAAATGCCATGGCTGAACAAAAGAGGAGCATCATGTGGAACTATTTTACAGCTGTAAATGAAAACATTGCGAACTGCGGTGTATGTAGGAAGGTTGTTCGCTACTGTGGCAACACCATCAATTTGTTTAAACATATGAAAACCCACGAGAAAGAGAAATCTGAGCTGCAACAGAAAAGGGAGGAGGGAAATGTCTCAGACAGACCCCCGACACAGAGTTCACTGGCACAGTCTTTTCAGAGAGGCAAGGTATATATAGTGAAATTAATATTTTAGTCAAATCAGATCTTCAGCATTGGTTAATGTAAAATTAATGTTACATACATTAATTACTAACTGTAATTGGTCATCATTAGCTGTTACTTTAGCGGACTGATTAAATATAGACTATAGTCAGACATTCAGATAATATTTTAAACCCATTGAAACTTATCTAAATAACTTATTTTAATGGAATTGGAAAAATATATACCTCAAACCTGAAATATGGCTACATGTAGTCTGTCATAGGGTCTAGAAATAATTATTTTGTTATTTCGCATAGGTGATTCCCCAAGAACTCTAGATATTACAAGAAGCCTTGCAGAAATGATTGTAAAGTATCTTCAACCTCTCTCTGTGGTTTTAGGAATTTTGTTAAGACACTTGATCCACGCTACAAAATTCCAAGTAGGAAAAGTTTAATGCGAAGGAAAGTAGTAGCAATGTATGAAGAATGCACCTCAAAAGTGAAGAAATCCCTGGATGGTGCAAACAGTGTTGTACTCACAACAGACATGTGGACATCAAAAGCCACGAAGCGTATTTAACTGTCTCATGCCATGTTATTGATGAGAACTGGCAAATGCAAGCATATGTCCTAGAAACCTCAAGTTTTGCAACACAGCGCTGACAACATTTGCTCAGAATTAAAAAGAATCACTGATGAATGGGGCATAACTGACAAAGTTCAGGCTGTAGTCACAGATAATGGTGCCAACATGGTTTCTGCAGTGCACAAAGCAGGTTGGGCGCATTATCCATGTTTTGCACACAGTGTAAATTGAGTGGTAAAAGACTCAATTAAGGCTCTTCCTGATTTACTTCACATCTAGCAGAGATGCAGTGCTATAGTAGCTTTCCTTCACCATGGCAGAAGAGCAGCAGAGAGGCTCAAAGAAATTCAGAAACCGCTGAAGTTTCCAGAACACAAATTTATACAATCAGTTGAAACAAGGTGGGACTCTGTGTTCTATATGTTTGAGAGAATATGTGAGCAGAAGGAAGCTGTAACCACAGTCCTCTGTCTTCTTGGGAAGAGCTCACTGTGCTTAAGTGAGGAAGATTGGTCCATGATCAGTCTCTCCATTGATGCCCTGAGACCCTTTCAAGAAGTAACAGGAGAGATATCAACTGAAAACCATGTTTCAGTTTCAAAAGTGATTCCCCTCATGTCACTACTTCTGAGAGCAACTGCATCTTATGAGCGCAAAGGTAACAAACTAGCTGCTGAGCTGTCAGTGCAATGCCAGCGTTGTTTCAGAGGTATTGAAACTATTTATGGACACAAGATTTAAAAACCTTGGATTCTGCGACATAGCAAATGTTGAACCCATGAAAGGGTGACTCATCCCTGAAATGAAGTTAGTGAACCAGACCTCAGCCACTTCAGTGTCAGCTTCTGAACCTAACTCAAGCTCTGCCTCAAGCTCTGTCTCAGTAATGGCTCCTGTGACTTACTCAAGCTTCCCTGCAGGGGCTGCTTCAACCCCACCTGCAGCAAAAGTGCTTGCATCCCAGCAGCCTCGCACCACTGGCACTTATGTCTTAATTGAAATACGTCGGTTCTCAGAAGAGAAAGTAATTCCACGGGATCAAGACCCACTACTTTGGTGGAAAAAGAATAAGCAAACATCCCCCTCTGTAATCAAGCTTACCAAGAAATACATGGGAGTCATTGTGTCATCTGTACCTGCAAATTACAATAATACAAAATATATATTTTCTTGTTTGCCTTTAAAAACTGTCCTGTGTTTTAACATGCATGTGATTAAGTAACTACCAGTGGATAGCAAAAAAAAAAAAAAAAACTGGCTTCATTCATTTATGTAGCACTTTTTTACAGTCTCACAGGTGGCAGGTAGAAATTCTACCACTCACCTTACAATGACTGCAAATCATTTAGTGATCATGAAAATGTATTCAGATTTAACCTATTGATGATGCATAAATCATGAAAGTACATAAGCCACTTTTTATAATAAAAAGTATCGGTACCAATATCAGCGAATCTGGCCCTGTATTACTTGGTATCAGATCGAACCCAAATTTTGCGGTATTGCACACCCCTATGGCTGGATCCGGCACACCAGAGGGTTTTTCCCCCGTTGCCTGGCAAGGGACAACGTTGACAACGGACCCAGCACAAAGACAAGATGCTGAGGCAGAATGAATCTCTCATTGACTTGCACAACATTTTTGAGTGTACTGTAATATGCTTTTCATTTAGGTTTTTTTTTGTTCTTTGGGCTTTTGCAGTTAGACTACTGTATTTTTGAAGTGCTGAATATACAGACATTCAATACTGTATTACTTGCAGTACTTACTGTATACAATATATTCACTGTACTAAGTTGTGATTACTATACTTTTTTTTTTAATTGCAAAATGGATTTACTATATACAATAATCTTTTTTTTTCTGTAACTACATGCCCTGGACCCTGTGTTCTCCATTTTTTTATGCAGTGTCTGATGAATACTCTGTAGTGTTTATATATTGAATGGCTGTGTGTATGATCTGAAAGCATTGTTTGATTTTGAACATAGATTAAATGGGTTTGAGGCAATTGTTTGATTTTGTCAGAAGAGTCAGGGGTTTTGTGAATGTAGTTTCAAAATTTTGTTTTGGGTGAAGGTTTCAAGAAATGTGTCTTAGCAATTGTGCAACACTGTAATAATAAAAACTGGCACAAAGTTAATAGATTGTTGTTCTTGGTAAAGGGAAGATATTGAAATTCTTAGTTTCTGTGTTTTCCATTTCTTGGAAGGGGAAGCTTTGGGTGTAAATCTGTGATGAATTCTGGTAAATTACTCAGAACAGTGTTATGAAAAAGCACACAAAGTGCAGTCACTTAATGATGAGCATTGCACTCAACTCTGATTGGTTCAGTTGTTCAGGATGATCTGATATCCAACACCACAGTAGCCCTTCTCCACTAAGGGCTGGGATAAACCATAAAACACTGCAGGGCATCTGAAGTCATGAGCAACCTGTGTCCATTCACTGCTGGACAAAGGGCCCAAGATTCCTCCAACGTCTTTTAAATTTCCCTTCTCAACTGTGTGGCTCCTGCACACTTTTCACATAATATTACCCCCTTCCGTGGTGGTGGTGGTCTGGTTAATTTATTTCTCCTCTCTTTTGTTATAGTCCATTACATTCTTGTTCTCCTGAAGAGATCATGTTAATGTGGCCTGTGTATATTAATATAAAGATGCTCTCAGCTCATTAATCATAAACACTCCAAGGGAATTCTTTGGATGTAAGGTTGGATAACTTGTTCCATACTCCCCCAGTTCTGCACATCAAAAATAAGAGCTTCCCATCTTCAGTCCTGCTTCCTAGTTGATCCTGAAGGCATCCTTTTCAGCACCTTGTCAGGTGTGTCTGGTGGGCCAGCACCATCCTTGTAAGCACCTATCAGGAGTTTGAACACTTGTGTGAGGTTAATTGAGAGACTCCTTAGCCCCTCTGTGACAGTGAAAGATGGCCGCCAGCTCCTTGTTTCTTGCGTCTCTTCCTTCCTCAGGTTGCTGTGTGGAGAACCAGAGCAGGCTGCCATCCTTGGGTATTTGCAGTCAGTGATCATCCTATTGCTGCTGTTCATCCAGAATTCAGAACTGAGTCAGTTTAAGACTTGACCCATGTGGGTGTCTGACGCATGGATGGAGCAACTGTTTGAACTTGTTTCACCTCTGCAACTCTCAAAAGAACTTTAATTGCAAAATGATCCAGCATCCCAGTGTGTAAACACCTGGATGTAGCGATCTCAGGGACAAGGATGAAGGATCCAATTGCAGGCTCACTAATTAGATGGGAGAAAGGCAAACGATCCAACAAGGGGATAGCCAAAAGGCAAAAACAAGAACAGTCCAGGGGTTAGTCAATTGGGCAAGCAGGCTAGACAGGGAGATCCAACAGAGGTAGTCGAGAACGAGAAGGCAAAGGTCAAAACACAAGTAGTTCCAAAGATAGGAAAGTGCTCAAAAATGACTCTAAAGAGAATGCAAGACTTCACAAAGTGAAGCCTCAGGAACAGAGGGGAATATATACTGTGTAGAGGGAGGCAGATAACTGGGTTGTGAGTGCTGGACCAATGGGAAGAGCAGGAGGATGAAACGAGTGCACATGGGTTGGGAGGAATGTTAATTGAATGACTGATCCTGGAGATGGGGAATGAGAGGGCTTAGCATTCAGGTGAGAAGGACCTCTGGTGGTGAACTGCAGTAGGGTGAAGTGAAGCTGTGGTACTGGATGCTTATCATCTAAAGGAGGAAATGTCATATCTAGAAGCCACTACCTGGTACACTGATTTTGATTTGTAATAGAATTATGATGATCAAGAAATAATGTAAAACATGTTAATTGTCATGTTATATTTCCTTCTGTTGAGGCAGTTCCACAGTACCTAGTCCCTCTAACTGTTTAGTTCTGTTATTTTACATTTAGGTTGTTAGATTGTATCCTATGATGCAGAAAACAAAATGGAAATTGTTAATCTTGAAAAATATATAATTTGTATTGTTACAGTACAAAGCTTCAGTTGAAGCAACCCTTCGGATTCCCCAGTGAATCAGACACCCCAGAGAGCGCTTCCAGTAACAGATGAGACTTTTCAACAGGAGACAGGCATGGGAAGTAAAGTCACTGACACAATGTCTGTTTGTTTATCTTCGTTTATTGCAAGTTTCAAACAGCCTTTTATACATCTATAAGCAATATTTCAAAGGAGGTTCGGGGCCGTCCCGAACCTGGATGATATTTTCTTGGCATATGTCCCGGTGCAGTTCCGAGACACGGGAAGCAATAATTGATAAGGTATTCTTTATAATTGGGGAAACAATATTTCATCCAGACATGGAAGCGCTGGTACCAAGGACACAGCACACACTATACTGATAAGAACGTGTTATATAGTTTTGGTTCGTTAACTAAAGAATGTCCACGGCAGTAGAAATGATCTCTATCTGCCACACAGATAAGTCTGAGCAGAGAAATAAGAACAAGGAAACCCTTATAAGAGCAAATTTTAACTAATATCTTACTGGAAAGCAATTTTACCCCAACATGTATTATAGTAATTTAACTTTTGTTATTTTATATTTTGGTCTTTTGATTTTATCCTGTGTTCCCTAAGTACACCAATGTTTTGCACAATGTTATATCCTCAGATTTTGCAAGAGAACAAGACTCTGCATGTTCTCACATGCAGACTACTACTCACAAAATCAGTGTTCTTCTTTTAAAATATTATTAATAATAATAAATCTGAATTAAGAGCTAGGAGCGGTTTGCTTATTTCCTGAACCACAATAAACCAACAAGCTTTCTGTGTCTTTGTTCACCAGAAACTCTACACATGACTCTGTGAGAGCCTTTCCCACCCTGCACTGTCCTTCACTGACTGAAAATGCAACTTCACCCTGAAGTCAGAGCATCCCAGTTCCACCGGAATAACAATCTAGAGCTGACATCCGTCTCCAGCACATGGGCACCCCTGGCGATTTCATTAATTTAACACATTGTAACATTTTGGTTCAAGGGTGCAGGCAGTTTAATTAGGATCCAGTGTAGTATTCTGAGTCCTGTGGGTGGAAGTTAACTCTTAAATTAGGTAACTGACAGTTTGGAGTAGGGGCAACTTAAGAAAACCATGTTGTACTTTCAAATAAATTAAGTTTGACCCCTCACTCATTCACTCACTTACACACACATAAACACATACAAACACACACACACACACTCCCTCTCGATCTTTCACATACACTCTACTGCACAGTACTACACTGGAGCTGCATACAGTACTGCACATAATTACACTGTCCCTATGCACAGGATTGCATTTCTACTCCCATAGGGCCTCAGCAGGAAACATGACAAGGGCACTCACTATTCTCAGGTACTCGTCCCCTTTGGATCTGGACACATACTTGATGGTCACCTGAATGATCAACAGAGAGAGAGCAGAGTGAGTGACACAGGAGGGTCAGTAGAAGGGGGGTGTGGGGTTTTGCGAATGTGTGTGGGCAGTGTTGGGAGGGGTGTGGGTGTGGGGTTTGGGGATGGTGTTAGATGGTCTTGCCAAAAAAAAAACAAGTTTTATCTTCTTCGTAGTGACAGTATCCTTCAGAAAAGACTATGGGCATAAATATGTTAATAAATATCTTATAATCTAAGTGGAGTGCACAAACTGTTTCTCAGATAGTTTCAACAGCACCCCTTCACCAGCATTTGCATTTCCAATTCAATATTTATCTAGTTACCATTGTCTAACCTCTGCTAGACCTAGCTGAACAAACATGCAGAGACATCTCAGCTGTGGTTCTTATGTATAGTGCCATTTTACATTTCCTGAATCTTTGACAGTAATTATATATTTTTTTAAATTTGTTTTTAATGTTCCTAGATCTCACAGTGATAAAATAAGGAAGATATGGTTTAGGCGACAATAACAAGAAAAGTTGGTAAAACATTTATTTGCAGAGCCCAAACAGACAACATGCAAATAGGCTGACTTTAAATTAAAGATGAGTGCCTAACTGTCTAAGCATTCTTTTCAATTATAACTTGAATAATTTCATTCAGAATGACGAAGTTTGCTCCATGTGACCACGTTTTTCAGAGTAACGTTAGCATAGCTTCCTACAATTGTCTGGATTACAAAAAAAAATCAGCTAGCTCTACGTTCAGCACGAAGGTGAACAATTCGATAGTTATAGTAACTAAAGTCACGAAGAAATTACAAGTTTATTAGCAGCATGGAGTGCAATCCACGTACAGAGACAATGACTGATACAGTTAATATCCGAGTGCATTAAACACTGATTCACAGACCGGTGCAGCGCCTGACTAGTTACAATAAACTGAAGGATAATAATCGCATCGTAGCAGCCGATGGTATTAATATTGTATGAACAGCTGCCGGTGTTCAGGCTGTGTGTGTGAATGTGTGCAGGGCAATCCAGAGACAGTCAGTGTGAAGACAACACGATTCAGTTAACGTGTCCATTTACAAGATCAATTAATGAATAAAATAATACAGCAGATCTGGGTTTCCTCTAAAACATAAGCACTGGTTTAATAAATGCGTCCATAAACGCCATGACTGAGACGCGCACTTTAGTTCAATTAAACCGGCTATATTGTATCTGGATGATTAATCGTGAAACGTGTGTATTTTGTTTCAACTGTAACTTGCCCTGGTTTAGGACGTCTGATAAGTACATTATAAATAATACGGCAAAAAGTATCGTTTGCAGTTACAAATCTGTAGTACGAGTAATAAGTTAAGGGAGTCACGGTGTGCGTTTAAAATACATATATACTCGCACAAATGATGATGATAATAATATCAATACATATTCGCTATGTAGTATTATTGTTGCGCATGGAAACGTATTCTTGTGTGAACATGCTTGTCTGAATATAATGTTGTCTACACGTTCAGCTCTTCCTAGTATCTCTAACAGAAACGTGTATTTATTACGCTGTTTCCAATCCTGTAAAGCACAGAGAATAAAACAGACACAAAGTCCTCTCCTGGTCAGGCTGTGAGGCTCTAGTGTTTCTGTCTCTGTTTTTAACACAAACACAAACCAAACCCGCAGTCGCTGCTGCTCCTCAGAGGGACGGATCTCAGCGGCCGGTTTGCAGTAAAAGCTCTGGACTCCGGCACGGCATGGAACCGAGGAATTGCTTAGCTGAAAACTCGAAGCCGCCGCTGTGTCTGTCGCTACTATGAACTAATTCACAAAACTGTGGTCCATGACAGGGACCAATTGACGTGCTCCCCATGTGCACATGCTTAGAAACTCACTGAAGAGAAATAAAACCAATTCTGGAACACTGATGAAAATTGGAAGAAGCCAACAAAGTCGTCTTGTGTCAGGGAGTTCATTTCGACAAAAAATAATATTTTTATTCAATGAAATATCAGGCCCCCCCAAGTTCAATGTTTTCAATGGTGGGTCCAGGACCCCAGCCCCCCCTCAATTCAAACCCTGTGTGTGGGGTGTACGTGCCTTGTCAATCTGCCGCACAAGGCTGTAGGCCTCTCTGCATTAAGGCTGGGGGAGCTGTGTCTGCCACTGTGTGTGGAATGAATGTTTGTTTTTATTGTGCTTGTTTTTCCATTCGACTTTCAATAAATGTTTCACTCATTTGCTTAGTTGTGAATTTTGTTTCTCTGGAATGTGGTTTTTAAGTTTTTACTACATTCCCCCTGGAGCCTACAGTCATCACACTGTTCGCAGTGTCACTTTATTACGTTATTATTATGTTGGCACAGCAAGATTAGGTTAGCTGGTTGAGCGTGGTTGAGTGTCAGCACACTCTCTCATGCCTGCTTCAGACTTTTAGGTCTGTGTCTTGGAGGGGAGTGTTACAGTGAGGGAAAAAAGTATTTGATCCCCTGCTGATTTTGTACGTTTGCCCACTGACAAAGAAATGATCAGTCTATAATTTTAATGGTAGGTGTATTTTAACAGTGAGAGACAGAATAACAACAAAAAGATCCAGAAAAACGCATTTCAAAAAGTTATACATTGATTTGCATGTTAATGAGTGAAATAATTATTTGATCCCCTATCAATCAGCAAGATTTCTGGTTCCCAGGTGTCTTTTATACAGGTAACTCTTAAAGGGAGTGTTCCTAATCTCAGCTCGTTACCTGTATAAAAGACACCTGTCCTCAGAAGCAATCAATCAATCAGATTCCAAACTCTCCACCATGGCCAAGACCAAAGAGCTGTCCAAGGATGTCAGGGACAAGATTGTAGACCTACACAAGGCTGGAATGGGCTACAAGACCATCACCAAGCAGCTTGGTGAGAAGGTGACAACAGTTGGTGCGATTATTCGCAAATGGAAGATACACAAAATAACTGTCAGTCTCCCTCGGTCTGGGGCTCCATGCAAGATCTCCCCACGTGGAGTTTCAATGATCATGAGAATGGTGAGGAATCAGCCCAGAACTACACGGGAGGATCTTGTTAATGATCTCAAGGCAGCTGGGACCATAGTCACCAAGAAAACAATTGGTAACACACTACGCCGTGAAGGACTGAAATCCTGCAGCGCCCGCAAGGTCCCCCTTCTCAAGAAAGAACATGTACAGGTCCGTCTGAAGTTTGCCAATGAACATCTGAATGATTCAGAGAAGAACTGGGTGAAAGTGTTATGGTCAGATGAGACCAAAATCGAGCTCTTTGGCATCAACTCAACTCGCCGTGTTTGGAGGAGGAGGAATGACCCCAAGAACACCATCCCCACCGTCAAACATGGAGGTGGAAACAGGGAACAGGACAACTGCACCGCATCAAAGGGACGATGGACGGGGCCATGTACCATCAAATCTTGGGTGAGAACCTCCTTCCCTCAGCCAGGGCATTGAAAATGGGTCGTGGATGGGTATTCCAGCATGACAATGACCCAAAACACACAGCCAAGGCAACAAAGGAGTGGCTCAAGAAGAAGCACATTAAGGTCCTGGAGTGGCCTAGCCAGTCTCCAGACCTTAATCCCATAGAAAATCTGTGGAGGGAGCTGAAGGTTCGAGTTGCCAAACGTCAGCCTCAAAACCTTAATAACTTGGAGAGGATCTGCAAAGAGGAGTGGGACAAAATCCCTCCTGAGATGTGCAAACCTGGTGGCCAACTACAAGAAACGTCTGACCTCTGTGATTGCCAACAAGGGTTTTGCCACCAAGTACTAAGTCGAAGGGGTCAAATACTTATTTCCCTTATTAACATGCAAATCAATTTATAACTTTTTTGAAATGCGTTTTTCTGGATTTTTTTGTTGTTATTCTGTCTCTCACTGTTAAAATACACCTACCATTAAAATTATAGACTGAACATTTCTTTGTCAGTGGGCAAACGTACAAAATCAGCAGGGGATGAAATACTTTTTTCCCTCACTGTATATGAGAGCGACAGGTGGATATGGAGGAGGACTTACAGACTCGGTTTTGCTCTTAAGAATGTCTTTTTTTCTGAGCTGTGACAGCTGTACAGCTCTCTACATACAGAGAAGTGATAACTACGGACAGAGGTGGAACCGCGTGTGTGTGTAAGGAAAAAAGTCAGGCAGCATTAATTACAGCAATTTATGAAAAATAAAGACAGAGAAAGAAATGTAGTATAGTATAATACAGTATATAATGACTGAATTACTATACAGTGCATTATAGTGCAATACAGTACAGTATATTACTATGCTGTATAATATAGTACAGTGCATAATATTAAATGCAGTATAGTATAGTCGGTGACCTAACATTGTTTTGTCTTCCAATTATAATTGCATAGACATTGTGATCTATATCATCCATCAGTTAAGCATGAACATTTTAAAACATACCCACGTGTCTGTATATCAGCCGGTAACATTTTTTATTTTATGTGGGAATACAAGCTCTGGTGGGCATTTTATTTTTTTCCCATGAACTACAGCAGTGATCAAATCAGTGATCGCAGTTGCACCCACCTAAGCCAGGGCAAGTCGGCTGACAGTAGTTTGAGGGATATGGCAAAAGATGACAAATCATCACCATTAGGTTACACCCCTCAGTTTCAGTCTGTCACCATAGCGGTGCGTGGGGTTCAGATATCTGAATACCAGCAACTTCCTCATATGTTCCTATGACTGGAAAATCAGTCTAAAAGTTCTCTTTCCACTGTTCACTTCACATATTTTCATTTTTTAATAATCTTTTGATGGTTTATCAAAATTGAAATGCAACAAGCGCGAAGGGTGCAATGTGCTCTGGATCGGCACCAGCCTGCAGACCTCTGATGGGGAGCCACTGCAATACAGTACAGTACAGTGGAGTCCAGTCCAGTCCAGTACAATACAGTAGATTTGAGCCCAGTTCAATAAAGTACAGTAGAGTGCAATATAGTGCAGTACAGTATATTGCAGGACAGTATAGTACAATGCAGTACAGTACTACGCAGTGCAGCATAGTATAGTACAGTACAGCATAGTACAGTGTAGTGCAGTGCAGTGCAGTACAGTATAGTATATTAGAGTGCAGTACAGTACAGTGCACTGTAGTACAGTACAGTACAGTGCAAGCCCTGCCACGGAAAGGTGCACGTCTCCAGCAGCTGTGAGTCATGTGAAAGATGAAAGGCAACCTCTCCCTGCTGCTCTACCTGACTGCAAACTGGCCTCTCGAGCTGTTGCCTTGCCTGTAGGAGTGATCGGAGGGAAACAGACTGGTTTTCAGTGCATTTAGAGGGTGTAATGCGGATCATTATGACAGGTGAACATGCTGATATAAAAACATCCCTGTGTGTCTCCAAAGCAAAGGTAAACATCTCTTCAGAAAAACAGGTTAAACTGCTGCTGTTTCTAAGAAATGTAGAAGCTTGTAGAAGGGACTTCCTGTAAAACGCAACTCTCGCTCACTGGGGCACAGGGGCCAAAGAGATTAGGATAACTGTTGCAGAAAAATGAGTAGAAAAGTAAAAGAGAAAATAACTCCCACTCAGATTCTGAATGATGAGCAAGTCGAGAGAGGGGTGTGGAGCAGAGTTGTGCAAAACATGAGGTTTCTGCCAGACCTGATTCAGGCAGATCATAGGATCAGAAAGAGCCTAAGCTCCATAGAAACGGATGGCAGTCCAGCGCTAACGCCCCCACCCCCGCCTACTTTCAGCCCAGCCAAATGAAGGCTTCCTCTCCAGGCCTGGGTTTTCAACATACTTGAGAAAAATAACAAATACAGAAACTACCCTAGATGAATGAGTTTCAATGGTCTTAAGATTTCAATGTCAGTTCAACAAAATTAATCACAAACAGCAAGGTAAAGGGTATGAACTACCGATACAGGAAGTGAGAGGGGGTTGAGTTGGGCTGGTGTAAATCTGATCAGTGTTGTGCAATACAAGGAAATGCATTTTATCAACTGACTCCTGTTACAAAGTAAACAGTCTGAATGGTGTGGCTTTGTTGTCTGACATCCAAACACTTAATCAAAATCAGCAATCTCAAATAAAGCCATGAATAACTGCCACTATATCTATATATATAACACCCCTGTATTGCTCAACCTAATTCATAGTGCTGCTCATTTGCAATAGCTGCCCCATGTCAATGTGGAGTAATCAGAGAGAACAGTACAGTGCAGAAGACAACAGGAACTGATACATTATATAGAATTTATATTATATAGATAGATAGATAGATAGATAGATAGATAGATAGATAGATAGATAGATAGATAGATAGATAGATAGATAGATAGTATTATTTATTTCTTAGCAGGCATTCTTATCTAGGGTGAGATAGATATAATGACAGACATAGTACATTACTGATAGTATAGATAATTTCTGCAATGTAAAGATACTACAGATAAAGGAAGTTAAAGTAGGTTAAGTTGGGCTGGAGCAAATCTCATCACTGTTGTGTGATTCAAGGAAATATGTTTTTGTCCACTGAACCTCTGATCCACGCTGCAGAGTAACCAGTCAGGATGGTGTGGCTTTAAAGGTCTGACGTCAGGGTCCCCCGCCCCCCCCCCTTCCTCCACCAGAACAGTTTTGGCATTTAAAACCACCTGGTGCATTGCTCTCCTGCTGTCTTGTGGTTTGGATGTCCCACACAGCGCGACACAGCAGGAGCACAAGGTACAGCTCTCCTATCTTTTCAACCTCCTCTGGTGCAACTTGTTCTCCTTCATTTTTTATTCTTATTAAACAAAAACTGAAATGATATTTTGTATCAATTCTCTTTATTTTTCTTGGGGTGGCATGGGGCAATATGTGCTCTTCATTTCCCAGTTGAAATCTCTCTTTTTTTTCGCCTTTTGGTCATTTCTTTCCTCCTTCTTCTATTCTTATCAATTATTTTATTTGTATTCCTTTACTGCTTCTTCTGTTACTGCTGTTACTGTCTTCTTCTTCTTCTTCTTCTTCTTCTTATCATTATTATTATTCAGTGTAGCTTTTGTTGGCTTATCTGTAATGATTCCTCATTAAATGGGGCAAATGGGGTGAAATTATCCAGTGTATGGAGAAAAAAAAAGACAGGGACAAACCCATCCTGGCACAATAATGGTCAGGAACTATATCAATTTGATTTCCTTGTGCTTTTGGATATCGTAACACAGCTGTGTTCCTTTTCAGAGTCATGTTGTAGGTGCACAAGCAGACAGGACAGTAGCAACAAAAACTAAAGTAAGAAATAAAGAATAAAGGTTGACTCAACTCATTATCTGACAGAACAGACTTTGCTTGTGCACAGTCCCCATGGTTCTAGGGAGACAGGGAGCACAGAGGACCCCCTGCCACACCAGCAACCAAGCAGCTCAGCACAGCAGGACCTGGCAAATTCCAGTTCTCCAGAGAGGTGTCTGGTTTTCATTCCACCTCTTTATCACTCAATTGGCTGGAGCCATTATCAGGATCAGAAGTCCAATCCCCCCGGTGATTCCAGGTCTTAATCAGTGGCTGAATGATAGGTACCTATAAAAAGCTATTGCGATCACCAGACCTGGTATACTACACTGACTCCATCCAATACTTGTTTGTGGATTGGGTAACCCTAGTGCTGACTGTCACTGTGAGCATGTTGAAGCCTCCAGATGCTTAGTACCAAACTCAGCTTGTTCAGCCAGACAAAACATCTGACCCACCCATTTCATTCCCAACACAGGTGGAATTTGGGGATTGCGATGGTGACACCCAGCTTAATCATGGTGGTACTGCTGGCAGCTGTGACACCAGATGCTTCAGCATTCAGTAATTTATTCTCTGATGGCTTCACCCATCCTAAAATCACCCAACAAGCCATCCTGCACAAAACTGCCGAAGTGCTCTCCAGCTTGGCCCAGAATCAGGGCAAAGTCTTCAGCCTGGCTCCTAAGGTATTCTTAATGTCATCACCATGATCGTGATGGGGACTTAAGACCTAATTATTATCATTATTATTATTACTAATATTATTATTGTTATTGTTATTATCATTATACTATCCCTGCTGCATGTCACTGTGACAGAAGTCCATCTCCCATGGTGAGTGTGGTGTAAGTAACTAATCTGTAGTTTATTTAGATATAGAGGCACTGCAACTGTGCAATAATTCAATGCATTTGTCCCCCAGACCTGGTCATTCTGTGCCTCTGATTTGAATCTTAAACAGGATGCTGAAAACCTGACCCCAGGAGAGGTTCTGTGCGAGTTCTACGGAGAGAAAGTGTCCGCCAGTGCTTATGAACGAGCCATCCTTACCATTGTGTTCAGTAACGTGGCAGTGGACACGTGGGGAATCTTCTCCAGCCAGAGGCATTTTGATGATGAGACGTTCTCACAAGGGAGAGCCCTGATCGTGAACGGAGCTCTCAGCGTGAAGAACAAAATCAAGGCGGAAAACATGATCTCTGCCCAACTCACCCTGGGCACAATCCTACACACACTGCAGGTCAGTGGAGACTGCTGCTCTTCTCAGGGTATCTTACTAGCAACCAGGGTTCTACCAGCATCTGTGTCTCTACAGGTCTGGGCCCAGGTAGGAGTGTGAGTGTGACATCGGCGTGATGGAGCTGGGAGCTAGATCCCTAGAGTTCTGTGTTTGAAAAACAAAGACAGATAGATGGATACAGGTACAGAGAAATAGATCTGTAAGGGACAGTTTTGAGGTCTTTCCTTTCTCTCCACAGGATTTTTACAGCCACAGTAACTGGGTGGAACTGGGATACAAATCTCCCAACCACTTCTTAATCCAACAGTCTGAACCCCTAAGCAATCTAGCAGGTAAGTAGCTCACCTGACTCATTACCTTGACACCAGCGACAAGGGACACCAAGCACTCTGCACTGTATAGCCAGTGCTTCCTTTAGCATTTAGCAGTCTTCAGTGTTTGGGTTGTCAAGTAAACCTTATCATCACATTTCCATTGTGATAATGCTCTCAAGTTTCATGATTCTTACGTAGGCAAAGTTTTCCAGGAGCACAACTCAATGGATTACTGTACAGGGGCCCAGACTTAAGACTTAAGTGCTGTGTGGACTATAGTATAGTGCAGGCCACAGACTGGAGCCAGGGTTGTGGGGACTATAGTATAGTACTGGGCCCAAACTGGAGCAAGCGCTGTGTGGACTATAGTATAGTATAATGGCCCAGACTGGAGCCAGCGCTGTGGGGACTATAGTATAGTATAGGGGCCCAGACTGGAGCCAGCACTGTGTGGAATATAGTATAGGATAGGGGCCAAACTGGAGCCAGTACTGTGTGGACTATAGGCTCTAGGGCCTGTACAGATAAAGGCATTTTAAGCTACATGAAAGCCATTCAAATACAAATACATCTGCAATACATGCACATCTAGAATGATACAGGCCTTTCAGTCCCGTGAGGAATTTATCGGCTCTGTAATAGCTACAGGACTTGCAAGGACTAGAGGCGAGTATCAATGGCCCAGACTGGGCAATTCCCTCCTGCTCATCCCCCTTCCTTCCTTCTTCATGGACGGCTGCAGGAGAGAAAGATGCCACCTGCAATGACTGTGACACAGGCACGTGCATGGACAACATCCTGCAGGACATCCTCACCCAGAGAAAAGTCACGTCAGGATACTTCAGTCTCTCCCCTTTCTCCACCAAGCCAAGAGGTAAGTGTCCCTTGAGTCTATTTTATTCCACATCGAAACAAATCCCTCTACGCCCCGCCCCCTCATGATCTAAGAGTCACCATAAACACCACTATTAGACAACTAGGTTTGAGTTGGCCACTCTCTCTGTACTTGACAAAGAATATGGTACAGCCCTGGAATCTTAAAAAGCATCAGGGAAGGAACTCTCTCACTCAAAGTACTCTCAGACAAAACATTAGATAACTGAAACAGGCACAGTACCACGGATATATTGTACACAGGCAACTGTACTTCAGACTAGAAACTTAAAAAATTGCCATTGCCAATGTAAACTGGCCACTCCCTTTTGGGTAGATTGTTGTACAGTTACTCAAGACGGTAGGTTACACATTTGTTTTTCAGCTTTCTAAAGTAGGATTGGGAGGGGGAGGGTTAAGGGGAAGGTAGGAGGCAACAAATTAATCAAATGGAATCAAGTGTCTGGATTTTGTGGTAGGGGATGTGTGAGTTGGGTATCACTTACTACCATGCTTTGTCTTCTTTTTGTGCCCCCCCGGTAGGAAAGTGCAGCCACGGTGGGACTTTTGACTTCACCAGCCGCAGCTCCCCGAAAGGAGGGATCAATAAGGACAGCGAGACTTCTAACCATGGCCACCTGCACAAAGATGCCGGTGACCTGGCTGTGGCTGCCAGTGTGGAGCTCCTGGAGGACATCCGCAACGCAGTTGGCGATGACTTCTTCCTGCGGTAAGGAAACCCAAAATGTGACTCTCATTGATGCAGTAAGATGTTCCAGAATGTAATAACTGATGTATGTGATAACTGACTGATTGATTGATTGGTTAATTGGTTAATCAGGGCAGTTACAACCCAGCAGGAGCGGTCCAGGAATTCTTATCCAGCAGTCCAAGCTCTCCATTTGAACTCATCAGTTGATTTGGTCTATATCTTCCAAAACAGGATACTTGAGAAACTGGCAGCAGCCAACGAGAGTTGAGCTGAATGAAGAAAATAAAAAGAAACAGGAAGAATAATGTATTTGATTTTCATTATTATTCAAATACTTCAAATATTCTGATGATCTCTGGTAGATCGAAACGTTGTTAAAAAACCTGTGAAGCATGGGCTAAATAAATACTTTTTATGATTTTTTGGAGCTATAAGTGAGTGGGCGGGTATTCTTTTCTTTTTATGTTATATGATCTTTTTCGATACCCAGCACCTTCTAAGGTAGTCAGATGTGCGTGTGTATAATCTTTTTTTCTACAAAATACTTCAAATAACAAATGTTGTTTTGTGGCAGGTGATTTAAAAATACTTAAAAATAATATTTTCAAATACAAATATGAATTAGTATCTGTAATTGACCCAGGTCTGCTCAAAATAAGGGTACCTACAATGCAATGATCATACTGTGGGATGTACATAGTCTGTCACTGTTGCTCACCTCCAGCTCTCACAGCAGAGTATACAGGCTATTGCCCTTGCCTCCCCAGCCATATCTTCACTCACATCCTCTTTTCGCAATGCTTTTAGTGTTTTAGTCCACACAGACGAATGCAAACAGCAACAGCTGCGAACTTATGGTCGTGTTCTTGTTGCAACAATTTCTGGAGTTCTGCACAGATCTGCAGAAATCCATCGAATCCATTGGTGGAGCAACGCAGATCGGCACGTAACTGCGAACATCTGTGCTATACAAATGTGACCTATAAATGTCCAGGTCCATGTTTGTTTACTTTTTCTCTGGCTGGATCACATGTGTTTTGGGAGCTTCAAGGCTGTGAAATCGTGGATTTCAGATCACATAAGCAATTGTGTAGTGTGCAATCTGTGCAATACATTCGGTGAAAAACAATCGTCAATTTTGAGCTGCCCACCGTTCTCAAAATCATGTTGGATCGTGTAGTGTGACCCTACCATTACTCAATATATTTGCCCCTCTCTCCCTCAGCTTCTTGAACCTCCAGAGCCCCTCGGCACTGTCATTCGTCATCGACACCACGGGCAGCATGTCCAATGACATTGAGGGCGCTAAGAACCGCGCCTTCTCCATCATCGACAGCAAGAGGGGCACCCCCGATGAGCCCTCCACCTACATCCTGGTGCCCTTCAATGACCCTGGTCAGTGATGGCCAGGGGGGCCGAGCTTGTGTGTGTGTCTGTATCTCTCCTTTAACCTCTTTCTCCTTCACTGTCCCTCCTGTTCATTGTCTTTCTCTCAGTCTCTATCTCGGTCTCTTTCTCTGGGTCTCTCTCTGTCCCCCTCTATGCCTCTCTCCATGAGCACTCCCATGTAGAAAGCAGTGGAGATTTCAATATGGCTATTTTGAACAAGAGCACAGACAAGCACCAAGACACCAGGTACCAGCACTGGAACACGGTGACTCTCCCCATCTCTGTCTTTAGACTTTGGGCCAGTCTTGAAAACAAGTGACCCAGAAATGTTCAAACAGAAAATCTCAGCGCTGACAGCATCTGGTGGAGGAGACATCCCAGAAATGTGTCTTTCTGGTCTGCAGGTACCAACGCCACACTCTTGCATGCAGACACACAAATGTCTATCAAGCGTGGTGCGTTTTAAGCACAGACTCTGTTGTACTCTATGACTCTACTGCAGTAACATTCAGTACAGTCAGTCTCTGTCTGGTACTGCCATACTATGTGTAGCCCTTCAGCATTGTACAGTTATACAAGGTAGCACTAAATGGGGTATACCTGTACAGCATTCACTCTCTCTCTGGTACACTATAACACATTACAGCCTTTCTGTCCTGCTGTAACACAGTACTATCAGTCTGAGACTGCAGTAGAGTCCATCTTCCTCCACCTTTGGTAACTGCAGTTTCACTTTTCTCTTTTAAAACAGTACAATGCAGTTACTCTTTCCCTACAGTGAGTGGGGCCACACTACATAAGCTCTATTTGGTACAGTCCATTGCAGAACGTGACCCAATCTAATCAACTGGCTGAATTTTTTAATTTCGTTCATTCCCAGCTGGCCCTGATCAGCACCCCCCCCTCTTCGAACATCTACGTGTTCACTGACGCCCCCCCCAAAGACAGCTACCTAAGGAGCACAGTGCTGGCCCTAATGGAGAGCACCAAGTCCTCTGTGAGTATGGCTCCGTTGTGTAATAATTATGCTTTTTCAGGTGCCTTTAGGAAACTCCAGTGCTGACTCACTTGGATGAGGTCTCTCCCAGTTCTACCCTTCTGGCTGAGGCTGAGGAGTCGCTATCATATGGAAACTAGTGCTGACTCAAAAGGATGATGCCACTCCCATTTGTATCTCCTGCTTGATGCTTGGACGATCTGTCTCTCTCCTTGCTCCATCTCCCTGCACCCCTCTGTCTCCACCCCCCCCCTCCCTTGTAGGATGATCTCGCTCATAATAGTAGAATGCTGGGTAATGCTCTGATAATAGGTCTCACTCCACAAGCCGTCTCTCCTCCAAGCTTAAAGCGGACTGACCTCATTTCACTGCACTGGACTCATATCAAGCCACAACCCTTGTGTAACTTGCACCATTTCCGTCCACAACTCTGACTCTGTAGAGGTCTCTGTGGTAATGCAGTTTATTCAAAGAGCACCAAGTAAAAATAGAATTGAGCTGAATTAAACTTTAAATGACCCTTGCTTTTGACACATTCACTCCTGATTTCTGCCCACTCTCCTCTCACAGGTGAGTTTCCTACTGACTGGTGGACTGTCCCGCAGGAGGAGAGGCCTTCAGGACCAAGCCCAGCGGAGTGCCCGAATGTCAGCCTCCGAGTTAACGATTTATGAGGACCTTGCGCTGTCCTCGGGTGGACACGCCATCCGGACCACCAAGTCCCTGCTTGTCAATGCATCTGTGATCATAGAGGACTCATCCACTTCCGCACTGGTAACTGCTTTAGTGAGACAGTGTGTTTGTGTGTGGCAGAGATGGGTTTTTATCTTCAACTTGGTCCCTTGAGAGGGCAAGCTAGGGTCATTTTGAGTGACAAAGCTCCGACAGTGTCATCTATGCTGTACTTGATTGTTAGGTAATGTGGTGTCACTCTCTCCATTCTCTCTCTCTCCCTTTCTCTTCTTCCCTCTGTCTCTTCCTTAATCTATTTCCTCCCCTTCCTCTGTCTGTCTCCCTCCCCTTTTCCCCTCTCTCCTCCCCTGCTTCTCTCTCTACTTCTGTCTCCCTCCATTTCTTTTCCCTACTACTCTGTCTCTCCTTTCTAAATCTCTTTCCTATACCTCTTTCACGTCCATTCCTCTCCTCTCCTCTCCTCTCCTCTCCTCTCCTCTCCTCTCCATCCCTCCCTCCCTCTCTGTCCAGGTGACCGTGTTCCAGGACAGGAGTGACCCAGCCAGGACACAGCAGTCCTTCAACTTCCCAGTGGATTCCTCCCTCCGTAACCTCACCATCTACATCTCTGGGGGGGCCACAGCCTTCCACATCATCAGCCCCCATGGTAACACCTACAACTGTCCCTCCCTATATCCCCTCCTCCCTTCAGGAAACCCCACCCTCACCACTGTCCCTCACTTCTCCCTCATGAGCAGTCTTTTCCCAGTGAATACCTGCCTCTCTCAACCATCTTCTTTATAGGCCAAGGTCACTCATGTCAATGTCTGTCCTAGTCTGGGTACTATAATGTGAGGATTCAATTCAATTTGTGCCTGTGGGCACCACTTTGAGGACCACTCTGCACAGGACTAATATGTTAAATAGTGTGTTTATGTTTATTATAATTAATTAATCATATTTTATTTCACTCTCTTTCCTATTTTAAGCACTGTCTGGTTTTCCAAATGTGTATGTATACACGGATGTATTTCAATCTTTCAGGCACCACGCAGGACAGCTCTGTGGCCCAGGGTCTTCTGGGCAGGGTGGAGCACATAGGCAACCTGTGGGCCGTCTACCTGGAGCAGGAGCCGGGACAGTGGGAGTTCAACATCAGCTCCACGCAGTCCTACACCATCAAAGTCACAGGTACTGTCCCAGCTAAGCAAATAACATTGCAGCAGTGTTACAATAAAGCCAATAAAGAAAAATGCAGGGGATGAGGTCACAACATTTGGAAAATTTGAAAATATCGTTATAATCTGACATTCAGGGAAACACTATTGACCAAATGCAATGAAAAGTGTGTTGTTGTTTTTTTGAAAAATTAATTTTTAATATTTTTTTTGTGATCAACTGAAATATTACTATAGATAAATGCATTCCTCTCACTGGCATTACAATCCCCTTGTGTTGTGTGTGGGATTAAGGCCTATTCTCCCCCGATGCTGTTGTGTGTTTTTTGGCTGATACGGTCTCTGACGCATCTCACACTTGTTGTTTCTGCTGTACTTTATTATTATTATTTTTATTTCTTGGCAGACACGCTTATCCAGGGCGACTTACAACATAAGTGCAAACAAAGTGCAAAAATACAGAGAAGAACAAGGCATCAATCATTACAAATTCAACTTAGCTAAAACATAGCAATTTAAAATAATACATTTTACAAATTCCAATTTACAATTTAAACAAGTACAGTAAGAGACTTCCTACATCCTGGATGGTGAAAGCTAAGTGCTGTCAAGATGTAGGGTTACAGGCTAGGGCTACGGGAAAGGGAGCAAGGAGGAAAACAATCAAGAATGCGAGGAGCATAATAAGCTGAAGTGCTATCTAGCAGGGATAGAGGACTAATATTACAAGTACTGTCGGAAGAGATGCATCTTGAGTAAGCGCTAGAATGAGGTCAAGGACTCTGCTGTTTTGATTTCAGTGGGCAGGTCGTTCCACCACTTAGGGGCCAGGTATGAGAAGGAGCGGCTCTGGAGGAAGGAGAGTGGAGAGGAGGCAGAGTTAGCCTTCTGGCACTGGAGGAGCACAGTGGTCTGGAGGGGATGTATGGAGAGACGAGTGTCTGAAGGTAGCTTGGTGCAGTGTGGTCAAGACAGCGGTAGGTGAGGGTCAATGTCTTGAACTGAATGCGTGCCGCTATCGGGAGCCAGTGGAGGGAGCGGAGCAGTGGAGTAGCGTGTGCGAATCGTGGCAGAGAGAATACCAGATGAACCGCAGAGTTCTGGATGAGCTGGAGCGGCGGGTAGTGGATGCAGGCAGGCCGGCCAGGAGGGAGTTGCAGTAGTCCAGGCAGGAGAGGACCAGTGACTGGACGAATAGCTGAGTCGAGTAGTCGGTGAGAAAGGGACTGATCCGGCGTATATTGCTCAGGAAGAATCTGCAGGTGCGCGTCAGCGTGGTGATGTGCTGGGAGTAGGAGAGCGCAGGATCGAGGGTGACTCCTAGATTTTTAGCGGAAGACGAAGGAGAGAGTGTGGTGGATTCGAGATGGGGAGGTCAGCAGAAGGTGAGGAAGAGTGGGGGAAAAAGAGGAGATCTGATTTGGAGAGGTTGAGCTTGAGGTGGTGCGAATGCATCCAGGTGGAAATGGCAGACAAGCAGGAAGAGATGCGTGAGGGGATGAGAGGGTCAGAAGAGGGAAAAGACAGGAAGATCTGGGCATCATCAGCGTAGAAGTGGTAGGAGAAACCATGGGAAGCAATGAGGGGGCCCAGGGAGCGAGTGTAGAGAGAGAACAGGAGCGGGCCCAGGACGGAGCCTTGGGGAACACCTGTGAGGAGAGGTTGGGGGGTGGATGAGGAGCCTCGCCATGTCACTTGGTAGGACCGGTCACTGAGGTAGGAGGAGAACCAGGTGAGAGCAGTCCCAGAGATCCCAAGGTCAGCGAGGCAGGAGAGGAGGATGGAGTGATCAACGGTGTCAAATGCTGCAGAGAGGCCAGGAGGATGAGGACTGAGGAGAGGGAGGCCGCCCGAGCACGGCTGAGGGAGTCAGTGACAGCCAGGAGAGCCGTCTCAGTGGAGTGAGCTGTGCGGAAGCCGGATTGCAGAGGATCAAGGAGTGAGTGTTGGGACAGAAAGTCCGTGAGTTGATGGTGGACCGCCCGCCCGAGAGTCTTGGAGAGGAAGGGAAGTAGGGAGACAGGGCGGTAGTTCTGAGGAGAGGTGCCATCAAGGGTTGGTTTCTTGAGCAGTGGGATGACAGCAGCTTGTTTAAATGCAGAGGGGAAACAGCCAGAGAGGAGTGAGGAGTTGAGGAGGGAGGAGATGAAGGGGAGAAGATCAGGAGCGGTTTCTTGGAAGAGACGAGAAGGGAGAGGGTTCAGGTCGCATGTTGTGAGTTTGTGACGTAGGAGTGGAGCAGACACTTCAGCATCTGAGAGAGGTGAGAATGAAGAAAAGGAAGCTTGGTCTGTGGGAGGTTTCGGTGTGATGGGAGATGAGGGTGGAGTATTGAAGAGCCTGCGGATGTCTGCAATCTTGGAGGAGAAGAAGGAGGCAAAATCATCAGCAGTGAGAGATGGGGGAGGAGGAGGGGGAGGGGGGGCAAGGAGGGAGGAAAAGGTGGAGAAGAGTTTGTGAGGGTTGTTGATAGTGGATTCGAAGAGAGATTGGAAGTAAGACTTCTTGGCTGAGGTGAGAGAGGACGAGAATGTGGACAGTAGGGAGCGGTAGAGTTCGAGGGCGGCTGGGAGTTTGGTCCTTTTCCACTTTTGTTCGGCGGCACGCAGACTAGTTTGGGTTGCACGGAGAACAGCAGAGAGCCAAGGCTGAGGAGGGGAGGGACGGGCAGGACGAGACATGAGAGGACTGAGAGAGTCATGGGAGGAGGTGAGGGAGGAGAACAAAGAGGAGGTAGCACAGATTTGAAAAACAATCAATGGAAGGCAAGAGAGTGAGGGCAGTGGAGGCAAGGGTGGAGGGGGAGACAGAGCGGAGATTACGGCGGAAGGTGACAGAGGGAGTGGGTGGAGAGGGGAGGGAGGGGAGGGAAAGGGAGAAGGAAATGAAGTGGTGGTCCGAGATGTCCATGGGTGTCACGGAGAGTGTCGAAGGGGAGCAGCCTCTAGAGAAGATGAGGTCTAGCTGGCGGCCAGCCCTGTGAGTGAGGGGAGATGGGGAGAGAGAGAAGTTAAAGGAGTGAAGGAGAGGAAGAAATCCGGCACAGTGGGAAGGGTTGGAGAGGTGGATGTTGAAGTCTCCCAGGAGGATGGTAGGTGAGGACAGTGACAGGAGAGAGGAGGCCAGGTGGACGGTAGAGAACTAGAAGGAAGAGGTGAGAGGGAGAGGTGATTTCCACTGCATGGAATTCAAAGCTGTGGGTTGAGACAGAGGAGAGAGAGCGGGGGACAGAGAAGAGGAGAGAAGGGGAGAGCAGGAGCCCTGTTCCTCCTCCCCGCCCAGTAAGACGAGGGGAGTGGGACAGGACAAAGAGAGAGGACAAGGCAGCAGGAGTGGTATAGTTGTCCGGGGAGATCCAAGTCTCGGTGAGAGCGAGGAAATCCAGAGACTGGTGGGAGGCGAAGGCAGAGATGAAGTCAGCCTTGTTGGAAGCTGAGTGGCAGTTCCACAGGCCTCCAGAGAGTGGAGTAGAGGAGAGGGAGGAGGAGGGGGGAGAGGCAGAGAGATGAGGTTGGAGGGATTAGGGAAACAATGGCACACAGCTGCACGCCGAGAGGAAGGAGAGAGCAGGACAGGAATTGGAGAGATCATCATGGTTGCCTGTGTTTGCTGTGCGGCACCACCGCACCATCGCCATCGCCATCTCCTCGCTGGAGTCCCCGCAGCTAGAGTCCTTGCCCTTTGTAATTGGGGCCCTTCAGAAGGGGGGCACTGAGGCTGCTGGCGCTGAGGGGTGGGGGGCTGTTAAATACTTCACCTGTAACTAGTGAGGACCGTGCACACCTGTGTTGCGTTGAATGACACAAGGCTGGTCAGGATGGCCCTCCCTCCCATGCAGGACTGCTAATAGCACAATTACTGGCCGCTTAATATCTGAATACAGACAAAGACAGTGCCAGATACACGCAGTTACACTGAACAATAGCTCGTAGTAATGTTAAACAAATACTAAATAATCACAGCCTACACAGTGTAACGCTTCTGATTGCAGACAGGGGGTGTCAAGTGCGCTAGGTTACTGGCTAAATTCACTAACAAACTAACAAACAGTCGCTGCTTTTCTGACAATACAGGTGCAAGATATACAATTCGTAGCTAAACAACAAACCACGTAAACAGTGTATGTAACTTAACTAAACGAGGAAACGCAAGAGAAAGCGATACTTAGCTGCGGCGACTTGAGCGACTTCTCAGCTGGCTTGTTCGAGAGTCCAGTGTAGGTTTACTACTGAGAAATTCCCAGTCACTCCTCTCTCTCACCATCCCTCCCACTCTTTCTTCTTCTCCTCTCTCTCTCTCCCTCACTGTCTCATGCTACCTGTTTTCTTGAGAATATTTGCCATCTGTTCTCTCTCTGTCTTGGTCTCTTCCTGATTGATTTTATTTACAGTCTCTCTCTCTCTCTATCTCCCTCCTCTCCTTTGATCTGTCTGTTACCAAATATTTCTGTCGTATGGCCACTGGAATTATTCCACACAGAAATACGCTAACCACTGTGGCAAATGTGTGCGGTTCTTCCTCAGGGCAGAGTGTCATCAGCTTCCTGTATGACTTTGTCACACCGTTCGGAGGAGCTCACCCAGGCTACACCACTATCGAAGGACGCCCGCTAGCTGGTAAGACAATACTGTGCATAGAGTCCAGGAGTGCTTTGTTCTCTAAATTAATGTTTCATTGATGCTTGCTTGATCACCCTGTGACGTTTCTTTGCATTTGGTGTCTGACTCTGAATCTGCCAATCTGCCGGGTTGAGCTCTCAGCACCTGAAAAGATAACCTCAGATGAAGTGCTAATATATGAAAATATTTAAAAAGTGGCAAACATTTTATTATTATTATTTTTTTTTTTTTTTTTTGTATTTTTTTTTTGTATATATATATATATTTTTTTTTTTCTTGGCAGACACCCTTATCCAGGGTGACTTACAACACCCCTGTGTAACTACTCCTCTCCTCCTTTGACTGCCCTATTGCTTCTCTTTTTCTTTTCTTCCCTTGCACCCCCCACACCAACCCTGTCTTTCCACTCTCTCCTCTGTCTCCCATACACCTCTGTCACCTCTCTCTCTCCCTCTCCACCAGGGAACAATGGGACAATGCTGGTGACAGTGACAGGGATGGGCGCATCCCGATCTTTGTCGGTGATGGGGGTCACTCTGCGGGGGCTCTCGGGCACCACGGTGACCAATGGCAGCGTGACACCCATGGGGGAGTTGGGGCAGTACCTGGTGTTTTTGTCAGAGGTGCCGGGCGGCCAGTTTTCCATACTGGTCAAAGGGCTGCTCAATGGCTCTCAAGTCTACCAGCGCCAGTCCAGCACCATGCTCACAGCCTCGGACATCGTTGTGAGGGTACGGCCCCACACTTCCCGGGGTTCTTGAAAGGCAACCGCCACTGTGCTGCAAGAATAACATAACATAAACCATCCAAGATTGATCACCCATGGTTATCGTCTTTAGTGTAGAGGAGCCAAACTCGCCTCTCTCTGTTCTCTCTCACTTACTACACCACTCTCTACCTCTACTCCCACAGACAGATCTTAACATCTCTCTGGAACCTGGAAAGGATTACATCATCCCCTTCTCCATGGAGACCAATGGGACGGGTGGCACTTTCTCCATCAGCGTGCGGGATGACAAGAGATTTGTGATTAACTTCACAGAGAGGTATGTGTGTGGGTCGGGGGGAAACACAGGCCGATGGTGTCATTTTCAGTTCAGTTAATTTAATTTAGTATTTGTTATAGTACTGCTCTCCCACAAGTCATCACAGAGCATGCTAGAGAATTACAGAGGGGTACATTTTGCAAGTTTCTGCCCTGCAATGTTGCTGATTAAAACTGCCTTTTTCCATAGCGTCACTGCGGGGAGTAATGGCACAGCCAGGGGCACCTTCGCGCTGTCAGTTCCCGCCACCGTGGCCTCGGGCACAGACCTCACAATCACAGTGGAGGCCCAGTCCACCTCAAATAGCGACTTCAACTATGCAGTGCTGCGGCTCGCCATTGACAAGAAGGTATGAGTCAATCAGTCAGTCTGTCCGACTTTAATTACAGTTTTTCACAATAATTCACACACTGAACCTAGTTCTATGAACACAATATCTCAAACCGTTAGTTTGTTACCAAAAGAAGACTATTTCAACAAAAGCAAAATTTACCTGTTTTCACCCAAATGTCAGATTCATTAAATTGTTTTTGCTAGACCCAACGCACAGTTCTCTTCATAAAGTGCAACCTTCATTAATGACACCTCATGTGTTCATGTAGAAACCACTGCCACTCAATATGCCAAACTCCAATCACTAAAATGCAAAACGCTTCTCAAGGTGCAGACACGAGTAAACTAGCAATCAGAAATTTTGTCACAGCTAGCCCTGGTTCTGGAGGACTTCCAGTGTCTGCTGTCTTGCTGGACTGTCACTCCAGAGCCATTTATTGCTGACTTCTTGCTCTGCACCTGTTTAAGAGTTGAGAATGACTGAGGAGGCTGGAACAAGACTATCAGGAGTTCAGTTAAGAGCTTGGCTGGAATGAAATCCAGCAGACACAGGGCTCCTCCAGCAGATATGGGGGCTTTCCTCTGGGGGCTCCCCCAGGGCCAGGCCTGGTAAAACACTGGCCTCAATTAGTCAATCTAGCAGCACTCTAACCCGTTGGGCATAAATCCAATAAAGGTAGAATTAAACCCAAATCAAACCAACTGGAAAAGCAAGACACCCTCTTATATAGCTTCCCTCTGCCAGCACAATTTTCAATAACAGAAAAACAGGAGGCAGAACAGCCCCCCTTCCCCGAGACCATTCCCCTTCAGTACTCACCCCCGCCCCCATTTTCGCTTCTGATGAGATGTTGCCGTCTGTATGTCTGACCCGCAGGTTGACGACTTCGTGCCCCCAGCCTGTCAGGTGACCCATGTGTCAGAGAACTGCTCCTTCCCCTGTGGCCTGGAGGAGTGGTCCCTGCAGGCCGAGATCCGGGATAATCGCTCAGCAGTGGTGCGCGTCTTCACCCACCTGGGCAACGGCACACTGAACACGACGCAGGAGAGCGGAGGAGCCAGTGGGAACGTGACGCTGGTCAGCTACAGTGCCTCCTGCTGTGCGCCTGAGGTGGAGATCCTGGCGGTGGACTCCGTGGGGAATGTGGGGGTCTGCTCTCACTCCATCAGGAGCGTCCCCTCCTCCACTTCTGCCCCCTCTGCTGCCCCACTGTGCTCCATAGTCTCGCTGTTGCTCTGCTGTTTGCTGGGCCTTCCCTCACCCTTATGAGGAAAACACAGGGACTTCCCACTGCCCCCAACACAACTTCCACCTCCCTCTCCTCTTAACTTCCTGCCTCCAACTATCCCCCCCATCTTTTTTATTGAAGAACAGAGCTATTTATGAAGATTAAACGTCACTGACCACAACTTGGATAATCAGACCTTAAGCAACCATTTTGTGTAGATTCAAATTCTATAATTCTAACACCTGCATTTAATCTCAGTATCATATTCAGGTATACATGTCTCTTGCACGAGAGAGGTTCCAAAGCAATTCCTGTTAAATGAAATGCGTGCTAAACAGGCTCTTAAATACACTGAATTCATGTGGATAGGTTTCATAAATGTGAAAACATGAAAATTTAATACAAATATAAATGTGCTGTTAATCAGAAAATTGTTTTGATACATTAACAATACGAGTAATAATAATAAAATCATCATATTCATTGGAATTGTAACTTGAATCTGCCAATATTCCTGGCTCCTGACTGATACTCTTTTGCTTCATTTTAGATTTTAACTTACATTTCCAACTCGTTTTGGGTCCAGCTGTTTTTTTCTGTCCCTTCCTTCCTTAAAATGTTGTCTAGATTTTGATAGAACTGTTTAGGAGTTACACACGTCAAACAAAGGACAGGTGAGAGAGAGAAAGCTTTTTTTTTGTTGGATTTCTGCTGTGAGACACTCTTAGCATTGCTAATCTTGTTTTTAGTCTTGCCTCAATTGAAGTGAATCTGAGTCCTAGTTTGCCTTAATTGTAGTTAATTCATTTCAGCTGCTGTGTTAGAGTGACAAGTAAATGAGTCAGAGAGGTGTCAATTGGTGGCAAGAAGCTCATCACCAAGGTAGTTAAGCTGAGCCTGAGAAATATGAGGTGCATATGTAAAACAGCGCACACTTTTTCCGAGTATCTTTTTTCACACATTTAACTTAAACCTTGTGTTTTTTTCCACATTTAGTAAACAATTAAGCTGTTTTTTCCACATTTATAAAGATTTCATTTTTTTAAATAAATACTTACATAAATGCTTAATCTCCATTTTTGAAAAATAAATATTTATCATTTGATTAAATATTTAATGGTCACAAAATAAATATATAGTTTTAAAATAAATATTTAGTCTAAATATAAATGTTAGATATAAATATTGTAACAGTTTTCAAACTTCACTGTCCAGCAAGGGTTCAATAACAAGAGACTGAACATTAAACAATTCAGTGCTGTTGATTTCTTACATACACTTACACCCCACCTTTAGAAAGGCAGGAATTGGCAGTAGAAAGAACTGACTCAGCCACGAAAGATGGGGAGGGCTGTTTCCAGCCCAGACGAGAACACTCGGGGGAGGGGAAACAGAACATCAGACAGAGGGACACACACAGTGGGAGGACACAGGGAGACAAAATGCGACACACAAACAAATATCCCCAAATCCTAAACACCCAACACTGTCCACTCCAATGTCCAGCAGGCTGATCATGTGGGCCTTTATGCACCAGACACACGTCGCAGGTCCTGCAGTAGTGTGCCATGTCTTTGTGGTTCCGGCCCCAGTAAAAATGCTCGTGGAGGCGCCGCAGGGTCTTGGCAGCCCCGATATGTCCCATGCCCGGCTGGCCGTGCACCCCCCGTAGTAGACTGGCACGGAGCGCCTGCGGGACCACCAGCTGCCATTTCACCTCTCCGCTCGCTGGCACACGCCATCCCTTGTATAGGACGCCCCCTCTCACCTCTAAAGTGTCCCAGGCAGCACAGAGAGCTTTCACTCCACAGGGATGTGGGGTGAGAGCAGCCCGGTCCGGCCTGAGGTTTTCTCCCTTCCATCGGAGGACCAGTCCGACTTCCAGGTCTTCTGGTTGCAACTCAGTCAATTCTTCGATCGATGGCACTCGATGGCGGAACACAGGCGAGGGGAGAGGGTGTCCACATTGCCATGCCATCTGCCCTCCCGGTGTTCAACCACAAAGTCGAAATCCTGGAGGGCCTCCAGCCAGCGGGCCAGCTGACCTTCTGGCTCCCGAAAGTTGATCAGCCAGGTGGGGGAGGTGTGTTCAGTCTGCAGCCGGAACTGGGTGCCATAGAGGTAGGGATGGAAGTGTCAGTTGGCCAGGATCATGGGCAGGAGCTTGCATCGCATGACACAATAGTTCCATTCTGCATGGCTGAGTGCCCGGCTGAAGTAGGCGACCACCCGCTCTCCATCCAGCCCAGTGTGGGACAGGACTGCTCCCACCTCGGTGTCGCTGGGTCAGGGCGTCTCGGAGCTGGGCAAAGGCGATAGCGCAGACGTCGTCCCATTTAAACCTCCGTCCCTTTTCTGTGAGGCGATGGAGAGGGCTGGCCACATGTGCAAAGTCCCGGACGAAGCACCGATAATAAGAGGCTAGGCCCAGGAAGCTGTGGAGTTCTGTGACCGAGGTTGGGGTGGGCTAGTCTCATATAGTGGCTACCTTGGTGGGGTCTGTGGCTACCCCCTCCAATCCCACAATGTCTCCCAGGAAGGTGACCTGTCTCTTGAGCAGTTCGCACTTCCGGGGGTTGAGCCGGAGACCCGCCCTGAGGATGTGCTCCAGGACATGACGGAGGTTGTTCAGGGCACCGGTGAAGTCGGGGGCGTCAACCAGGAGGTCGTCCAGGTACAGGACACACTGTAACCGGGGGATGGGAGACAGCACCCACTCCATGAGGCGCTCAAAGGTGGCAGGCGCGTTGCACAGTCCGAAAGGCATCACTGTAAACTGCCATAAGCCCTGCCCTATGAAGAATGCAGTTTTCGGGCGAGCCTCCAGTGCCACTTCCACCTGTCAGTAGCCGCTGCAGAGGTCAAGGGAGCTGAACCAGGTGGAGCCCGCGATGTAGTCCAGGGCATCATCGATCCTTGGCAGATGATTGGAAAACTGCCATACCAATCCATAAGAAAGTGGACACAACTGAGCCAGGAAATTACAGACCAATCAGTCTCACCTGCATTACTTGTAAAATGTTGGAAAAAATGATTAGACAGAAAATAGAGGATAATGAAAACCATATTCTTGGAGATAGTCAACATGGGTTTAGACGAGGCAGATCATGTCTTACTAATTTATTAGAATTTTTTGAACATGCAACTGCAGCTGTAGATCATGTGAAAGCATATGATATGATATACTTAGATTTCAAAAATGCTTTTGATAAGGTTCCACACCAAAGACTGATCCTCAACTTGGAAGCTGTAGGCATTCAGGGTAAGGTAAGTAGATGGATTATGAACTGGTTGATGTCTAAGAAACAGAGGGTGTTGATTAGAGGAGTTGCTTGTAACTGGAGTGAGGTTGTTAGTGGAGTTCCACAGAAATCAGATACAATCTCAGCAGCACAGGCTATTCAGAGGGACTTAGATAATATTCAGTTGTGGGCCGACACCTGGCAGATTAAATTAAATGTGGACAAGTGCAAGGTAATACATGCAGGTAACAAAAATGTCCACTATAATTACACTATGAGAGGAATAGAAATAGAAGAAGTAACGCATGAGAAAGACCTAGGAGTCTATGTGAACTCCTCACTTTCTCCATCCAAACAGTGTGGGGAAGCAATTAAAAAAGGTAAACAGGATGCTAGGGTATATTGTCAAAAGTGTAGAATTTAAAAAAAGGGCAGTGATGTTCAGACTGTACAATGCACTAGTTAGAGCTCATCTGGATACTGTGTGCAGTTCTGGGCTCCACACTTCAAGAAGGATATCGCTGCTCTAGAGGCAGTTCAGAGGAGAGCAACCAGACTTATTCCAGGTCTGAAGGGAATGTCCTACTGAGAGACTGAGGGACCTGAACCTTTTCACCCTGGAACAGAGAAGACTACATGGGGACTTGATTCAAGTCTTCAAAATTATGAAAGGCATTGACCACATCAAACCAGAGGAGCTTTTCCAGATCAGCAGGGACACACACACCAGGGGAGACAAATTGAAATTGGTCTTCAAGGCATTCAAGACAGAAAACTGGAGACACTTCTTCATACAGAGAGTTGTCACAATCTGAACAAACTCCACAGTGATGTGGTTGAAGCTGAAAATTTGGGAACATTTAAAAATAGGCTGGATAGTATCCTTGGATCACTTAGTTATTAATGGACACCAAACGAGCACGATGCTTTATTAAGGCAGAATCCCGAGTCAGGAGATGCACCTCTCTCTGTGATGTGCTGCTCAGTAGGGCTGCCACCTGTCCCACAATCCCAGGACATTTGAGAAGGGTATACTTGCAGGACAGAGGCACCACATCTCCTACACCAGGCCTGATGCACCACAGCTCCTACACACTAACTCCACCTCTACAGTGATGCAAAAGAGGCGTGAAATTTGAAATCACAAGCACTGTCATAAAAAGAGCAATTGTATTTCAAACTGAGGAGAGATTGTGCAAAGTAAAGTACATTTAGTCAGATACATTTTCAATTTGCGTTGAATTATCTGTTCATTCATATCTTAACTATCACCATAAACTTAGTACATTGGGCAATCAAATATGTTATTATTATTATTTATTTCTTAGCAAACGCCCTTGTCCAGGGCGACTTACAAAATATAAGAGCACCCCCACAAAAACAAATGGATATGCAATTTTTTTCCTCTTACAGTTTTTCCCAGTCATTTATACACTGTGACCGAAAGCAAACAAAGAGAGACAAGAACGGAGTACAAAGGAGAGTCTAGGAGAAAAAGAGAAACACAGTGTGGCTTGGTGGAGGAAACAAAAGGGTTTTTGTTACAGGGTAAACAGACATAGCTGTCCCTGGCCAGTTCTTTTCATTTGATGTTTATCTGAGAGCCCAGAGACGGGATAGGTTTTTGTTTGTTTTTGTAAATAAATACATGCCCTGGCGTTTACAACTAAATCTGGTAGTGTAAGTTTTCAGATTTTCGACCATACAGGGAAGCTGATCCATCACAGCGTATAATAGAGGACAATGGGATGTTTCAGAACATACACTGTGTTTCAATATCCACTATTGATCCTTTGCTGAGAAGGCACAGGATGAGCATGAAGCAAATATACCCTGTAAAATTTGAAAGGAATTCTGATCGTGTGAAAGAGATGTGCTACTTGTATGTGCATGTGTGTATGAATCTGTTTACAGTACTGTTGTGCACTCGACAGAGACAAAGGTACAGGAAGTACACAAATACACCATGTTCTAATCACTGTTCCTACATGGTCAGAAAATACTTGAGCTTGATGCAAATGATGTCCACATTGAGTTCATCTATGTTGATGAGGCAGGATTCAATCTGACCAAGAGGCGGCGCCAGGAAAGAAACATCATTGGCCATCAAGCAAGGGTGGAGGTCCCTGGCCAAAGGGGTGGAAACATAGTCATGTGTGCTGCTTTCAATCATCAGGAGGTTGTCCATTGCCATGTCACACTTGTCAGCCCTTGCAACACAGCACTCCTGGTATTCCTTGATGCAGTGTGTGACCTTTTTTTCCCACCCCCAGAGAGACAACATAGGGCCCCAGGCCACACCACTTATGCTGTCATATGGGACAATGTGAGCTTCCACCGTGCAGCACTAATCCAAGAATGGTTCACCAACCACCCCCAGAACCAAATGATTTTCCTTCCACCATATTCACCCTTCCTCAGTTTTTTACTGAATTTTTGAATTTTTATTCAACTTGGTGATGATCGGAACCCTCATCAGCAAGCAAGTCTTCTCCAGGCAATGGAGGAGGCCTACGGCGATAACACTGCAGAGGCATGCCAAGGATAGATCCGCCATGCTGGTTGCTTTTCCCCCACTACTTGGCCAGGGAACACATCAGTTGTGATGTGGATGAAAACATGCAGCCAAATCAACATGACAGGCAGGACAATGCCTGAGATTTCAGTGTTTTCTTTTCTCTCCATTCAAGTGTACTGTACAGTACTGTAACTGGTTGTTGCTTGATGATACTGTAAAAGCCGGACACAAGAAGCTGGGAGAGGGTCTCAGGTTGCACCGGTGTCCGGGCTTTATTGAGGTTCAGTCCAGCAGGAAAACACAAAAAAGGGGAAAAACAAAGCAAACAAAAACAAGCACACAAACATCCACACAAACAGGGTGCTCTGGGCAGTCAGGGGTAGTGGTGGCAGTCCTTCTCGTCGGGTTAGCTCCCTCCTTTCGGGAAGGAGAGTGGTTAAATAGACAAGGCACAGCTGCCGCTGACGTCACAATCGTTTGCGAGGCAGCGGACAACACAGTGAGCACCTAATTAGCGAGCGTCAGCAGCAGCCATGCCGTGACAGACAGCGGCCTGTCACAGATACAAAATGTATATGTGTTGTACACAGCTCAAAAAAATTAAGGGAACACTTGAATCACACATTGGATCTCTATGAACAAAATATATCAAAGATCAAAATCTTTATTGTACATTGTGTAATTCGTTGAGAACAAAATGACAATGGAAACCAAAATCACCAATCAATTGAGGGCTGGATTCAAACTCACACCGAAAATCAATTGAAATCACAGGCTGTTCCAACTTGCGTGAATTTCATCATGGCACCTCATATGTGACTCAGTGGTGTGTATGGCCCCCATGTGCCTGTATGCACTCCCAACAATGTCTGGGCATGCTCCTGGGGGATCTCCTCCCTAACCTGGATCAGGGCATCAGTGAGCTCCTGGACAGTCTGTGGCGCTACTTGGCGGCGTCGGATGCACCAATACATAACGTCCCAAAGGTTCTCAATTGGAATCAGGTCTGGGGAACGTGAGGGCCAGTCAATGGCATCAATGCCTTCGTCATCCAGGAACTGCCTACACACTCTGGCCACATGAGGCTGGGAATTGTCCTGCACCAGGTAGAACCTAGGGCCCACTGCACCAGAGTAAGGTCTGATGATGGGTCTGAGGATTTCATCCCGGTACCTAACAGCAGTCAGGGTACTGTTGGCTAGCACATGGAGGTCCGTACGACACTCCAAGGTTATGCCTCCCCATACCATCACTGAACCACAGCCAAACCTCCACCATGTGGAAAAATGCCCCCACTGTTACATTTTTTATTGTTCATTTTGTTGTTGTATGTTGTGCTGTTGTATTGTTTCTGTTGTTGGATGGCATGAACAGGCAGCTCACATTGTGAAGTTTCTATTCCCACTGCCTGAAATGCAGAGGTTTCCAACAACTGTGTTAGCGTCATGTTTCCGTCTCTAAGCACCTTTCTCCGTAAGCGTGTGGAACTGCAACTCAGGATTAGTTGCAACTTAACCCCCCGTCTACATCTGTGAAATCGCATGTGGATGCAAGCTGCCTGAGCCCCTGTCTCCTACGAGACCCTATTGCCCCCTTGGGAGGACACTTCAATGATTGAATGTGTCATGACCACAGACCAGCACTCTTTTCCCAGTCCAAGCACTTCCACTTTTCCCCACTAGATGTCACCATCAACCTTCCTTACCAGTCACTTCTCCCAGCTCCCATCAATCAATCAATCAACATTCCTGAATACCATGTGCACTTGTTTAATCACCCTCTGCCTCTTGTGATGAAGCAGCTTTGCCTCTCATCCCTTAAGCAGGAAATGTCCTTGCATACTATCATTATTGTTATTGTTTTTATTTGTCATTTGTTTTGCTGTTGTGTTTGATTTGTTTTACTGTTTAATCTGCTGAAACTGTTCATTAGCATATACATTACTATGATAGCGGTATGGTATTTACATAATCAATACTTATCTGGTTTGGTTATGTGGGGAGGTTTTCCTGCCCTGAAACCATATGAGGATCACGTCTTAAACAGCATTTTCCTTTCTTACAGTGTTAAATCTAGTAGGGCATTTGTTTTGTCGGCTTTTGCTTTTCTTTACTGGTATGTGTATTTTCTTCAGTCCGCTAATGTTTCTTCTTGGTTATTCCTTTATGATTTTGTTCAGTGAAGGGTTTCCTTTGATATGAGAGCGATTTAGATCTCGCGCGAGGACTGTTTCCTGTTTAAATGCCATGCTCTACTTTCATATGTGTGTGTGGGGGGGAGGTATCGTATTTATGTGTTTTTATATAATAGAATCGTACCAACTCTCATTAATGGGAATAACGACGCTGGTTTTATTTATGTTGTTTGTAATTTTACAGTTTAAACCGGTGTATTTTGTATAATGTAGGTTAATTTATTATTGCCTTGTTGTTAAAAGCGACAGGGTTCTCCTTAATATAAATCGATTGGTTTGATCCAAGGCTACAAAGGAGGGGGATAGAAAATAGTGGGTTAGTTTGGTTTTTACTCTAGACTGGTCACTATGGGGTGGATTAGAACTCCAAAGAAAATTGAATACCTCTTTCTATGTGTAGAGGAGACTTGATTAATATACATGGATTACAAATAAAAATATGTACTTGTTTTTTTTTCATCAGCTTTCATCAGACATGTTTTATTTTGTTGAACTTGCCACCTAATTAAACCTGGGCTGCTCATCCCGATTATTATAGGGGATAACTTCCTCACACCTCTATTTGCAATGCACCCCCCAAACCTGGTTCCTGGCTTCCCTCTGGTCCCCACATAAACCACTCACTGTCTCTCACAAGTTGTGAAGTTTTGTTAGTGTTAGCTACAACTCTGAGCAGTCTCCCTGTGCCTTGTTTCCTTGACATCCTGACGACGACCTTGCTTTTCCCCTGAATGCCTGACCCTTGCCCGTGACCTTGAGCATGTCTTTGCCTTTTCAGCCTTGACCATCCCACCAGTACTGCAACTGGGTTCCCCTGTTCCACGTACCCACGGTACATAACAGAATGACTAATGCACTAACAGACTGTAATCCTGCCTGGATTGATATCACTAAATTACACACAGTCATATCACCCCTTCTTCGGTACATACAGTGCTGACTTACACAACAGCATGGACACTAACCTGGCTGATATTATACTACCACTGCTCTGTCACTGACAGTGGCGCTGCTAGAGTCTCTGGGGGCCCCAGGCACAACCATCGGTCGTGGCCCAGTGTTTTCTGCGGGGGGAGGGGGCGGTGGTGCTGACAGAATTTTCTCAGTCAATGTTGTGGATTCAATTCAATCAGTTTGCCTTATCGTACGTAAGCTGCGCCTCTGGTCACTGATGCACATATTTGTATGTATGTATGTATGTATGTATGTATTTATTTATAAACACCCTTATCCAGGTCTATACATCAATATAATTTTAAAAATACAGACGTTAAGTGTATATTATATCCACTTTTAATGAAATACAAAGCACACATCCTAGTTTGAACAGTTAACAGACAAGTCCAGACATGGTACAGTGCAGTCCTAGAGCTAAAGAGGGAGGGAGACATAGGATAAATCACAGTAAACAATTCATAAGTAGGCATAATAATGAAACATAGTTATATAAAGGTTAACATTAAAGGAGGGCTGAAAAGCTCAGTACAATAAACTGCTAAATTACTAGTTACTAATCTTTATAGATGTTTCTTTTTACCAAAATACTAAATATTATTACTATCACTGATATTAACCTGCATACCTCAATAAAAATAATCCATATCCAGTAATATATCATTCAGAAAGTCACATGCAGATAAAGCATCTTCAGACAAACTAAACCCTGCGACACAAAGCAGGGATTAGAGAACTACAATTCCCGTGATGCTTAGATGCGATGACGTCACTTCCGGATGTTGGAACGGCGCGGCGGGAAGTGGGAATGTTTTCAACACTCAACCATCAGCAGCGGATCGTGTCTGCAAACGCAGTTACAGAAGGTAGAAACATAATTAATGCAAAAGATGTATATTTGTTTCTGTCTTGAAATGGGTTTTATTTTCTAACGACTCTTCCTTATGCACAATTGCACCTTCTGATCGACTAACTGTGACTTAGTTTAGGTGATGTATTTTGTATGGCCCGAATTAATCTCTTATTTAATTCGTTTCTGATTGATTTAATTTGCCACAAAAACACTAGCGGCACCATTTATGTTCCGTCAAGAAGAAACGATCGTGTCCGTGTAGACAGTACAGTTTAACTTCACTGTACTCCACGTATCTGGATTTCTCTACGGATCTATCGCCGTCGTGTGTGTTGTGATTAAAGCATCCTCTGCGTGTCACTGTCTGTCTCCCAATCTGTTGTCGCAGTGTCTGCGTCTCTGTGCTTCTCTGTCCGTGTCTGTCTGTGAGTCTCTGTGTGTCTCCGGCACGATGGGGGACAGGAGCCTGGCGCACAGGCTGAAGAAGTGGGCGGTGGAAGAGTTCAGACAGCCCCCCCGAGACCTTCCCTCTGACACCTACTTCAAGACGTAGGTGCCCCCCCCCCCAAAAAAAAAAATGTTTTGTTTGCATAGAAACCCTGGCAGCTCTGTCTGCACTGTGGATGGTCTGTTCTGTGGATGCTTGTCTATGGATTTCAGTGCACATGCTGACAAGGTTAAAAGCGAGAAACACACACTCACACACACACACACTCATACACATACACACACACACACACACACTGCATCCCTGCATCCCTGCAGGGTAAAGCACAGGCCTGAAGTGTGAATTAAACTCGTCACTTTCCCCTGGTCTGGCAACTTGTTAAAAGTGAGTTAGCTCCATGTATTTTTGTTCTTGAAAACCCACTTCCTTACGAACTGAACAAGGTGTTACACATGACTGTAGTGTCTAGGTTGAGTCCAGGGTGTTATTTCTTGTCAAGGTCCCTGTTGCCCTGTAGGTCGACTTTGACGAGTCATAGATACAAAGGGAAATGAAAAAATAATAATTATGACTCGGCGTACCTGGAAACCTCCACAGTTGAGTATTTCTCGCAAAATCTGAGAGGTTCAGCCAACCAAATACCCGTTTCCTGGTTGAGTTGTATAATGACACATTTTATTATTGTCCTAATTGCTACATGACTTTTAACCGTAACCAGCTGTCGCTGAGATGGGCCTGTGTCCTTGTTACTAGAATGCTTTGTCTCTGTGTCCTGTCTCCCCCGCAGGCTCTCTCTCGGACAGGGCGCTGCAATCTGGAAATATGTCACTCAACATGTGTTCCATCAGAGGTGAGCAAGAGTCTCTCTGCCTTTGCCACACCCTCTCATGTCACTGCCTCTGGGTTTGTCTGTTTTTTCTTCATTGCTTTTCTTTTTGTTTCTCTATCTTGTTCCATCACTTTTTATTCTTTTTCCATTTTTTTCCATGCTACCCTTCCTTCTTTTGCTTTTGCCTCCTCTCTCCCCCAGTCAACTCTCTATCCTCTCTTTCTGTCTCTCCATCACAACATTGTTCTCTCTCTCTCTCTCTCTCTCTCTGCTGTAGGAATGTGACAGTAATTCGAGGGAATCTGCAATGGTATCCTTTCCTATAGGGACGTTAAGTACAACTCTCACTTCTTTCACTTCATAAATTGATTCACCGACTCATGCCTTTAGAGTCAATCAGGCAATCTACATCTAAGCAACGTCATTAAAAATACCCGTAAATCGGGGGCAACATTTCCTTATATTTCAACTTTCTGGTTAGTTTGGTAATCGTACTATGGCACAGTACAAACCAGCATAAGACAAATAAACTCACTAAGACTTCTAAGACTTAATCTTTACACTAGAAAAAGGAGATTTCCCTACTTTTAATTGTCATTGTTGTTATTATTTTGAATATTATAACAATAATTTTCTTAGCAGTTTATTTTACACTGGGGGACTTGCAGTGGTCACAGGATACAAACTTGTGATAGTACACATATTATAATAAGTGCAAAAATAAATGCAATAAAATTCAATTAAATCAAAGTAGTACACACAGTGCAATGATTCTGTCAAGGAGGCCATTCAGGTACAAGTAAGAATGAGACGATAATGACATCAGTTGGGGGGTGGCCAAGGATATTACATCATCGGAAAGTTTCCTTGACTGAGTGCCCCCAGGTACAAAGCCATGCAGGGCTTGGAGGTAAGTTACTGTAGGTGATCAGAGGAGGTTTTGTTCTTTGTTACTGACTGTGTGTGTGTGTGTGTGTGTGTGTGTTTCAAACCAAACTGACTCCCAAACGAACACTTTCTGGGAGTTCTTTCTTTGAGATTTTATTTAACCAGAAATAAGAATAATTGACAGTGGGACATCTTTATTAGGGGCAGCTAACCTACTGATGTAAAGCAGTGGTGTAGACTGTAAAGTCTCTCCTTTCGCAGCACAGTGTAGAGGTTCTGAATAAATATTCAGAATGTTATTCAGTTAGTGTTATTATTATTAACTGAAGAAAAATTGGAATATCTGTAGTAAGAAGCTAGGTTTTCATTGGGCATAAAGGTGAAGGTGGGAATGCTGAGATTGTTACATTTAGGTGAATAATATTGTGTTATTTGGAGTAAGTCAGCAAAATGATGCACTGTGTGTGTGTGTTGGGGGGGTCTTAATGTGCATCTCTGTGACAGTGTTTCTATCTCTGCATTAGGTTCGTCGCGGGGAGGGGCAGAGTGAATTGGCACGTAGGCGGGCTCTGCAGCGGGAGAGGGAGGAGCTGTGGGCAGAGCTGAGCCAGCTGGATTCACAGATTAGCCTGGCACAGACAGAGCTGGCCAATCATGGTGAGGCACGGGGCAGTTGCACTTCTTCACACTTAGACAAACATGTATTCATGCCACACCCTTCTCTCTCTCCTTGGATCTGTCTTTGTCCCTCTTCACCACATTGTCTTCTGCCCCAGCCCTCTACCGTTCTTCCTCTCCATCTCCCTTTTCTGCTGCACTGAACCCTCTCTCACATTCTCAATCTCTCCCTCAGAGAAGTCCGCGTCTGGGAGCTGGTCCCGGGGGACGGAGCAGAGGCAGCGGGCCGTGTTGCTGCGGGCAATGGGCCTACGCTGTGCCCAGGAACGCCTCTCTCTGTCAGGGGACAGGCAGAGCGTCAGGCAGCACTGCCAGGGCCTGGGGCAGCTGGCCAGGTAGGGGGTGGGGTTAGTGGCGCTCATGGTTGGATCAACAAACAAGCAAATAAAGCTGAAACTGCTGCACAGAACCACTTGTCAGGGTGTTTGGGAAAAGATGGGGGTGGTCAAATCTGATCCTGCTGCTGGGAATTGAGATTTGAGCAGCTGCTGAGGGCTCAGTTCAGTTACAGTAAATGCTTTTATATATAGTAGCTAACCTTGTAAGGCAGAGGAGTCATTGTGGATTGGAAATACAAACAAATTTGTAATAATATATACATACAGTGGGGGAAAAAAGTATTTGATCCCCTGCTGATTTTGTACGTTTGCCCACTGACAAAGAAATGATCAGTCTATAATTTTAATGGTAGGTGTATTTTAGCAGTGAGAGACAGAATAACAACAAAAAAATCCAGAAAAACGCATTTCAAAAAAGTTATGAATTGATTTGCATGTTAATGAGGGAAATAAGTATTTGACCCCTTCGACTTAGTACTTGGTGGCAAAACCCTTGTTGGCAACCACAGAGGTCAGACGTTTCTTGTAGTTGGCCACCAGGTTTGCACACATCTCAGGAGGGATTTTGTCCCACTCCTCTTTGCAGATCCTCTCCAAGTCATTAAGGTTTCGAGGCTGACATTTGGCAACTCGAACCTTCAGCTCCCTCCACAGATTTTCTATGGGTTTAAGGTCTGGAGACTGGCTAGGCCACTCCAGGACCTTAATGTGCTTCTTCTTGAGCCACTCCTTTGTTGCCTTGGCTGTGTGTTTTGGGTCATTGTCATGTTGGAATACCCATCCATGACCCATTTTCAATGCCCTGGCTGAGGGAAGGAGGTTCTCACCCAAGATTTGACGGTACATGGCCCCGTCCATCGTCCCTTTGATGCGGTGCAGTTGTCCTGTCCCCATAGCAGAAAAACACCCCCACAGCATAATGTTTCCACCTCCATGTTTGACGGTGGGGATGGTGTTCTTGGGGTCATTCCTCCTCCTCCAAACACGGCGAGTTGAGTTGATGCCAAAGAGCTTGATTTTGGTCTCATCTGACCACAACACTTTCACCCAGTTCTCCTCTGAATCATTCAGATGTTCATTGGCAAACTTCAGACGGGCCTGTACATGTGCTTTCTTGAGCAGGGGGACCTTGCGGGCGCTGCAGGATTTCAGTCCTTCACGGCGTAGTGTGTTACCAATTGTTTTCTTGGTGACTATGGTCCCAGCTGCCTTGAGATCATTAACAAAATCCTCCCGTGTAGTTCTGGGATGATTCCTCACTGTTCTCATGATCATTGAAACTCCACGAGGTGAGATCTTGCATGGAGCCCCAGACCGAGGGAGACTGACAGTTATTTTGTGTTTCTTCCATTTGCGAATAATCGCACCAACTGTTGTCACCTTCTCACCAATGGCGATGGTCTTGTAGCCCATTCCAGCCTTGTGTAGGTCTACAATCTTGTCCCTGACATCCTTGGACAGCTCTTTGGTCTTGGCCATGGTGGAGAGTTTGGAATCTGATTGATTGATTGCTTCTGTGGACAGGTGTCTTTTATACAGGTAACGAGCTGAGATTAGGAGCACTCCCTTTAAGAGAGAGCTCCTAATCTCAGCTTGTTACCTGTATATAAGACACCTGGGAGCCAGAAATCTTGCTGATTGATAGGGGATCAAATACTTATTTCCCTCATTAACATGCAAATCAATTTATAACTTTTTTGAAATGAGTTTTTTCAGACTTTTTTGCTGTTATTCTGTCTTTCACTGTTAAAATACACCTAGCATTAAAATTATAGACTGATCATTTCTTTGTCAGTGGGCAAACGTACAAAATCAGCAGGGGATCAAATACTTTTTTCCCTCACTGTATATTACTGTATTAATCACGTTTCTACATCGTCTACTCTGTTCACAGACACAAACAGCTGTGGTTTACGAGTAAAAAAAAAAATGAAATAAAAGGATTTGAATTTATATGGATGGGTTTGAATTGCATTGCATTGTGTCTCTGTCTGGCAGGAAGGCACAGGTGGAGCTGGCATTTGGGAACCCCTTTGACAGCAGCACAGACTCCCAGGGATCTGCAGGCCCCGAAGCCCAAGTCCTGGTGAGTCATAGCCCAACTCGGCACACTCGCAACATACACCCTGCATAACCCAGCATACATACGCACACACAGCCTGTGTCTGAACAAGCAGGATCACAGTGGCATTGGCTATGAGCGAACAATGTCATGGTCACGCTTATATGCACACTCTTTAAAGGCAGCACTTGTGAGTTTGTATTTCAAGTGGTTAACCGATATTCCACTGTACTGTATTGTCATCTCGCTGGTTAAAACACTTCCACACGGAAATTATTTTTGAGGCAGATTTGAAATTACTCCAGGTTGCCATTTCCCAACTCCTTCAACCATGCCCACATTTGTTTTAGCTGATTGCTGAACTAACGATACCACTTATAAATGTCAAGCGCATATACAATGTCGCACTCCACGCCACTCTCTGGCTGTCCACCTGCCGCTCCTCACGAGGAAATCACGCTCTTCTTGCTTTATTGAGGGGAGAGCCAGTCACGGGTGTAACAGCAGTGATGTCTCCTCCCCGGGAGGGTGCTTACACAGGTCTGGAAAAGTACAGAATTTAAAAAGAATAAATCTTGAATTTGTCTTGTGATAAGGGGAGGTACAGGGCAGTTTGAGGTGGATCCTCACCGTGTTGCCCCCAGGGTGGTGTTACGTCCAGAAATATATGGACAGTGTCAATGTTGTCATCATTTTGGCTCTGTATACCACCACAATGGATTTGAAAGGAAACAATCAATATGTGCTTTAAGTTTAGACTTTTATCTTTAATTTGAGGGTTGTTACATCCATATTGGGTGAATGGTGTAGGAATTAAACCCATTTTTATATGTGGTTCCCCCAATTTTAGGGGCTCAAAAGTAATCTGACAAACTAACATAATCATGAATTAAATTGCGAGTTTCAAAACTTGTTTGCAAATCCTTTTCAGTCAATGACTGCCTGAAGTCTGGAACCCATAGACATCACTAGATGCTGGGTTTCTTCCCTGGTGATGCACTGCAGCTGTCTTTAGTTCCTGCTTGTTCTTGGTCTGTTTTGCCTTCAGGTTTGCCTTCAGCAAGTGAAATGCTGCTCAAATGGATTCAGATCAGGTGATTGACTTGGCTATTGTAGAACATTCCACTTCTTCACCTTAAAAAAGTCTTGGGTTGCTTTCGCTGTATCCTTCAGGTCATTGTCCATCTACAGAGCCAAAATGATTTATGGACCTAACTGTATATGTGTGTGTATATATATATATATATATATTTTTTTTTTTAGCTGTAGATGAATGTATCATCCCTAGTACAGTGATTATCCCGGTAATACATTGTGTATTTTGACAGTACAGTAGATATCTTATACCCTATTCCTTGTGTATTATGACATTGCAATGGATATTGTGACTGTGTTCTTCTCTCCATGTGTCTCAGCGTGAGGTGAGGGAGGTGTGTGAGAACAGACTGCACTTCTTCCAGTCCTTGCTGGAGAGCGAGCTGAAAACAGTGCCACCTACTGGAGCACAGTGAGTCCCCCTCTGTCCCTACAGAAATCTGTGTTTTTTGATAAATAAATTGCATTAAATGGTCTCCTTCTTTCCTTCATCCCCCCAGTGTATCCCAGGAGGAGCACAGTGCAGTGTTTCAGAGGTGGCTCAGCTCAGTGCAGGTAGGGAAATGTACCTTTCCTCTATCTCCCCCCCCTCTCCCTCAAGATTTCTCCCTCTCCTACTCTTTTCTCTCTCTCCCACTCCATCCATCTGCCTTCTATATTCCTTCTTCTTTCTCTTTCTCCCTCTCTCCTTTAATATTTTTCTTCCTCCTCTCTCTACCTCCCATTAGGATTTGCTGACCCGTCACCCTCCTGGCCACGTGCTCTCCGCGCTGCAGTACCTGGCCTCCCGCCAGCAGGGGACACTGCAGGACAGGCTGGCAGAGCTGGACGTGTCTCGCGATGTGGCTGCTCTCAGGTGATCAAGCCACTGTCTGCCTATGTATTTATGTGTCCACCTGTCAATCCTCTTAGCCATCATCTGTCCCTCTGTACCCCTGCGCTCAGTCCTGTCCCCTATCCCCCTGCCCCTGTGCTCAGTCCTCTCCCCTGTCCCTCAGGTTCCGCTATGACAGCGAGCGACTACAGGATGAGTCTGGGCAGCAGCAGCAGCTGGAGGAGGAGGCGCTGCCCTCAGTGAAGTGGCTCCTGCAGGTACCTGTGAATCTGGGCTCTGGCACCGGTTCTGGCTCCTCTCGCTCTTCTCTTCTTCCCTTGCACTCATCTTTCACTCTCTCTCCATTTCCCTCTCTCCCATTGGACTCTCTCGCCGTCTGAGCTCTTCCGCTCATCCTTTCCTAACTCTTGCAAAAATAAATGAGGTCTTGGCAATGATGGATTGATGGTGTCTCCCGGGCAGGATGGCTGGCGAGAGGTAGAGCACTGTTCAGTGCGGCGGGCGGCGGCCAGGGCGGCGGCGCGGGAGCTGGGCGCCCAGCTGGCCAGGAGCAGGGAGGCTGCCCTGTCTGTGCTGGAGGGGCGCTGCCAGGCGGACGCCTTCGCCAGGTAACTCCGACCACCTTATGCCGTTTAATGCTGCACACTCTATACACAGACATTACACCTTTGCACACATCCTGCTCTATCTCTCCCTCAGGACAGTGTTTGAGCTAGAGCTGCAGCTGGCGGTGCTGTGTGCACTGCAGGAGTCCATGCAGGCCCAGTGTGCCGCCCTGGCCCAGTCGGCCCGTGCGCAGCAGCACACCCTCCTCACACTGCGCAGCAAGTGGCAGAACATCCTGGACTTCAGGCAGCTGGTGGTGAGTGTAGAGGAACAAACAAACAAACAAACAGGCAGGCAGGCAGGCAAACCCCCTGAGGATCACTGAACTCATACACAATGTACTGCACTTTCACTCGTTGCATTTTTGTAGTATTTATTACTGTAGTATTGATTGATTGATGGATGGATAGATAATTCTATGGATCAAGTTCTTTCACAAAGGCTGCTGCTGATGCTGATGCACATTGTAACAGTAGTATAGTTGTAAAGCTGGTAAGTTGCCCAGGGTAGATGTGTGCCAGGTGCCAGCTGAGTAAATATATTACGGGCCGGGATTAGCCTGAGAGGCAGAGTCCTGGACTTGTGTGTCGCAGCAGCAGTGACTCAATGGCACCTGCTAGCAGGCAGCTCCAGTGCAGCCCCGCCTGGTTGGAAGTGCTCTGCCGTGTCAGTGTGCGCTGATGTCACTATGCCCCTGGTGACCTCACTGTGTGCGTTGGTCTCCCAGGACAGGAAGCAGGAGCAGATCCGCACGCTCATCAAGGCCAACTCCACGGCCAAGACTGATATCACCAGGGCCCACGCTGCGGTAACCTCCCTCCCAATCGTTGTCTTCTCTTGCTCTTCCTGTCTCTTACTGTCTTGTTTTGGTGAACTGCAGCTGCTTTCTTCTCTTCTCCTGTCTTTCAGTGGTGCTCTCGTCTCTCTCTCTCTCTCTCTCTCTCTCTTGTCTCTTGTGCATGTGTGCGTGTGAAACTGTTTGACACTTGACATCTCCTCTCTCTGTGGCGAATTATCTTCTCTTCCTGTCTTTGTATGATCTCTCTCTTTCTGTCTGTGTGCTGATTGTCTCTCCTCTCCACACCAGATCTCACAGTTTGTCCAGGCACAGTTGCTGGGCCATGCAGGGACGCTGCGGGCGGCAGTGGAGGTACTGCATGGGGGGGTGTCCCGGGAGGCGCAGCAAGCGGCGGGCGTCTCTCTGGCAGAGCTGAACCGCCGGGTACTGGATGGGTGAGTCTAAAAGTGGGGGGGCAGTTGATAGACACTGACTCTGAAACCCCCACCACCTGAAAACACTAGTGGGCCAAATCCTCTATGTCCTTAATACAAAGATCCTTATACTCTGACCTCTATGACCTTGTGCTGTTGCCCCATGCAGAGAACAGAGAGTCCCGGTCCACAGGCTGTCTATCTGGCGGCTCCATTGCCCCGCTCCCTTTGAAGAGGACGCCATACTGGGAGTGTGTCGCTGTCTGGACTTCCCTCTGTACAGGGTAGGGTGAGCTTGACTGGGCCAGAATCTGTGCCTGTGCCTGTGCCTGTGTCCTGAGACTCCCCAATATCCCTCTCTTTCTGTCCCCAGGCCCCAGAGCAGCTGGTCCCACAAACTGTGTCTCTGCGGCTGGAGCAGCGAGTTCTGTGCCGGCTCCTGCAGCTGCACACGTCCTCACTGCAGCATCTCCAACAGCAGAGGGCACTGCTCCCCAGCCCTGACCTGCAGGGTGAGACATGCTCTGAACATCCACACTGGGTCTCTCAATCACTCCTTTTAGCCTGTAATCCATAGACTAGTTTGTAATAATCTGTTGAGGTTATTAAAATGTATTTAAAATAAATCCCATGTTTTTTAAATATACAAGGAAAGGGTAAATTTTAACACTATATATTCAGGGTTGTGTAATTTCAGTGGATTTGACAAATTCCACAGACTTTGGGCCCGATTACATGAAAAATTTTGACAAGACGAGAAAGCAAAAAGTTGCTTAAGAGTGGCAGGAGGGAATTTCGCAGCGCAGCTTCTCACTGAATCTTTACATGTTTTGCTGGCGTGGCTTCTGAGATGCACAGGCAGCGCACCCTTCTGCGACACCAGCATTGATGGAAAAGGAAAGAGTAGCAACAAACGCATTCATATTATTAAGCTACACACACAGCCAGCTATTGCTATTTATTTTGCATTCGCTGGAACTTGAATGTACAGGTACAGTGAGGGAAAAAAGTATTTGATCCCCTGCTGATTTTGTACGTTTGCCCACTGACAAAGAAATGATCAGTCTATAATTTTAATGGTAGGTGTATTTTAACAGTGAGAGACAGAATAACAACAAAACAATCCAGAAAAACGCATTTCAAAAAAGTTATAAATTGATTTGCACGGTAATGAGGGAAATAAGTATTTGATCCCCTATCAATCAGCAAGATTTCTGGCTCCCAGGTGTCTTTTATACAGGTAACGAGCTGAGATTAGGAGCACTCTCTTAAAGGGAGTGTTCCTAATCTCAGCTCGTTACCTGTATAAAAGACACCTCTCCACAGAAGCAATCAATCAATCAGATTCCAAACTCTCCACCATGGCCGAGACCAAAGAGCTGTACAAGGATGTCAGGGACAAGACTGTAGACCTACACAAGGCTGGAATGGGCTACAAGACCATCGCCAAGCAGCTTGGTGAGAAGGTGACAACAGTTGGTGCGATTATTCGCAAATGGAAGAAACACAAAATAATGGTCAGTCTCCCTCGGTCTGGGGCTCCATGCAAGATCTCACCTCGTGGAGTTTAAATGATCATGAGAACGGTGAGGAATCAGCCCAGAACTACACGGGAGGATCTTGTTAATGATCTCAAGGCAGCTGGGACCATAGTCACCAAGAAAACAATTGGTAACACACTACACCGTGAAGGACTGAAATCCTGCAGCGCCCGCAAGGTCCCCCTGCTCAAGAAAGCACATGTACAGACCCGTCTGAAGTTTGCCAGTGAACATCTGAATGATTCAGAGGAGAACTGGGTGAAAGTGTTGTGGTCAGATGAGACCAAAATCGAGCTCTTTGGCATCAACTCAACTCGCCGTGTTTGGAGGAGGAGGAATGACTCCAAGAACACCATCCCCACCGTCAAACATGGAGGTGGAAACATTATGCTTTGGGGGTGTTTTTCTGCTAAGGGGACAGGACAACTGCACCAGATTAAAGGGACGATGGACGGGGCCATGTACCGTCAAATCTTGGGTGAGAACCTCCTTCCCTCAGCCAGGGCATTGAAAATGGGTCGTGGATGGGTATTCCAGCATGACAATGACCCAAAACACACAGCCAAGGCAACAAAGGAGTGGCTCAAGAAGAAGCACATTAAGGTCCTGGAGTGGCCTAGCCAGTCTCCAGACCTTAATCCCATAGAAAATCTGTGGAGGCAGCTGAAGGTTCGAGTTGCCAAATGTCAGCCTCGAAACCTTAATGACTTGGAGAGGATCTGCAAAGAGGAGTGGGACAAAATCCCTCCTGAGATGTGTGCAAACCTGGTGGCCAACTACAAGAGATGTCTGACCTCTGTGATTGCCAACAAGGGTTTTGCCACCAAGTACTAAGTCGACGGGGTCAAATACTTATTTCCCTCATTAACATGCAAATCAATTTATAACTTTTTTGAAATGCGTTTTTCTGGATTTTTTTGTTGTTATTCTGTCTCTCACAGTTAAAATACACCTACCATTGAAATTATAGACTGATCATTTCTTTGTCAGTGGGCAAACGTACAAAATCAGCAGGGGATCAAATACTTTTTTCCCTCACTGTATGTTTCCAAGCGTAGTCTACATGTTGAATGTGGTTTGGATTTGTGGAAAAGTAAACGTTTTGGTCTGTCAGTTACAGCTGTAATTGCAAAATGTTCCTTTATAAACAAGTAGTCACAAGGCCCGCACTCATCTCGAGCGCAAAGGGAGAGGAGAGGCTGACTGGTGCTTTGTTGAAGCGATGGTGCAAAATGCATAGCGATCTTTTATGTTTATTATGAGAGTAAACATATTTCGGGTTCATTCTGAAACTGTAACGGAACAAATGTGGACCTTCACAGTTTAGTTCATTAATGGGAACCATTAGTGGTTACATTTATTATTACAAGAAACCAGCAACTGAAATAAAGCCATTGTTTAATTTGCATTAAACTGAAGAAACTGATGCTGTAGAAGAGAAATTGAAAGTGAAACCATTATTTGTAAATAAGACTTTGAAACTAGAGGTTCAGTAGTTTTAGACTTTTCCCATCCACAGCAAGAGACATTGTGTTATTGAGAAGAAACAAGCAAAAATGCAGCAGTGACCAGTCAAATATCCAGGTTCTTTATGTAATTTATTAAACACAGTAAATCACTTTAAAAGATGATTGGCGTCCAAGCTTTGGATGAGGGTCTGACCCCTCCCTCACCCCCGGCTATATTTTCTTCCTTGGATTTTAATTTCCCTAACCCACTAACTCAATTCAACATGTGTTATTGGCAGGACATTCTTGGTAATACCCAAGCTTCTCTCTCTCTCTCTCTCGCTCTCGCTCTCGCTCTCTCTCTCTCTCTCAGCTGTGCTGCAACATGTGCAGAAGGAGGATGGGGAGCTGGTCTCCTCCCTCCTGCCCACAGTGTCCCGCCTGTCCCAGCAGAGCGCCCAGGGCCTGCGCTACGGGGCCGAGGTCAAGAGAGCCATCAACCACTGGTGAGGGATTCTCCTGCACTGCTGTGTACTGTGTGTATTTCAGCACACTGCCTTGTTCACCACGGTGTCATTTTGACCTAATCATCCATTGCGCTGTGTGGCCTTGCTGCCAGAAATGTAATAGAGCTTTTCTTTGTCTCTGTGTTTGCAGTGTTCAAGCCAAAGCTTTCTGAAGTAGCCAAGGCTCTGTCTCCCATTTTCTGCTGTAACCCTCTCCCTCTGTCTCTGTCTGTCTACGCAGGTGGGAGCAGCCTGCGCAGTTCGCCCTGCCTGAGTTGCGCAGGGGTGGCCTAACTCTTCAGCAGTGGTTGGAGAGATGGCGCCTAGCGGCCAACATGCTGGAGTGACCCGCACACTCTGACTCACTGAGTCTCACTCACACACTCACTCTCTCACCTAACCCTCTCTAACACAAACACACTCTCTCTCTCTCTCTCTCTCTCTCTCTCTCTCAAGCACATACACAGCAGTGGTGATAGGAAGCACAGACTCCTGGGTATATTCTCTGCATTACTACAGCAGGCAGCATGCAACAAAGATGGTCACTCTCAATGTGTTTAATGCTGTGTAGCCCCCCCCCAACCTTGGCATTTCTGACCACTGTTGCTGCAGTGCTTCTCATGGACATATCAGAGGAACATCTGAGACTCCATTTCTGCAGAATCACTGCCTTCATTGTCTTAAGTAAAGACAGTATGTTAATTCTTTGTTTTAATCCATTATTGTTAGTTTGAATCCCCAATAAACTACTACTTCAGTTGTTTCCTCCAAAGTCTAAAGTGATTTGACAAAAAATAAAATAATAAAAGCTTTTGCTCACTGAATGGCTTTCCCTGCGTCTCTGATACACGAGGACCTCTGTGCAGTGTGAGGAATTGCTCCGTAACAGAGGCATTAAACCCAGTAGTTTTTTACATCTATATCTAACATCTTGTTTAGAGATCCATAGACAGATCTGGCACGAGCTTTTTCTGGAATATATGAAGGCTTTAAGGGTCAGAACAATCTGCTATTTTTCTAATATAATTCAGTTATTTATTCTGCTGTAAGCAAACTGTCTCCCTCTGTGAATCCTTCCTTCAGTTCCTTATCTGATACCTATCCTATCCTATCCTGTTTTTAATTAATGTTACCTCTTGGAAGACTCCAAAGTCGTAATATAGGGCACTCATTAAGGGGGGTTAAGGGGGATTTGACCTTGAACTTGAGTTGAACTCGAGGGCCCCTTCATAGGGGGTGTGTCCCGCGTCACTGAATAATTAGCATATGTGTGGGCGGGGTTGACAGGGCACTGAAATTGTAATATTTGTGGGTGGTGCTGACAGGGCCCCGAAGGAATGTGGGGGTTCTTCAACTGTTTTTCAATCCCTCCAAAAGATTTGTATTTAAGCCAGACTGATTCTGTAGTAAAATAGCTCCTTTTCCCTATGTTAGTGAAGCTCCAAAAGAGCTCTATTTAAGACCGCCCGATTATTTCGTAAAATAGCTATTTTTCCCTACGCAAGTGAAGCTCCAAAAGAATTCTATTAAAGCCCTCCTGATTATTTAGTAACACAGATATTTTTACCTACGCTAGTGAAGCCCCAAAATAGTTATATTTATGCCCTCCAGATTCTTTAGTAACAGATATTTTCACCTAAGCAAGAGCTGCAAGGCTGTCTCTTCAACAGGGCCAAAGGGGTTACCTCTTTCAAATGGACAAGGTCTGGAGTTTTTTGAGTTAGAGGGGGGTGGTGAGGAGATGTCTACATCTTTTGTAACCTCTGGTCTTTGAAGAATTACTATATTTGGGGGCGGAGTTTGCAGGGCACTGAAGAAGAAATAGCGTATCAGGTTAGAGTTTGGTTTGAAGAATTAGTATATTTGTGGGTGGAGTTGGCAGGGTACTGAAAACGGGGGGGGTCTCTTTACATTTTGAGAAGCGGCTCTGAACACAGGGGTGTCTGTTTACAATTTGAGAACACAGCACTACTTAGTAATAATGAGAAATGAATTATAGAATATATATGTTATATAAGAAGCATAGACTATATATGTAGAAACTGGGAAATTTCAATACAACTCAATAAAATCAGCATTTGTAATATTAGTAACAAAACATCAAATTATTTTAAATAAATATGTAATATAATCCATTCATGCATTAAGATTAAGTAAATACACTCAATATGATCTAAGCACTAACCTATGTGTGTATGTATATTTATATAATTTACACATTAGAATAGCTTGACAATATGAAGTTTGAACAGCCTTCAGTACAACTTTCTAGTAACATTCTTACAGAGGGGTGTGTGCGTGTGTGTGTGTGTGTTTACATATATACCGAGTGCAAGCTGGATATCACGGCCCCAGGTTTCTTTTCTCTTTCTTTTTCAGATCCTAATAAGATTCAGCCCTTCCTCCACTTTGCACAGATTTGTACTAGATTGCAACTTTTACGTATAGAGCTAAAGAATGATAAGTCAGGCTAAATGGTCTAAACTTTAGAAAATCCTGAATATGCACAAAAGTAAAAAAATGCAATACAGAAAATGTAATTGGAACTTTCAGTAATCAACATAATATCAGTAAATACCACTCCTACCCAAGACCTATATTTCCCTGTATTATAGAATATCTCAAACGTATTATTTAAAGAAAAGTTAAATGTAAAGCTTAAATAAATACAAATATTATGTTTTAAATGTGTGTGTGTGTATTCACAACACCCTGTGATGTAAATGAAATGTAACGTTACTAAGTTAACTTAAGAAATCCTTAGAAGAACATATACACTCACCTAAAGGATTATTAGGAACACCTGTTCAATTTCTCATTAATGCAATTATCCAACCAACCAATCACATGGCAGTTGCTTCAATGCATTTAGGGGTGTGGTCCTGGTCAAGACAATCTCCTGAACTCCAAACTGAATGTCTGAATGGGAAAGAAAGGTGATTTAAGCAATTTTGAGCGTGGCATGGTTGTTGGTGCCAGACGGGCCGGTCTGAGTATTTCACAATCTGCTCAGTTACTGGGATTTTCACGCACAACCATTTCTAGGGTTTACAAAGAATGGTGTGAAAAGGGAAAAACATCCAGTATGCGGCAGTCCTGTGGGCGAAAATGCCTTGTTGATGCTAGACGTCAGAGGAGAATGGGCCGACTGATTCAAGCTGATAGAAGAGCAACTTTGACTGAAATAACCACTCGTTACAACTGAGGTATGCAGCAAAGCATTTGTGAAGCCACAACACGTACAACCTTGAGGCGGATGGGCTACAACAGCAGAAGACCCCACCGGGTACCACTCATCTCCACTACAAATAGGAAAAAGAGGCTACAATTTGCACAAGCTCACCAAAATTGGACAGTTGAAGACTGGAAAAATGTTGCCTGGTCTGATGAGTCTCGATTTCTGTTGAGACATTCAGATGGTAGAGTCAGAATTTGGCGTAAACAGAATGAGAACATGGATCCATCATGCCTTGTTACCACTGTGCAGGCTGGTGGTGGTGGTGTAATGGTGTGGGGGATGTTTTCTTGGCACACTTTAGGCCCCTTAGTGCCAATTGGGCATCGTTTAAATGCCACAGCCTACCTGAGCATTGTTTCTGACCATGTCCATCCCTTTATGACCACCATGTACCCATCCTCTGATGGCTACTTCCAGCAGGATAATGCACCATGTCACAAAGGTGGAATCATTTCAAATTGGTTTCTTGAACATGACAATGAGTTCACTGTACTAAACTGGCCCCCACAGTCACCAGATCTCAACCCAATAGAGCATCTTTGGGATGTGGTGGAACGGGAGCTTCGTGCCCTGGATGTGCATCCCACAAATCTCCATCAACTGCAAGATGCTATCCTATCAATATGGGCCAACATTTCTAAAGAATGCTTTCAGCACCTTGTTGAATCAATGCCACGTAGAATTAAGGCAGTTCTGAAGGCGAAAGGGGGTCAAACACAGTATTAGTATGGTGTTCCTAATAATCCTTTAGGTGAGTGTATATATGTAATATAAGAAGCATAGAATATATATGTAATATAAGAAGCATAGAATATATATATATGTAGAAACTGTGAAATTTCAATAAAACTCAATAAAAGCAGCATTTGTAATAATATTAGTAACAAAACATCAAATTATTTTAAATAAATATCTAATGTAATCCATTCATGCAATAAGATTAAGTAAATACACAATATGATTTAAGCAAAAACCTATGTGTGTATGTGTATTTATATAATTTACACATTACAATAGCTTGGTGATGCAATCTGAAGTCCTTAATGGTCTTGGTTGTATTGACAGTAAGACGTTTGAACAGACTTCAGTACAACTAACTAGTAACTTATGTACAGACATAAAGAACGAAAACACAATTTAATAATGATAGTAAGTAAATGAAACTAAACCACACTTATTTAACTTAAGAAATACAGTATATAACCGACATTTAACTGAGCACAGCTCCCTTTGCTAGTTAGATAACTCTCCACGGTCAAACAGAAGCCTTATAGTAGTAACTTTCTTACAGAAATAAAAAATTCACCCCATGATGTTAAGAAAAAAATAAATTAAAAAATACTAAAGTAACTTTAGACATATTGAATATGTATCATTCATTAAGTATGTGTCTATTAAAACAGTAGATTTATACTTTTTCTATACTCCAGTCTTAGCATCTCAGGGAGTGAGACCGACCTAGCAGCACATAAACAGAATACAGACAGAGGCCAGAGGGAGCAGCAACCTTAGAGACCACAGCGAAAGACAAGCGCAGGGAGACACAGTCACACTAGAGTCACACCGGATCATGCGTGAATCCAGCAGGTCTGTAGTGAGATAGGGTTAACACAAAACAATCAGGCACAGAAAAAGAGATTGGCTAGAAATAGAGAAAACCGATAAAATAAATAAATACATACATACATAAAAAAATAAATAACCATAATAACAGGGTGAGTTATAAAGACCAAACCGACACAGTTGAGTATTTGAACGTTTTATTAAGAACTTGCTTCACCGAAACAGTTCACACAGTCATCCCACTGATGCCTGACAGGATCACACTGCAGTGGAGGGGCTTCGCAAGCAGCACGTCATGCTCTCTGCACTGCGGTGGGGGTTTGCAGGAGCGGCAACAACACAAAACAGACCCCCTAATGACTGAGAATTTATCACCAGAAATCCTGTACAAATGCAGCGGTCAGGCACTTCTACCCTGTCTGAGTAACGTCATTCAGTCTTTAAGTCTTCCTTTTTATGGTTTTACACCATTTTTGCAAATAAGTGACTCTTGTAGTACAAGTATGAGAAATACTTCTGATTTTCCAATTCTTCAAAAGACCCTTTTCGAACCTTCAAATAAAGAGTTCAAAATGTCTTTATTAATCATGCACAGTAAACAGAAACAGGGGTGATATTGTACAGATATGTGACACCAGATGTATTTCACTTCAAATCTTTAGTTTTGCAAACTGCTTTATGAGACTGTATGAGTACAATTGTGTTGAAACATGCACAGTGCACTGAAATACATGACATACTGATGTGACAGATTTGACTATTTGGCTAAGAATGTTGAAATTTGGGAAATGCTTTATTATTATTATTATTATTATTATTATTATTATTATTATTATTATTTCTTGGCAGACGCCCTTATCCAGGGCAACTTACAACATAAGTGCAATATAAAATGTATTTTCTATATCCAAGTCAATTCCAGTTGTAACAAAGCATACATAGCAAATAGAAATAGTCTATACGTTATTTTTAAAATTCTTTGTGGGCTTATTGCATATATCGATTTTATTATTTTTATTACACACAGGTCTCCTCAAGAGGAGTTTAAGCGGCTCTGTATGGGTTGGGGTGGGGGTCTGAGCTCAGGCATATCCAGATGCCTTAATGTCCTGCTCTGTTTCAAGAGCCAAGTTTAGCCATGTGGCATTCCTTTTAACTGTATGTAGTCTGGTGATAACATAAAGCTGTTTTTTATGTTTATACATAGTGACAGACTGACAGACAGACACAGCATCACCCTGAACAGATCTGTCAAATCAACAGCTAGGACCTAACAGCATATAGCTTAAGCATCTAGGGTTTAAAACGGCCAATTGTTCACTGATTATCTTTGAAACGTGAGCAGAAACGGGACAGGCGCAATTCAGATTAATATTCTATACATTGAGCTTGTGTATGTTATTAACAATAAAGAAATATTTAATAAAATAGATACCTCTCTCATTCTTATTTTATACACAAACATGTTCTTACCGGCTTGTGTCCCTCTCTGCTAAATCTGACTTCACTTTACTGTACAACTCGTACCCCAAATAACATTCAAAATAAGTAAAGTAGTTAAAAAGTCAAAAGCTATGCACATCAACCTGTTCGATGTGTCCCTATATAAAAAATAAAACTGGTATTGTTTTAATGACTTCCTTGACTCCTGTACACTCTGAGTCATCCAACGTTTTGCTAAAAAGGGCTGATCTGACCACACTGGGGAGAAAGCGGTGGGGGAGGAGAGTCCAGCTGAAAAAATAAAATAAAAGCTCCGGCCTTTGTGGGCAGCAGAATGAAAAGCTGCGAGGAATGCGGCCCATACATTCACAGCCCCTCTCTCATCTGAAAGCCATGACATAGATCCTCCAGAGTAGACCGGACAGCACAATGTAACATGAAAACAGTACAAATGCAGGGTGTCTGTCTAGTTAGTTAGATAGTTGTATTAATTCTCAGCATTGACACTGTTAAGGCTGTACAGAAACGCATGAGAACCACCAGGTCTTGTTTTTATTTTTCCTTACTAAGGTATTATAATTTCCAGACAGGATCAGTAAACTAAAGGAAAATGTAGCGTAAGGTACACTTATAAATTTCAATTTAAGAAGTGAATTTATAGTATCACCTTATCACGAATCCTAGAATCTTGTAGAACTCAATTTCTGTAATAATTGGACACAGACACCAATTCCAAAGATATAAATTGTCAAATTTATTCAAAAACAAAGACTAAATTTAGCACTACACTAATTATACAAAAGGGAAAAACTAATTAAAATTCAACTCTAGATCAACAAATCAAAGACAAATCACTTCCGTGACCAAATCAAAGACCATGGGATCGCATATGATAACACACAAATCATTAAACAAAAAAGGTTATAAACACATTGACTACAATACCGGTTAGTAAGACAAAGGTGAGTCTCTCATTAGTATTGTTAGTCAGACATTAAATAACTACGCAGTTTAGTATTTATGTCAGGTAATTTCTCGTTATATATATATCAGTCTCATTTACGTTTAGGTGCCGAGAAAGATCCTATCATTACTTGTTACCACAATTTCCCTTAACTGATTATTATTCAATGATTAAGGATAGGCAGGGCCACCAATAATCTAATGTCTATTAACTTGTGTCAATTTCAGACTAAACAGTTAAACAGGAATGAGAAGATATTTCTCTGCGTTGACAGATTTTATTTCTAAAATTGTCAACAAAACAGTTTAATGCAACACACATTTATATTTAAGAAAACTAAATGATATTACACATTCTAGAGTTATGAATCACAGATTAACATTTCTCATTGATTTCTCAAATGTCATGAATCACAAACTCCAAACTGTTAAACTTATCTGAACTTCGTCGCAGAGAGGCCTCTCTGGCTTCGGGCTCAGATAACGGCACACGGCACGAGGTCCGTGTGGTTGGGAACAAAGGCAGTCCGGTTCGGCTTTGTCCAAGAACTTCCACTCAGTCGATGCACCTGGAAGTTGGGGTTTCGCGAAAGTAGAGTCGTTTCCAAACAGATTTTCCACTGGTTTGAAGGCTCCAAGGTTGTGCACAAAATCTTCTTTGTAAGCAGGGGTTCCACCGTAGTTACTTGAAGACGAAGTCTTTGAGGAAAGCAGGGCCCTGTTCGTTCCAAGGGTCAAGTTTCAAGACTCAATAGCTATTTAAATGACTGAACACTTGCGTATACAGTCGACTTAGTCAATTGTCCAGCTGTAAAACTCCACTGATCAGGTGGGCACAGGCGGGCAGCTCAGTCTGTAAAGTTCTTTATTTAATAAAGTCCTTTAAAAGAATTCTTCGTACGGCTCAATCTCCTTCTCCCAGTTTAACTCTTCTGTTGCCGGCAAAGACAGGGTTGGTTTCTGGTTCCGGTTCTGGCAACAGAGCTACAGGTTGAGCTGTGGCAGCGAGTTTCTGGTTCAGGTGAGAGAGAGAGAGAAAGAGACTGTGCGCTGTTCTTTATAGTCTGTCAGATCAATAGGTGATTGGTCCCTGAGTTTTTGAGATTGGATTTCGGTTTCAGCCCCCAGTGTCCTATTGGAGGAGGGCTAGATTTATGACTGATGTCAATCCATGCCATCTTTTGGAAATGCCGGTTGGCCCGGGTTCATAGCTCTATGTCGGAATTTCGGCTCTCGTCCACTTCAAAGAGTTTTTTATTACCTACAGGCCCCTTTCTCCAGACATCTCATAGCAGGATTCCAAACTATTTGTCCTACTCTCAGTGCCATCCTCCCCAAAACTGTAATTTTGATGTAAACCAGTTCCAAGCTGATGAGTTAAGGAAATCTGATAACTTTGGGGGGGAGAGGTCTTCTTTAGATCAGTGCTTCAGCTCAGAGCTAAAATGCTCTTATCAAAATACACCCAACATAACGCTACAAAAATAAAATGAAATGTTTGTCCTTTAAAAGATTAATTTCACTTTACATTTGTATTGATTTGTATTACAAATAACTTCAATAATAACTAAACTGACCACCCACCACCGCCTGTCTGTGAGCGCACTAAAGACAAATTAAACTTTCCAAATAGTGACATTAAAAATACACTAACTTGAAAGTGTAAAGATTGCATCTAAGAGGGGGTTAAAATTAAATGACTATGAGATTTAACATATTAGTAATTGTAAGAATAAGTAGCATCTTAATGGTTACCTTGAATTCAGGGCAACACAGTTAATGAACGGGCAGGGCTATTAAGCCTGGGTGAACATTATTCAAAATACAACACTAGTGATCGTCTGGAGTGTTATACAAATTGGGGGACAGGACCAAATTGGGGGTTGAACCATCATCACACGTTCCACAGCATAGGACACTGAGTCTCGTACCCCGTCATCTGTCTGCATTACCCCTGAAATGAAAAGTACAGCCTCAACGACATCAGTTGTTCTGGTCTGTCAAGAAGTATGGTACTATGTGTATCACCTTTTAACAGCATGTTTAATGAAATCTTATTGATTTGTTGGTTTATTCAGCTCATGTATTTTAAATCATATGAACACAGTTTTTATACTGGTGGACATATCTGGCTTTTGGGCCCGATGTAAAAGCATTTTTTAAGCCTTATCAGTAAAATACAGGCTAACGACAAAGGTTCATTTTAACAAAGATCAAGTTTTTTACATTTTATTTGGGATTTATTCAACCATAATCAAATGCATTATTATAAATCACAATGCTGAATACAAACAGGTAGCCTATAACAAATACTCAGGGGCAATCTGCTTTAGATTAGTATGTAATTTCAAATAACTAGACCGAGTCACAATCACAGGTTAGGGGCCCCAGCCCGGGGTGGAGCCACTTATCAAAACCCCTGCAGGGGCAGAGCAGGCACCTCTGAGAGCTCCTCTGGCCCTAGGTAGTAGGGGTGCTTTTTTGTTTAGTTGTATTATTGACTATATACCTAATTTTCTTTTACGGATATCGAGTGTAAAGATTTTTTTTAAGACAAATATTCAAATAATAGAGGAAAGTCAGACAATAGAATGAACTGTAACATTTAGAATTGCCCTATAGGAGGTTTGTATGAGGTGGATTATAGCATTAAATAGATCAAATAATACAATCTGTTTGGGGAAAATGACTCAAACTACCCACAGACCCCCACCGCTTCTACAGGTCGCAATCTCTCGCCACATTCCATTTTCCGAGGGTTAGGGGGGCAGTCACATCGCCTCAAATGTCAACAGAGCCTGTTCTCAAATTGTAAACAGACACCCCTGTGTTCAGAGTCGCTTCTCAAAATGTAAACAGACCCCCCCTGTTTTAAGTACCCTGTCAACTCCACCCACAAATATACTAATTCTTCAAACCAAACTCTAACCTGATACGCTATTTCTTCTTCAGTGCCCTGTCAACTCCGCCCCCAAATATAATAATTCTTCAAAGACCCGAGGTTACAAAAGATGTAGACATCTCCTCGCCACCCCCCTCTAACTCAAAAAACTCCAGACCTTGTCCATTTGAAAGAGGTAACCCCTTTGGCCCTGTTGAAGAGACAGCCTAGCGGCTCTCGCTTAGGTAAAAATATCTGTTACTAAAGAATCTGGAGGGCATAAATATAACTATTTTGGGGCTTCACTAGCGTAGGTAAAAATATCTGTGTTACTAAATAATCAGGAGGGCTTTAATAGAATTCTTTTGGAGCTTCACTCGCGTAGGGAAAAATAGCTATTTTACGAAATAATCGGGCGGTCTTAAATAGAGCTCTTTTGGAGCTTCACTAACATAGGGAAAAGGAGCTATTTTACTACAGAATCAGTCTGGCTTAAATACAAATCTTTTGGAGGGATTGAAAAACAGTTGAAGAACCCCCACCCCCTGTACATTCCTTCGGGGCCCTGTCAGCACCACCCACAAATATTACAATTTCAGTGCCCTGTCAACCCCGCCCACACATATGCTAATTATGAAGGGTCCGTCGAGTTCAACTTAAGTTCAAGGTCAAAAGGTCAAATCCCCCTTAACCCCCCTTAATGAGTGCCCTATATTACTACTCTCCAACAAACTAAGGGAATTTGTTTTCATATGTATGATACTCTACAAAACCCGACTTGTCTGGTGCGGTTTCAGTGCTGTTAGTGTTAGAATGTTTTAACGAGATCCAAACCTGGAAGAGTCAAAATTCTCTTTGACTGAATGTTAGTAAATCAGAGGTGTGTATACTTTGGCTTTCTCTTTTAAATTTAACTTTTGAAAACAACTGCTTTACAGTTTGCCCCTCGGAGCACATGGAATCTGTTTGTAAATCTTCTAATCATTTTTGAAAATATTGCTTGCATCCGTCCATATCTGGATGTGTCTGCAGCAGAAAGTTTGATCCATGCTTTTACTTTTAGGTTAGATTATTGTAATGTCCTTTTAGGAGGGCTTCATAATTTTTAATTTCCAGTCTCCAAGTAGTTCAAAACTCGTCTGACGCACCAAATCCCACTGTCAAATGAGTTACCCCCATTCTATCTGGTCTTCATTGACTGCCTGTGACACAAGGAATACATTTACAATATATTTACTTACATTTAAAGCTTTATACGGTTTCGCTGTGAGACCTTGTACATTTTTCTGTCCCTAGTCAGGTGTTGTGGTCTGCTGAGGCAGATTTGCTTGCAGTGAAGCCTTTTCAGACGACTACCTATGGATCTTCAAGTTTTGGTCACTTGGCATCCATTCTATGGAATTCCTTACTGAGAGGCAGCCGGTCTCTTTTTAATCTGGTTTGAAAACTTTCTTGTTTGATCAGACTTTTATTTAAAAATGATTTTAAGTAAAGAAAATATATAGTTAAACATGTTGTTCACTGTATGTTGTGTTGTTTTAAATTGTGCATCACCCTGAGATGCCTACGCATATATGGGGCGCTATAATACATTTAAATTGATCAATTAAAATTGATTGATAATTAAGTGACTATTTATTAACATGCAGAAAGTACAATCGCATTATTGGGTTGACACTTCTTTTCATAAAAGTGCAAATGTCAGTGTACAGATTTTTTTTTTCTGATACGTGACGTAAAATACAGTATAGGTGTACCCCACTTTGTACGACACTGCTATGCATGATTAGGTTGTTATAGTACAACGCTTCAGTTGAAGCAACCCTTCAGGTCCCAGTGAATCAGACACCCCAGGCAGCGCTTCCAGCAACGGTGGAGACTTTTCAGCAGGAGACGAGCGCTCGGGAAGAAAAAGTTACAGACACCGAAGTCTGTTAGTTTTATCTTCAGTTTATTGAAAGTTTCACAGTCTAACAAACAACTTCTGCAACAGTTATGGGGCAGTCACTATACGAAGTTAAACAACATAATGAGAAAGAAAAAGTTTTGCAGTGTTCCCACAAGCAGGTGTACGTCATGCCTCATGGGCATGTTATTGTCCGAGGATGTGTAACACATAATATATTTGTGTTTCGGGGGTGGCAGGGAAGGGGAAGGTAGTTTAGCACATACTGTATGAATAACATGTTTTGTGTCTGCCACAGCTGCAGGGATTACAAGCAGTTCTGCTGGTTATTTCAGCAGTATGCATAAGACATAGATAATAAGTAAAAATACGAAAGCTGAAAACAGGCAGCAAACTAAAACAAACCTTAAACTAGAATTATATATACTTACAGATTCTCAGTTCATCAGAAGCTGCCAGTCAACATTAAAGTTTACATTAAAATATGATGGAAAAGAAACTCTCACATAGGTAAATCACACATTTAAGAAATGTATTAATTTTAAATGTAAATGTTAAAATCATTGAAATATAAAATGTTAGCAAAACAAACACAACACTCATCTTACATAGAAATATGGCATAGAGGTTTAAACAAATGTTAAGCTATGTTCAGTAATTAAAAAAATAAAAGCACAGTGAGATGGTGGTGGTGGAGGAGGGGTCGCTCCTGATGGAGTGTGAGTTATCTGATTTTGAACAAGCGGGGTGTGGGGGTGGTTGGGGGCAGCAAGGTAAGAGGAGAGGGAGGTGGAAGTTGTGTTGGGGGCAGTGGGCAGTCCCTGTGTTTTCCTCATAAGGGTGAGAGAAGGCCCAGCAAACAGCAGAGCAACAGGGAGACTATGGAGCACAGTGGGGCAGCAGAGGGGGCAGAGGTGGAGGAGGGGACGCTCCTGATGGAGTGAGAGCAGACCCCCACATTCCCCACGGAGTCCACCACCAGGATCTCCACCTCAGGCGCGCAGCAGGAGGCACTGTAGCTGACCAGCGTCATGTTCCCACTGGCTCCTCCGCTCTCCTGCATCGTGTTCAGAGTGCCGTTGCCCAGGTGGGTGAAGATGTGCACCACTGCTGAGCGATTATCCCGGATCTCGGCCTGCAAGGACCACTTCCCCAGGCCGCAGGGGGAGGAGCAGTTCTCTGACACATGGGTCACCTGACAGGCTGGGGGCACGAAGTCGTCAACCTGCGGGTCAGACATACAGACGGCAACATCTCATCAGAAGCGAAAATGGGGGCGGGGGTGAGTACTGAAGGGGAATGGTCTCGGGGAAGGGGGGCTGTTCTGCCCCCTGCTTTTCTGTTATTGAAAATTGAAAGAGTTATAAAAGTTATTCAAATGCCTTTCTGTAATTTAAAGATTATGTCTTGTTTATCTTTAGTTTGTTTTGTTTCCCTGGCTGGATTTTTGCTCAATGGGTTAGAGTGACTCATCGAGGCCAGTGGTTTCCTAGGCCTGAGCCCTGGGGAAGACCCCATGTCTGCTGGAGGAGCCCCTGTACCTGCTGGTTTTTGGTCCGCTGAGCTCTTAATTGAAATCCTGATTTGTCTTGTTCCCACCTCCTCAGTCATTCTCTTAAACAGGTGCTAAAGTGACAGTTCAGCAAGCCAGCAGACACTGGAAATCCTCCAGAACCAGGGCTGGGAGTCATTGGCTTAGTAAAACAGAACCTGTTGAACCTTACTGCAGTGCAAAACACCACCAGAGATTCATTCTTTCCCTCTGAGTCCCCCCCCCCACCCCACACCCCCTCTATGAAACACTCATGCTGCCATGCTGGTGCCCACTGACTGACTGATTGACTCATACCCTCTTGTCAATGGCGAGCCGCAACACTGCGTAGTTGAAGTCGCTAGTTGAGGTGGACTGGGCCTCCACTGTGATTGTGAGGTCTGTGCCCGAGGCCACGGTGGCGGGAACTGACAGCGCGAAGGTGCCTCTGGCTGTGCCATTACTCCCCGCAGTGATGCTGCAGAGCAAGGCATTGTTAAACAGAAACATTGCAGGGCAGCGACTAGCAAGATATACCCCTCTGTGACTCTCTAGCAAATATAAACTGAACTGAACTGAAAATGACACTATGTTTCCAAAGCTGGTTAAGGAATTTACTACAGGGAAAGTATGCCCACACCCCTCCCCTCACCTCTCTGTGGTTTTTATCATGAAACTCTTGTCGTCCCGCACGCTGATGGAGAAAATGTCACCCAACACCTTGGTCTCCACAGTGAAGGGGATGATGTAATCCTGTCCGGGTTCCAGAAAGATGTTAAGATCCGTCTGTGGGAGTAGAAATAGAGAGCTTTGTAGTGAGTGAGAGACACAGAGAAAGAGACAGTGTTAGACAGACAGAAAAAGAGAGTGTGTTTGAGAGACTGAGAAAAGTAGAGAGAAAGGGAAACGGAGAGAGAAGAGTTTGGCATCCCTTCCCTTACCAAAGCCAATAACCATGGGTGATCAGTCTTTGATGATTTATTTTATTTTAGTGTGGCAGCACAGTGGTGGTTGCCATTTCAAAACCCTAGGTGGTGTGTGGCCGTACCCTCACGATGATGTCCGAGGGTGTTAGCAGGGTACGGGACTGACGTTGGTAGACTTGAGAGCCATTGAGCAGCCCTCTGACCAAAACAGAGAACTGGCCGCCCGGCACCTCTGACACAAACACCAGGTACTGCCCTGGCTCCCCCATGGGTGTCACCCTGCCATTGTTCACCGTGGTGCCCGATAGCCCCTGCAGAGTGACGCCCGTCACTGACAGAGAATGGGATGTCCCCATCCCTGTCATCATCACCAGCAATGTTCCATTGTTGCCTGGGGGAGAGAGAGAGAGAAAGGTGACAGAGGTGTATATGAGACAGAGGGGAGAGTGGAGAGAAGAAAAGCAAAAGTTGAGCAAGGGTTGGGAAAAGAGTAGGGGAGGAGTGACAGGGTTGAGTAGGAGAGGGCAGAGCGACAGATGTGAACAGACAGTGTTGATGCTAGTTATTAGTCAGCCATCAGTTATTTTTACCACTTTTTTTATGCGGATAGAAATTCATTTTATTGGTACTTCATCTGAGGTTTTGGTTGCTGAAAACACAGTGAAACATTAGCCACTGGGTGATCAAGCAAGCATCAATGAAACATTAAATTAGACAACAAAGCACTCCTGGACTCTATGCACAGTATTGTCTTACCAGCTAGCGGGCGTCCTTCGATAGTGGTGTAGCCTGGGTGAGCTCCTCCAAACGGTGTGACAAAGTCATACAGGAAGCTGATGACGCTCTGCCCTGAGGAAGAACCGCACACATTTGCCGCAGTGGTTAGCGTATTTCTGTGTGGAATAATTCCAGTGGCTGACGCTGAGAGAATCTCTCAAGCACAGACAACAGGAGGAGATACGACAGAAATATTTGGTAATAGACAGATCAAAGGAGAGGAGGGAGAGGGAGAGACTGGAGATAAACTGAGAGAACAGATGACAAATCACAAGACAACAGGTAGCCTGAGACAGTGATAGAGGGTAGAAGAAGGAGTGGGAGGTATGGGTGAAGGGTTAATATGTATAATCATTGCTTTTCTTATATACACTCAGTGGCCAGTTTATTAGATACAGCACCCCCTTCACGAAAATGGATTGCTCCTACCGACAGGGAGTCACGTGGCCGTGGCTCGCTATATAAAGCAGGCAGACAGGCATTGAGGCATTCAGTTACTGTTCGATTGATCGTTAGAATGGGCAAAAGGAGTGACCTAAGCGACTTTGAGGGTGGTATGATCGTCGGTGTCAGGCACGCCGGTTCCAGTATCTCAGAAACAAACACCCACCTGGGCTTTTCACGCACGACTGCATCTAGGGTTTATCGAGAATGGTGCGACAAACAAAAAGCATCCAGTCAGCGTCACTCCTTCTCCGTTAACAGCTTGTTGATGAGAGAGGTTGAAGGAGAATGGCAAAAATCGTGCACGTTAACAGGCGGTCCACAAACGGGCAAATAACGGACACATGAGAATTCATCCCACAACAATTTGTCCCCACGATAATAGGTCCCCGAGACCATTCGTCCCCTCATCAATTCGTCCCTATAACAATTTGCCCCATCATTCTCCACCATTAACTAATCGTAGAGCCATAGAATGCATATACATACACTCACCTAAAGGATTATTAGGAACACCTGTTCAATTTCTCATTAATGCAATTATCTAACCAACCAATCACATGGCAGTTGCTTCAATGCATTTAGGGGTGTGGTCCTGGTCAAGACAATCTCCTGAACTCCAAACTCAATGTCTGAATGGGAAAGAAAGGTGATTTAAGCAATTTTGAGCGTGGCATGGTTGTTGGTGCCAGACGGGCCGCTCTGAGTATTTCACAATCTGCTCAGTTACTGGGATTTTCACGCACAACCATTTCTAGGGTTTACAAAGAATGGTGTGAAAAGGGAAAAACATCCAGTATGTGGCAGTCCTGTGGGCGAAAATGCCTTGTTGATGCTAGAGGTCAGAGGAGAATGGGCCGACTGATTCAAGCTGATAGAAGAGCAACTTTGACTGAAATAACCACTCGTTACAACCGAGGTATGCAGCAAAGCATTTGTGAAGCCACAACACGTACAACCTTGAGGCGGTTGGGCTACAACAGCAGAAGACCCCACCGGGTACCACTTATCTCCACTACAAATAGGAAAAAGAGGCTACAATTTGCAAAAGCTCATCAAAATTGGACAGTTGAAGACTGGAAAAATGTTGCCTGGTCTGATGAGTCTCGATTTCTGTTGAGACATTCAGATGGTAGAGTCAGAATTTGGCATAAACAGAATGAGAACATGGATCCATCATGCCTTGTTACCACTGTGCAGGCTGGTGGTGGTGTGGGGGATGTTTTCTTGGCACACTTTAGGCCCCTTAGTGCCAATTGGGCATCGTTTAAATGCCACGGCCTACCTGAGCATTTTTTCTGACCATGTCCATCCCTTTATGACCACCATGTACCCATCCTCTGATAGCTACTTCCAGCAGGATAATCCACCATGTCACAAAGGTCGAATCATTTCAAATTGGTTTCTTGAACATGACAATGAGTTCACTGTACTAAACTGGCCCCCACAGTCACCAGATCTCAACCCAATAGAGCATCTTTGGGATGTGGTGGAACGGGAGCTTCGTGCCCTGGATGTGCATCCCACAAATCTCCATCAACTGCAAGATGCTATCCTATCAATATGGGCCAACATTTCTAAAGAATGCTTTCAGCACCTTGTTGAATCAATGCCACGTAGAATTAAGGCAGTTCTGAAGGCGAAAGGGGGTCAAACACAGTATTAGTATGGTGTTCCTAATAATCCTTTAGGTGAGTGTATATAGGTAGGCTATATAAATATATGTACACACAAAAAATTGTGTATTGTTTATTATAATGGTTTTTTTTTTTAGTTTTTTAATGATACATTCATTTGAGACTATAATTCAGTTATATATAGTGGCTTTCAAAAGTATTCACCCCCCCCTGGACTTTTCCACATTTCATTGTGTTACAACATGACATCAGAATGGATTTAATCAGGAGATTTTGCCACTGATAAACACAGAAAATGTGTTTGTGCGAGCGTTTCATATATATGTGTATATATATATGTGTGTGTGTGTGTGTGTGTGTGTGTGTGTGAGAGAGAGTATTCAATTTCATATGCGTGTGCACAAAAAGTTTGAATTGTTTCCTAAACGGCCCCATATAGCATCACTTATGTATTGTATTCTATTACATTGCATCTATACACCAATATCGTAATTTTGTCCATTTATAGGGCACGATTGGGAGGTGCATTTTGGATCCTGGCTGTGGTTGCCCGAGGTAAGCGGAGCTACAAAGACCTAACCCTCTGAAGAAAGCCAAGTGCAAAAGGGATTATAAGTTACCTCTGACAGTCTGTTACTTTCTATCTTGAGATAGACTGGCTCAGATAAGGGAATCGGGTCTCTCCCTCTCCTCCTTGATTTAATATTCCTATATGGACCAATTCCTAATTAATTGTGCTGCTTAGTTTAACCTGGTATTGATGCAATAACACCAACTCTACCCAGTATATTTTTTATATAATGTGTAATTAGAATTGTCATATTTGTAAATGTATGTATGTGAATGTTTGATTGGGGTTTTATTAAGTCTGTGAGAAGGGTGGGATGTGGTCGATGATCCCCCAATATGTGATGAGCAATAATTCTGCCCAGGTTATTTACTTTGATGGAAGAAATTAGTGTTAATTGGTGTTTATTTTCTTAAGGTTGTATTTTGTTTATAGTGTAGTTTCTTTTATTGATGTTTATTAGCTTGGATTTTTTTATTCCAGTATAATTTATTGTTTTATTGATTGTTTATTGGTATTGATTTTTATGTACTTATTTGGTTCTATTATGTTTGGGTTAGGTGCTTAGCCTGGCTAAAATACCATTGGGGGTTGTATTATAAAATATTATATGTGTCTTCTTTCTCAAGGTTTGTTTGATTGGAATGTTTTGTGTTTTTATGAATAAAAACTGACTGAGAAATGCCCCTTTGAAATTGACTCCACTTCACTCTGACTAGTTGTTAGAAATGTATTACCAGACCTCCCTGGGATAATAAAGGTGGTGGCAGCATATATGCTACTGGGTTATATACCTGTGAATGCTCAGAATGGGTCTTTTGGTTAGTCCAATTAGTGGTGAGGGTGGTTTACTACATGCATTCAATTGTAATTGCATGTGTTTTTATTCAAGCGAGCACCAATCACTGTTTTTACTATTGGGGTTGTTTTCATTATTTGTTTTCTTTATCTGCGTTGGTACCATTGGGTTGTTTGTTTTGTTTTGTTTGTGCTGGCGTTTGGTTTCACTTATGGTTATATTTTACGTTTTTCATATTGTGATTAGTTTGCTTTGTTTTCTTTAAACTTCTATGTTTGTTTATTAATTTGGTTTTATTAAGATTGCTGCTCACTGCACAATTACAAAAGGAAACCTAAACTAAAACTAAAAAGTAGTTTTCATTGATACATTCTTGCATTGTCACTTGAAATTTAAATTAGATTTATAGTTGCCTTGCTGGATGTCAACCCAGTGTGTTTGTTAAAGGGTTTTTAAGGTTTGCCCGTTTTATTTGATCTATTTATTAATTGTATTTTTGTGTGAATAAAATTGCTCATTGGGGCATATTATTGAACTACATTTATATTCTTTCTTTTAACTGAAGGAGACCTGTGTGGGGTGGTTTCAGTATTTGTTAAATACATTTTCCCTTATATATAACATCAACTAAGGGTGGCATAGTCCAATTATATTCTAGGATAGTAGACTAGATAACAGTCTGGTATAGTTTGACGGAGACTTGGCCCAGGTTACATATACAGTTAGGTACATAAATATTTGGACAGTGACACAATTGTCATCATTTTGGCTCTGTATGCCACCACAATGGAATCGAAAGGAAACAACCAAGATATGCTTTAAGTGTAGAATTTCATCTTTAATTTGAGGGTAGTTGCATCCAAATTGGGTGAACAGTGTAGGAATTACACCCATTTTTATATGTAGTTCCCCCAATTTTAGGGGCTCAAAAGTATTTGGGCAAACTAATATAATCATGAATTAAATGTGAGTTTCAATACTTGGTTGCAAATCCACTGCAGTCAATGACTGCCTGAAGTCTGGAACCCATAGACATCACCAGATGCTGGGTTTCTTCCCTGGTGATGCTCTGCCAGGTCTGCACTGCAGCTGTCTTTAGTTCCTGCTTGTTCTTGAGGCATTTTGCCTTCAGTTTTGCTTCTGGTAATTCAACAGGCTTTTGCAGTCCTAACAGACACAGCATCTCCATGTGAATTAATTAGAAAATAAAGCTGATTGACTGCTACTCCTTTCCCAAAAAATAATTTCAACAATTGGATACCAGTACTCAGAAAGACTGAGAGAGATTAGGGCGTAAACCTTCAAAAAAAGTACTGCAGGCACAACAAGAGAGTGACCTCATAAACCGAATCAGCATTGAAGGAGAATTGGCAAGAATCCATCACACAACACAAGGGGATTGTAAAGCCAGCATGTATCTAATGCATTTTGATCATTTTTGTTGCTTAAAATTAACTTTTCACACTCTGCATTTTGTTATTGGTCAGTATCATTTCCCTGGAATGCAGTTTTATACATGTTAGTTAAAAAATTACATATTATGGCTTTATTTCACTATGCAAATCCACCAACAGATTTGTCGTCGCAATGTCATACTGATCTGTGTTGGCTTTATTGCTAAATTATTTGCTTGGCTGGAACAGTACCTATGACTTTGATGGTGCAGGACTGGGTGGAGATGATGTTGAACTCCCACTGTCCCGGCTCCTGCTCCAGGTAGACGGCCCACAGGCTGCCTACGCGCTCCACCCTGCCCAGAGGACCCCGGGCCACAGAGCTGTCCTGCGTGGTGCCTGAAAGATTGAGACATGTATTTGTATGGGTGATAAAAGAGAACTAATAATCATACAAAAGCAAATGCCCAAATACACACTGACTTCGGATCAGATTTAGCATTTGTACAAAAGGTGTTTTTACAGTCGGCAGGGATGTTTTGAAAATGAAAATGTACATCCCAGCAGGACAGAAGTGATTCAATAAAATGAAACTTTTATAATACAAAAGTAAAATCAAATTTTCATTTTATATATCTATATATCTGCCACTGCAAAATTATCAGTTTCTCTGGTTTTAATATTGATAGGTATGTGTTTGGGTAAAATTAACATTTTTGTTTTATTCTATAAACAACTGACAACATTTCTCCCAAATTCCAAATAAAAATATCACTGGTCAAAATAACAAAAAAGATGCAGTGTTGTCAAGCCTCGAATAATGCAAAGAAAAGTTCATATTCATTTTAAAACAACATAATACTAATGTTTTAACTTAGGAAGAGTTCAGAAATCAATATTTGGTGGAATAACCCTGATTTTCAATCATAGCTTTCATGTGTCTTGTCTTTTACATTGATGTTGGGTGACTTTATGCCAATCCTGGTGCAAAAATTTGTTTGATGGTTTGTGACCATCCATCTTCCTCTTGATCACATTCCAGAGGTTTTCAATGGGGTTCAGGTCTGGAGATTGGTCTGGCCATGACAGGGTCTTGATCTGGTGGTCCTCCATCCACACCTTGATTGACCTGGCTGTGTGGCATGGAGCATTGTCCTGCTGGATAAACCAATCCTCAGAGTTGGGGAACATTGTCAGCAGAAGGAAGCAAGTTTTCTTCCAGGACACCTTGTACGTGGCTTGATTCATGTTCCTTCACAAAGACAAATCTGCCCAATTCCAGCCTTGCTGAAGCACCCCCAGATCATCACTGATCCTCCACCAAATTTCACAGTGGGTACAAGACACTGTGGCTTGTAGGCCTCTCCAGGTCTCCGTCTAACCATTAGATGACCAGGTGTTGGGCAAAGCTGAAAATTGGACTCATCAGAAAAGATTACCTTAATCCAGTCCTCTATGGTGCAATCCTATGGTCTTTTGCAAACCTCAGCCTGGCTCTTCTTTGCTTCTCATTGATGATGTAAGCATTTTCTAGCTTTGCACGATTTCAGCCCTGCCCCTAGGAACCTGTTTTGAACCATCCACACCGTGCACTTCACCCCAGCTGCTGTTTGCCATTCTTTTTGTAGGTCACTTGATGTCATCCTACAGTTGTTGAGTGGCATTCGAATGAGTTGGCGGTCATCCCGGTCAGTGGAGAGTCATTTTCGCCCTCTACAGGTCTATAGCTTTGTTGTCCCCAATGTTTGCTGCTTCACCTTGTTCTTATGAACAGCCGTCTTTGAAATTGTAAGGATGGAAGCAACCCGACGCTCACTGTATACCTCTGCCAGTAAAGCCAGAATTGAACCCTTGTTTTCCTCACTCAAAACTTTCCCTTTCAACTCTTTTGGCATGGTCAATAGTTATTTTTTTAATCCAATTACTTTTGAGGTACTACTAGCACAGTTTTTGCCATCCAGCTGGTCCTATTGCAAGAGGATAGTGATGACCACAGCAGTGTTTTTTATACTTTTCCTCGTTAAATAAGATTTGCTTCAGGTGATCACCTTATCAGTACCTCATTTAGTACAATGAGGTGTGCCTGTGTTGGAATTCAACAGACACTGGAATGGAATGGCTGCCATACATGTAGAGATGCTGATTTAAGAAAAAAAAATCAGTGGTCTCTTAATTTTTTCCAGAGCTGTATACACCGATCAGCCATAACATTATGACCACTGACAGGTGAAGTGAATAACACTGATAATCTCGTTATCATGGCTCAACTTTGACAAGGGCCAAATTGTGATGGCTAAACGACCGCGTCAGAGCATCTCCAAAACTGCAGCTCTTGTGGGGTGTTCCCGGTCTGCAGTGGTCAGTACCTATCAAAAGTGGTCCAAGGAAGGAACCAGCGACAGGGTCATGGGCGGCCAAGGCTCACTGATGCATGTGGGGAGCGAAGGCTGGCCCGTGTGGTCTGATCCAACAGACGAGCTACTGTAGCTCAAATTGCTGAAAAAGTGAATGCTGGTTCTGATTGAAAGGTGTCAGAATACACAGTGCATCACATTTTGTTGCGTATGGGGCTGCGTAGCCGCAGACCAGTCAGGGTGCCCATGCTGACCCCTGTCCACTGCCGAAAGCGCCTACAATGGGCACGTGAGCATCAGAACTGAACCACGGAGCAATGGAAGAAGGTGGCCTGGTCTGATGAATCACGAGTTCAAGGTGTTGACTTGGCCTCCAAATTCCCCAGATCTCAATCCAATCGAGCATCTGTGGGATATGCTGGACAAACAAGTCTGATCCATGGAGGCCCCACCTCACAACTTACAGGACTTAAAGGATCTGCTGCTAACGTCTTGGTGCCAGATACCACAGCACACATTCAGAGGTCTAGTGGACTCCATGCCTCGATGGGTCAGGACTGTTCTGGCGGCAAAAGGGGAACTACACAATATTAGGCAGGTGGTCATAATGTTATGGCTGATCAGTGTGTATATGCATATACATACACAGTAGGTGATATCAAGTGCAACTACAGGAGTACAGTGTAGTGAGCTGTATGTAAGAGACTTCATTTTGGCACATCAGTCCATAGGCACATTTGTACCCACAAGGCCAAGCAGTCAAGGCTGAAAAACAGCTTGTGTTTTTGCAGTTAGTATTCAAGCAATTTCAAGGTTTTGTGTAACAAGGTGGCTTATCTGTGCTTCTGCCCTCAGGAAGGTATTTTATATTGGAGGCAAATACAAGATCTTGATTTCAGAGCAGTGTTTAAGTGTAGAGCATGAGTTCTCCCTCATTATATCGCCCAGACTGGGACAGACATTGACATGAGTGGCCTATAAAGAAGATGGTAGAGAGAGAGAGAGAGAGAGAGAGAGAGAGAGAGAGAGAGAGAGAGAGAGAGAGAAGGAAGCAGGTATTCACTGAAGGAAGGAGGGGATATAGCGAGGGACAGCTGTAGGTGTTACCGCAAGGGCTGTTGATGCTGAAGGCTGTGGCCCCTGCAGAGAGGTAGACAGTGAGGTTGCTGAGGGAGGCATCCACTGGGAAGAAGAAGGACTGCTGTGTCCTGCCTGGGTCACTTCTGTCCTGGAACACAGTCACCTGGACAGAGAGGGAGGGGAAACAGAGAGGAGAGGAGAGGGTGGGAAAGAGGTAAGGGAGAGACAGAGAAGTAGGGAAAAGAGATGGAAAGAGAGGAGAGAGTGGCAATGAAGGACAAGGAGAGAGAGATGCAGGGGAGGAGAGACGAAATAGGGGAGGGAGAGAGACATGGAGGAACATGAGAGGAAGGGGAGGATGGAGATGACGTAAGAGAAAGGAGAGAGGGAAGAAGATAGAGATGGGGAATTACACCATATTACCTAACAATCAAGTACAGCATGCACTACACTGTCCAAGCTTTGTCTCTCAAAATACCTTGCAGTCTCAAGGGTTTAATGATAAATGAAAGAAGGGAAACATCTCTATGCTCTGCCTCCTCTCTCTCTCAAATTGTTTCCAGTATTCAAAGTTTCCCAGGTTGACTTCAGGTTCCAATTATATTATACAAATAAAGCATTAATTTGCATATATTCTGATAAATGTAAGCCTGAGCACATCTGTATAACTGCTGTTTTAATTGAAATTACATAATCAAAATGGGTCCAGAAGTCAACCTGGGAAAATTCATATGCTGGAGTAATGGCGCTCATAGTGTGTGAGCTCGTTATACTGATGTCATCCCTCTCTTAGATTGGTGGGGCGTACAAACCCCCCGGCGGCAGTGGACGGTTCTTTTGGCATAGCGGGTTAGTCGCTGTTCTGGTGGAGCTGTGTAGATCAGGCAGGCACTTGGAGGCAGCGGTTCGAATCCCCATAGGGTTGTATTCTATCCTACACCGCCCCACTCTCTGATTGAGTTACCAGAGCTGAGGTGGACGATTCCTCGATGATGGTGGAGGCACTGAGAATCTGGGACTTGGTCATCCTTATGATCTGTCCCCCTGAGGACAATGCCAGGTCCTCATACAGTGTCTGGTCATTCTGTTGGAACTGAATGGCTCTTTTCCTCTGGCTCAATGCATTAGTCAGCAGGAAATTCACCTAGGAGAGGAGGGAAAGTGAGAGGAAGAAAAGGATCCGAAATATAAAAAACAATTGTGCCAGCAGATCTGGCCCTGGTGCTTAAAATCCGGAAGATACATTTGCCATCTGGCATTTAGTCTCTCCTTGACCACAGCTGTGTCATATCGTGCTATCATTATTTTTTCTGTGCATCATCAGTAGTACAAATTATGTTTATATCTAAATTCATACCTTATTGTATGAGGCTTGCTGAAGCAACTTGTGGCAAAGGGCACTATACGTTAATTTAAGAGTAGTGAGAGAGAGGGGAGGAGAGAAGAGCGATGGAGACAGAGAGGCAGGGGTGGGAAAGAGAGGGGAGAGAGAGCGAGGACTGAGACAGACTCACAGAGCATTACCCAGCAGGGTAGAACTGGGAAAGATCTCATCCTATTGAGTCAGCACTGGCATGTCCTAAAGGCAGTAACCTGGAAAAGCATTGTTACTATATGACGGAGCCATACTCACAGAGGACTTGGTGTTCTCAATGAGGGCCAGTACTGTGCTCCTTAGGTGGCTGTCTTTGGCGGATGCATCAGTGAACACGTAGATCTCTGAGGAGGGGGGGGCGCTGATCAGGGCCAGCTGGGAATGGACACATAGCAAAATCAGTTGATTAGTTAAGGATAACTGTATAACACTCCATCAGAGACAGACTATACTAGACGGTCCAACAGGTAATGTTATGAGAGAAAAGCTAACTGTCCTTGTTAGGTACCAAGGTTGAAAAAGTGATTGTATTATTGCAGAGATACTCTTCAGTATTGTACACTCGGGCAATCTCGCCACAGTTAATTATCGCTTCTTCTCTCATGTTTCTTAGTTTAGTTAAGAGTTACATTGATTGTTTACGTGGTTACTTGTTAAGCTAAGAATTATATACCTTTCACCTGTATTGTAGTAAGAGCAGCGACTGTTTGTTAGTGAATTTTGCAACTTACGTAGCACACTCAACAAGCACTTTCTGTAAATCAGAAGTGTTCTGTAAATCAGAAGCTGTGATTATGTAGCATTTATTTAGCACCCTCTACTCCACTCTCCAGAGGCCTGTGGAACTGCCACTCAGCTTTCCTCGCTCTCACCGAGACATGGATCTCCCCTCAACCACTCAACCACTCCTGCTTCCTTATCCTCTCTGTTTGTCCTGTCTCACTCCCCTCATCATACCGGGCGGGGAGGAGGAACAGGGCTCCTGCTCTCCCCTTCTCTCCTCTTCTCTGTCCCCCCCTCTCTCTTCTCTATCATGACCCACAGCTTTGAATTTCATGCAGTGGAAATCACCTCTCCTTCTCACCTCGTCCTTCTAGTTCTCTACCATCCTCCTAGTCCACTCGCCTCCTTCCTGGATGAACTCGACTTTTTCTCTCCTCCCTCCCCTTGCTGTCCTCACATACCATCCTCCTGGGAGACTTCAAAATCCACCTCTCCAATCCCTCCCACTGTGCCGGATTTCTTCCTCTCCTTCACTCCTTTAACTTCTCTCTCTCTCCCCGTCTCCCCCCACTCACAGGGCAGGCCGCCAGCTAGACCTCATCTTCTTTAAAGGCTGCTCCTCTTCAACACTCTCCGTGACACCCATGGACATCTCAGACCACCACTTCATCTCTTTCTCCCTTTCCCTCCCCTCCCTCCCCACTCCACCCACTACCTCTGTCACCTTCCTCCGTAATCTCTGTCTCCCCCTCCACCCTTGCCTCCACTGCCCTCACCCTCTTACCTTCCATTGACTGTTTTCCCATCTATCTGTCAACTGTGCTACCTCCTCTTTGTTCTCCTCACTCACCTCCTCCCTGGACTCTCTCTGTCCTCTCACGTCTCGTCCTGCCCGTCCCTCCCCTCCTCAGGCTTGGATCTCTGCTGTTCTCCACTCAACCTGAACTAGTCTGCGTGATGCCGAACAGAAGCGGAGAAGGACCAAACTCCCAACTGCCCTTGAACTCTACCGGTCTCTACTGTCTACATTCTCCTCCTCACTCACCTCAAGAAATCTTACTTCCAATCACTCTTTGAATCCACTGTCAACAACCCCCGCAAACTCTACTCCACCTTCTCCTCCCTCTTCGCCCTCGCTCCCCCTCCTCCTCCCTCATCTCTCACTGCTGATGATTTTGCCTCCTTTTCTCCTTCAAGATTGCAGACATCTGCAAGCTATTCAACAGTCCCCCCCTCCTCTCCCATCACACCCAAACCTCCCACCGATCAAGCTTCCTTTTCTTCATTCTCACTTCTCTCAGACTCTGAAGTTTCCGCTCTCCTCCTACGTCACAAACCTATAACATGTGCCCTGGACCCTCTCCCTTCTCGCCTCCTCCAAGCGACCGCACCTGAGCTACTCCCCTTCATCTCCTCTCCTGGCAGTCACTGACTCCCTGTGCTTGGGCGGCCTCCCTCTCCTCAGTCCTCATCCTCCTTGACCTCTCTGCAGCATTTAACATTGTCAATCACTCCATCCTCCTCTCCTGCCTCGCTGACCTTGGAATCTCTGGGACTGCTCTCACCTGGTTCTCCCCCTACCTCAGCGACCGGACCTACCAAGTGACATGGCGAGGTTCCTCATCCACCCCCCAACATCTCCTCAAAGGCATTCCCCAAGGCTCCGTCCTGGGCCCCCTCCTGTTCTCTCTCTACACTCGCTCCCTGGACCCCCTCATCGCATCCCATGCTTTCTCCTACCACTTCTACGCTGATGATGCCAAGATCTTCCTGGATTTTCCCTCTTCTGACCCTCTCATCCCCTCTCGCATCTCTTCCTGTTTGTCTGCTATCTCCGCCTGGATGCACTTGTACCACCAAAAGCTCAACCTCTCCAAATCGGATCCTGTTTCTCCCACACTCTTCCTCACCTTCTGCTGACCTCCCCATCTCGATCCCCTTGGAATCCACCACACTCTCTCCTTCTTCTTCCACTAAAAATCTAGGAGTCCTCTCCTCTCCCGCCCGGACTACTGCAACTCCCTCCTGGCCGGCCTGCCTACATCTACTACCCCCCGCTCCAGCTCATCCAGAACTCTGCGGCTCGTCTGGTGTCTCTCTGCCTCGATTCGCACACGCTAACTCCACTGCTCCGCTCCCTCCACTGGCTCCCGATACCGGCACTCATTCAGTTCAAGACACTGACCCTCACCTACCGCTGTCTTGACCACACTGCACCAAGCTACCTTCAGACACTCGCCCCCTCCAGACCACTGCGCTCCTCCAGTGCCAGAAGACTAACTCTACCTCCTCTCCACTCTCCTTCCTCCAGAGCCCGCTCCTTCTCATCCCTGGCCCCTAAATGGCAAAACGACCTGCCCACCGAAGTCAAAACAGCAGAGTCCTTGACCTCCATCTGGCGCTTACTCAAGACGCATCTTTTCAGACAGTACTTGTAATATTAGTCCTTTTAAACCCCATTAGATAGTACTTCACAGAGTTTTATTATGCTTCTTACGTTTTTGATTGTTTCCTCCTTGCTCCCTTTCCCGTAGCCCCTGACTGTGACCCTACATCTTGACAGCACTTTCCATTATGTATGACCTCACTTACTGTACATGCCTGTGTAACTTGGAAGTTGTAAAATGTAATATATTGTTAATTGCTCTGTTTAATGTAAATGTGAATTTGTAATGTTTGATGCCTTGTACTTAAACTGTATTCTTGCACTTTGTATTGCACTTGTGTTGTAAGTTTCCCTGGATAAGGACGTCTGCAAAGAAATAATAATAAGAAATAAATAAATAATAATAATAATAGCAGGCACAAATGTACTGTATGGTACTGTAGTGCACCAGTGAGAGTGTTGAGTACACTAAAGAGACAATAACTACTGAACTGTACCAGAGATGAACAGTACTGTACTGTGCAAAAGCAGAGACATGTACTGTAGTCTATAGTGTACCAGAGGGAGAGAGAGAGAGAGAGAGAGAGAGAGAGAGAGAGAGAAAGAGGCTGTGCTGTACTGTATTACAGAAGATAATCTTACTGTAGTGTACCACAAAGAGAATAACTGTAATGTACTGTTATATAGAGACTGGACTTTGATACCTGCAGAGCAGAAAGGCACATCTCTGGTTCATCTCCACCCCCTGTAGCTGTCAGGGCTGAGATTTGCTGTTTGAACTTTTCCGGGTTGTTTGTTTTCAAGACAGGCCCAAATTCTAAAGACAGAGATAGAATGTATTTGCATGTTCCAGTGCTGGAGTCTCTGCTCTTATTTTAAACAAATTCTTTCATTTTTCTGTACTTTTCTCTACATGGGTGTGTGCACAGAGAGGCAAAGGGAATGGGCAAGAGAGAAGAGGAAGGAGACAGAGGTTTAGGTGGAGGGGAGAGAGAGAGGGATGCACACAGACACAATCAGAAGCTCAGAGGTCCAACCCTTACTCTCAGTGTGCCCCCACTGTCCGTCACTGACCTGGGTCATTGAAGGGCACCAGGATGTAGGTGGAGGGGGTGTCCCTCTTTCTGTCAATGATAGAGAAAGCACGGGTTTTGGCAGCCTCAATGTCTTCAGACATGCTGCCAGTGGTGTTGATGACGAACGACAGCGCCGAGGTACTCTGGAGGTTCAGGAAGCTGAGGGAGAGAGGGGCCAGAAGCCAGAGTTGAGAGCTCAGTATGATGACACAAGAATCACTCTGTAATAAACACACACAATAGGTTGGGGAGAGAGCAAGAGACAGAGGTCCCTTCGTAATCCGAGAGAGAGACCAAGAAAGACAGAGAGAGACAATGGAGAGTCCCTCAGTGATTAATACAAATAACAGTACAGGGAGTTTGCTTGGATAACCCCTGTAGGTGTCATCTGGGATTCCAGTGTTAGCAGGATGGTGATAGCGATGAGCCCAGTCCATCCTTCAGTCCCATTATAATTGACCATAACATCTTACTGCATCGATGAGTGGGACACTTTGGGTTCCCTCACCGCAGGAAGAGGTCATCACCGACTGCGTTGCGGATATCCTCCAGGAGCTCCACGCTGGCAGCCACAGCCAGGTCAGCAGCATTTTTGTGCAAGTGAGATCTTCTTCACCACCATGACTACACTTTCCTGGTGGAAAGGAGAAAAGAGGAGAGATGGGGACATAATTAAATGGTCACATTGATTAGTAGAACAAGATACCTAACCTAGAACTACTACTCTTCCTAGTACCCAGTCTGGATTGTGTAATTCTTGGAGTCAGTCAGTCAGTCAGTGTCCAGAGCTCTCCTGCCCTGGCCTTTTGATAATTTTTGTTTGTTGCTTACTTTAAAACGCCAAATGGAAAACAGCACTTGCCTTTTTTAACAGTTAAATTAAATTGTGTGTTTTTCCAGATTTAGTAAATACTTCAGCTGTTTTTCCCACATTTATAAATACTTAAATGCTAAATCTCCATTTTGAAAAATAAATATTTATCGTTTGACTAAGAACATAAGAAAGTTTACAAGAGGAGGCCATTCAACCCATCATGCTCCAAGGATACTATCCAGTCTATTTTTAAATGTTCCCAGATTTTCAGCTTCAACTACATCACTGGGTAGTTTGTTCCAGATTGTGACGACTCTCTGTGTGAAGAAGTGTCTCCTGTTTTCCATCTTGAATGCCTTGAAACCCAATTTCCATATGTGTCCCCGGGTGCGTGTGTCCCTGCTGATCTGGAAAAGCTCCTCTGGTTTGATGTGGTCGATGCCTTTCATGATTTTGAAGACTTGGATCAAGTCCCCACGTAGTCTCCTCTGTTCCAGGGTGAAAAGGTTCAGTTCCCTCAGTCTCTCAGTAGGACATTCCCTTTCAGTAGCGCAGAACTGGACACAGAATCCTAATGAGGTCTAACTAGTGCATTGTACAGTCTTAACATTACTTCCCTTGTTTTAAATTCTACACTTTTGACAATATACCCCAGCATTCTGTTTGCCTTTTTTATTGCTCCTCCCCCATTGTTTGGATGGAGAAAGTGAGGAGTCCACATAGACTCCTAGGTCTTTCTCATGCGTTACTTCATCTAGTTCTATTTCTCCCATAGTGTAATTAAGTGGACATTTTTGTTACCTGCATGTAATACCTTACACATGTCCACATTGAATTTCATCTGCCAGGTGTCGACCCACAACTGAATGTTATCTAAGTCCCTTTGAATAGCCTGTGTTGACGAGATGGTATCTGCTGAGCCACCTATTTTAGTATCATCTGCAAATTTGACAAGTTTGCTAACTATCCCAGAGTCCAGATCATTAATTTAGATTAGAAAAAGCAATATGTACTTTGCAAAATAAACTTTTAACTCTTAAATAAATATTTAATTTTTAATCCCTGAGTCACAAAATCAATGTAAAGCTTTTAAATAAATGTTTAGTTTAAATCTAAATGTTCAATCTAAATCTAAATGTAAATGTTATATCTGGAGCAAAATACATATATAGCTAACATACACAAGCAGTCCCACCCATCTGTGTGGTATTGGAGAAAACTGTGTAATTTGAGCTGTGTTTTCATGCATCGTCTGGGCATCAAATTGTCTGATTGTGTTTTCATTATGTGGTCAGTGGACTTAGTGGTCAGTGTCCACTCAGTGGAGACTGTCTCCTACGAAAAAAGCAAATGCAGGTCAGTAAAAACTACCAAAATAAGTAGTTAAAACTTCTACTCTCATTATGTGCAGATGGGGAAGAATTATATATACAGAGAGTGGGATACTCACGGAAGCGAGTTACTATAAAACACTCAAAATTATGAAAGATCATTGAAATTCAGTAAAAGTTTAATTTATAATATAATACATCATAAGATAAGTTGTACACTACTGGTCAAAAGTTTTAGAACACTTCCATTTTTCCAGTTTTTAATGAAATTTAGTTTAATTCAGTTCGCAGTTTAATGTCTCAATGTACTCATGGAAATCATGGAATCGTTTTGTTTAACACAATTTAACCCCTCAGGTACCCTTAAAAGGACACCAAATCCATGTGCTTCTCATTAATCCCATATGTACTCTTCACTGTTGTGTTGGTTGCCAAGTGTTTGATGTGAAGTAAATAATATTTCACATGTGGGTGGGTGTAAATGCAGGGTGGGGTGGGGGTATAAAAAACCTATTTTTCACGTAAGAGAATGCTTCACATCATTCACATCATTTGACAAAATTTACATTTTACATTTACATTTAACATTTAGATTCAAACTTCACAACTGATGTTTCAATGTGAGTATCACCAGAGTGTCCCTGGGGATACCTAGACATCTGCTCTGCACTTCATCTGACATTCTAAGGGCATAAGGATGGGGGTTAGTGGACTCAGAGTGGATCTGACTCAGGGAGACTTGCCTGGTGGCTTGTTGGCAGAGGAAAGGCTGAAGTATCCCGATGTTACTTTTCTCTGCTTGCTGATTTCCTGCAGGATGTTCTGCTTGCACATGCCGCTGTCACAGTTGCTGCAGGTTCTCTCTTTCTTTCCTGAAATGATTGGTGCAAAAGAAGGGGGATGAGACTGAAGGGATTGACCAGTCTGGGTCAAACCTGCAGAACAGACTTAATGAAGACCACAGAAAATGAAAAAAAGACCCAAAATTAAAGTATTATTTACTGTCACATAACAACAACACAAGTAATATCATAACACATGCACTGTAAAATAGTATTGATTCAAGAAGATTTAGCACATCCGGTAAATATATATATATATATACAGTGAGGGAAAAAAGTATTTGATCCCCTGCTGATTTTGTACGTTTGCCCACTGACAAAGAAATGATCAGTCTATAATTTTAATGGTAGGTGTATTTTAACAGTGAGAGACAGAATAACAACAAAAAAATCCAGAAAAACGCATTTCAAAAAAGTTATAAATTGATTTGCATGTTAATGAGGGAAATAAGTATTTGATCCCCTATCAATCAGCAAGATTTCTGGCTCCCAGGTGTCTTTTATACAGGTAACGAGCTGAGATTAGGAGCACTCTCTTAAAGGGAGTGCTCCTAATCTCAGCTCATTACCTGTATAAAAGACACCTGTCCACAGAAGCAATCAATCAATCAATCAGATTCCAAACTCTCCACCATGGCCAAGACCAAAGAGCTGTCCAAGGATGTCAGGGACAAGATTGTAGACCTACACAAGGCTGGAATGGGCTTCAAGACCATCGCCAAGCAGCTTGTTGAGAAGGTGACAACAGTTTTTTGCGATTATTCGCAAATGGAAGAAACACAAAATAACTGTCAGTCTCCCTCGGTCTGGGGCTCCATGCAAGATCTCACCTCGTGGAGTTTCAATGATCATGAGAATGGTGAGGAATCAGCCCAGAACTACACGGGAGGATCTTGGTAATGATCTCAATGGTAATGAAGGCAGCTGGGACCAAAGTCACCAAAAAAGCAATTGGTAACACACTACGCCGTGAAGGACTGAAATACTGCAGCGCCCGCAAGGTCCCCCTGCTCAAGAAAGCACATGTACAGGCCCATCTGAAGTTTACCAATGAACATCTGAATGATTCAGAGGAGAACTGGGTGAAAGTGTTGTGGTCAGATGAGACCAAAATCGAGCTCTTTAGCATCAACTCAACTCGCCGTGTTTGGAGGAGGAGGAATGACCCCAAGAACACCATCCCCACCGTCAAACATGGAGGTGGAAACATTATACTTTGGGGGTGTTTTTCTGCTAAGGGGACAGGACAACTGCACCGCATCAAAGGGACGATGGACGGGGCCATGTACCGTCAAATCTTGGGTGAGAACCTCCTTCCCTCAGCCAGGGCATTGAAAATGGGTCGTGGATGGGTATTCCAGCATGACAATGACCCAAAACACACAGCCAAGGCAACAAAGGAGTGACTCAAGAAGAAGCACATTAAGGTCCTGGAGTGGCCTAGCCAGTCTCCAGACCTTAATCCCATAGAAAATCTGTGGAGGGAGCTGAAGGTTCGAGTTGCCAAACGTCAGCCTCGAAACCTTAATGACTTGGAGAGGATCTGCAAAGAGGAGTGGGACAAAATCCCTCCTGAGATGTGTGCAAACCTGGTGGCCAACTACAAGAAACGTCTGACCTCTGTGATTACAAAAAGGGTTATGCCACCAAGTACTAAGTCGAAGGGGTCAAATACTTATTTCCCTCATTAACATACAAATCACATCAAGTGAACATTTTGTCCTCAAAGTTGATGTGTTAGATGCAGGAAAAATGGACAAGCATAAGGATCTGAGCGACTTTGACAAGGGCCAAATTGTGATGGCTAGATGACTGGGTCAGAGCATCTCCAAAACTGCAGCTCTTGTGGGGTGTTCCTGGTCTGCAGTGATCAATACCTATCAAAAGTGGTCCAAGGAAGGAAAAGCGGTGAGCCGGCAACAGGGTCATGGGCGGCCAAGGCTCATTGATGGACGTGGTGATCCAATCTGGACCCTATAGTCCTGGCAGTAGTAACCTTACCAGCTAGATTGCTCAGGGGTTGAGAATGTTGGATTAAGAAGCTGCTGGGAGTTTCATGTCCCAGTTCTACCCAGTTACTGTGGCTGTAGAAATCCTTAGGAGGAAAAACAAATAAAAACATGAATCAGTTTAAAGTGTTCAGAACAAGTGCTGTCACCTTCTCTGCAGATCACTTTAAAGTGATCTATGTCTCTGTATATCTATTTGCCTGTCTGTCTGTCTATCTAATCACCCTGAGCAGAGCAGGAGTCTCTGTGACTTGCTGAGGTTCCACTGACCTGCAGTGTGTGTAGAAGTGTGCCCAGATTTTGTCAGGCAGAGAGCATGTTTTCCTCCTTGATGATGTTTTTCACGCTGAACGCTCCATCCACAATCAGGGCTTTCCCTTGTGAGAACATCTCATCATCGAAATGCTTTTCCCGGGAGAGGGCACCCCACATGTCCACCACCACGTTACTGGACACAATGCTGCTGATGGCTTGCTCGTAAGAACTGGCAGACACTTTCTCACCATAGAACTCATACAGGACCTCTCCTGGTGTTAGGTTTTCAGCATCCTGTTTGAGATCGGAAAGAGAAGCAAAGTGAGCCTTTCTAATCCCAGCTTTCCTGTGAGGAGGTGAGTGTGAGGCAGGGATGGAGGGCTGTCGATACAGTCATGATTAGAAGGGCTCATCTTGTTGAACAGGGGTGGACAGTCCTGAAAGTATTTGAAAAACACCACAAATTATTATATTGATATTAATATATTTCTTATCAGATGCCCTTATCCAGGGCAATTTACAATTGTTACAATACATTTTTTTTAAAGTACAATTACCGATTAATACAGCATTCATACTGGAGCATTCTGGGTAAAGTACCTTGCTCTAGGGCAACTTTTTAATGCACACTTTGCTAAGACCAAAACCCTTGTGGCACACCAACATGAACGAAAAAAAAACTAATTTACTAGGTATTGTCTTACCTGAATGGCATCGGGTTGCTAAAACTACTTTTTTCATGATGGCGTGTTAAAATATTTCAGTAGAAGAGTAATTAAAAGGCCAAATGTGTGAAGTGCAAGGAGTGGCCTTGGTAAAAGAGTGGTATGGTAAAAAAGTAGACAGACATACTAAATAATTACTTAATACAAATCATTTATTTAGTGCAGTCAGACCAAGACCAGACACTAAAAACGATTCGCAGTATATATAAATTAACAACAAAATATGTCCAGTTCACAATATCTTATAACAAGTTAATTGAACTAAGTGGTAAAATGTAACAAAGGGCATTACAATTGTTGAAAAACAATAGCACACAGATCAAACATGCTATTTTCTGTAACGTTTCGCAACTGAAATGTTTTGTTTGCAGACTGAATTCTCACCCAAGCAGAGCACGTATCCACGGTTAATTTAAGCAGTTTCATATTGTAACAGTTTTGGTTTATCAACCCTTCTGGGTACAAAACAATGAATCAGACATAATTTTCCGTAAACATGCTCTTTATTTCTCACATGCACTTGTAGCAATGGAAAGAACCTAAAACTGCAGGCGAAACGCTGGGGCTATTTAGAGCCCAATTATTCGATCTCAGGCGGGTAACCAAAGACAAATCAGACTTACAGGAACAGGAGACATCCAAAAACAGTGTACAACGGTACAGTACATAAATCTGTAGCGTTAAGTGGGGGTGTATTTTGATAAGAGCATTCATAGCTCTGAGCTGAAGCTCTGATATAAAGAACACCTCTCCCCCAAAGTTATTATTTCCTGAGCTCATCGGCACATGAACTGTTTTATATCAAAGTGGCTATCTTGGGAGGATGGCACCGAGAATGGGCCAAATGGCTTAGAATCCCTGCTGTGAAATGTCTGGGGAATAGGGCCTAGAGGTAATAAAAAAGCTTTGAATTGGATGAGATCCGAAATCCCGACACAGAGCTACGAACCCAAGCCAACCGGCATTTCCAAAAGATGGCATGGATTGACATCAGTCATAAATCAAGCCCCCCTCCAATAGGACACTGGGGGCCAAACTGAAACCAAAATCCAATCTCACAAACTCAAGAACCAATCGTCTATTGATCTGACAGGCATTTTAAAGGCAGTGCACAACACCTTTCTCTCTCTCTCTCTCTCTCACCTGAACCAGTAACTCTCTGCCACAGCTCAACCTGTAGCTCTGTTGCCAGAACCGGAACCAGAAACCAACTAAGTCTTTGCTGGCAACAGAAGAGTTAAACTGGGAGAAGGAGATTGAGCCGTACGAATAATTCTTTAAAGAACTTTATTAAGTAAAGTACTTTAGAAACTGTGCATGCACCTGTACCCATCTGATCAGTGGAGTTTTACAGCTTGGAGTTTATCATTCATGACATTTTGAGAAATCAATTAGAAATGTTATTCTGTGAGTCATAAACTTTAGAATGTGTAATATAATTTAGTATTTTCTTAAATATAAATGAGTGCTGCATTAAACTGTTTTGTTTGACAATTTTAGAAATAAAATCTGTCAACGCCGAGAAATATCTTCTCATTCCTGTTTAACTGTTTAGCCTGAAATTGACACAAGTTAATAGACAGTAGTTTATAGGTTGCCCTGCCTATCCTTAATCATTGAACAGTAATCAATTAGGGAGAATTGTGGTAACAAGAAATGATAGGATCTTTCTCGGAACCCAAACGTAAATGAGACTGATATATATAACGAGAAGTTATTTGACTTAAATAGTAATCAGCATTAGTTATTTAATGTCCGACTAACAATACTAATGAGAGACTCACCTTTGTCTTACTAACTGGTATTGTTGTCACTGTGTTTGTAATTTTGTGTAACATTTTGTGTGTCATCATATACGATTCCATGGTCTTTGATTTGGTCACGGAAGTGATTTGTCTTTGATTTGTTGATCTTGAGTGAATTTTAATTAGTTTTTCCCTTTTTGTATAACTAGTGTAGTGCTACATTTTATCTTTGTTTTTAATAAATTTGAGAATTTATATCTTTGGAATTGGTATCTGTGTCTAATTATTGCAGAGATTCTACAAGATTCTAGGATTCTTGATAAGGTGATACTTAAATTAACTTGTAAATTAAAGTGTACCTTACGCTACAAATCAATACATAACAATTAACAGGCACCTCTCTCTACTCCCAGCAGTCCCTATGGAGATGGTCGCATATTAATCAAGAGGGGCGGTGCTGCCTTTCCACCTCCATTACAATATCAAATAAATAAGCCTACTGTAATGAAGGACTGCCGTGGAGGGCAACCCAGGTGCAGAGAGAGAGAGAGAGAGAGAGAGGGGGGGGGGGGAGGCCAGGGAAAATGCCGGCAAACAGTAATGTTCAGGAGGATCAAACAGGTAAACAGGTAAACAGGTAAACTTCCTACTGAAGAGGAGACAAGACTTAGCATTGACTAGGACTCACAGAGGGGTTTAAATGTGTAGTAGAGGGGAGCAGAGGGCAGTGAATGGGAGTTTGAGGATGATAGAGGAAACACACATGGTGCCGAGGAATGTTAAGTGGCTGATTGCTGGGGAATGTGAGAGCTAGTATTCTGGTTATGATGGCCTCTGGTGGTGAGCTTGGGAATTGCGGGATGTGTGGGATGAAACAATGACACCTACCAAAAGGGAAAGGACAAACATATTAAATAATATGAATAAAATCTATTTCAGAGTGCAAGATAAAAAACGAATTCAACACCTGTCCATTAAATCAATTGTGTTTCAGTCCCACTGATAGCACTGCAACTTTTTTTTTAATTATGCACTGGGTAATATAATACCTTGGGTGCCAGGTTGAAGACTTTGCCCTGTTTCTGTGCCAAGATGGATAGCACTTCTGCAGTTTTGTGCAGGATGGCTCGTTGGGTGATTTTAGCATGGGTGAATTCCTTGGGAGACACATTGGTGTTACTAAAAGATACAACATCTGGTGGCTGAACTACCAACAGCATCACCAAAATTACGCTGAATGTCGCCATGGCATTCCCCGAGTTCCACCTGCAGGCGGAATGAAGCGGATGTTAACATTTCTTGGCCCAACAGAAAAACAAATTAGGACAGAAACACTACGTTTTTTCAACCCTTTATACACAACACAGTTAAAGTAAGCCTAAAGTTATAAAATTCAAAAACAATAATCAGATGCAATCAGTGTATACAAAGTCTGGACAATAACCAGGGGTCCAGGAGTTGCAGTGGTGTATCCAACATAGTTATGAACCCTCAACGTCACCATTGCAACTTAAACCAAAATCTAAACTGTTTTCTGGTGAATGGTTCCCTCTGTATTCACTATTACTCTGCCATGAAACATTTTCCAAAGAGGGCAGCATATCCTGTTAGAGAATCTGGGAAACGCCCTTGGAAAACAATACAAAAATAAATAATATGAAGAGAAGATAGAAACAGGAGGAGAAGATTAAAAGGACAGAGAAAGAATGGAATAAGACTGGGGTGAGAAGAATAGATAAAAGAGGCCAATCTGACCCCCCCAAACAACAACAACAAACAAATACAATAGAAGTTGGAGAAGTAAAAGAAGTGGAAGAACGAGAACAATTCAAACCAGAGGCAGTTGTGGAGATGGCAGACTTTGTTTTTTGTTCTTGCCGTGTGTCTGTGTGGGAGAGTTCTGGTAAGCCATCCAATCCTCAATACAGCAAGATGACAAAATAACAGGGGCTTTTAAAATCATATGAAGGGGTGGGTGGGTGGGAGTGACGTACATTAGAAACACATTCTAGACTGATTACTCTGCAGCAGGGATTAGGAGTTCAGCAAAATACATTTGCTTGTTTCTCATAAAATGAATCATTAACACTTTACAATAAGGTCCTGTAATTCCTCATTAATTAATATATGAATACCATAGGATTTAAACATCAATACATCATGAACATCATCTGAGTTCTGATGTTGAGCAAATGAACCCACACTTACATTAACCCCAACCCTACCCCTAGCCCTAAAACTTAACCCTAACCCTGTTATACATGTGATTAACATAATAACTCAGATTAAGTGCATGACATATTCATGTGTTTATCCTGTGTATTCATATATTCATTCATGAGGAATCACAGTACCTTATTGTGACCCATGGATCAGTTTAAATTGAACGTAAATCCATTTCAAACTCACTTTCAGTTCTGATTCTACTAATGTATTTTGCATCGCACACATTCTTATTTACCATTCTATACTTATTTATAATGATATGATCCATAGATATATAGTTGCAAATAGACACACTTTATTTGAGCATTCGTGATTCATTTAATTGAATCACTTTTTTATTAAAGTATACATTTTTCATTTTTTCTTGCTTTAGTTTTTTTCCCCAGTGTCTGTTTAATCCCAGATTCCACTTCAGAGAGAGAAACTTGATTCAAGTTCAAGTGTGGAGGGTGTGTATACAATTTGGGTTGCCACGCCTTGGCTTTCTGGGATTTTGTTTCTGTGATGGGATGTTTTAGAAGAAATTCAAGAGATCTGTGCAAAGCCACAACTTCCAGTAAAGTTCAGTACTGTGTGATAATGGTCTAGATATTTGCGCAATTTCTGGGCAAGAAAAATGCGGCTTGTCCAAAAAAGGAGAGAGAGTCAAACATGACAAGTTTCACATTATTTGATTTATATATATATATATATATATACACACACACACACACTGTTCAACGGGGTGGCACAGGGGGGGCACATGGCAAATTGAGGGGGGCTATCCTATCTTCAACGCTGTGGCGAAGTTTAGTTCTCAGTAGCGGTGGTGGGGAGCTGACGGTGTTTAGGCATGCGCGGTGTTTAGGCTGACGGCGTTTGTAGGGGGGCTGTAGTTTTGCTCTTCTGCAATATATTTCTTCGGAACAGCCTTGGGGAGCAAGCCAGCCAGAAGACCGGGATCCTGAATGACTGATGAGGGGGCCCGCCTGGAAGTCCCCAGCAGAGGGTGCCACCAGAATGTGAGGTCCCAGAGGAGTGTAAACGTCGGGACCCGCTTTGATGACTGCAACGGAGTGCGCGGCCGGGCCACGGGACAGAGACCTCAGATGATCAGCGACACTGAGACCCGCCCCGACGACTGCAGCAGAAGGTTCCACCAGAGGGTGCAAGGATCCGGTTGGCGTGTTATAACGGGTCGGTGGACTGGGAGACTTACCAGGCCCAATTCCAGCTGGCAGCATGGGCTGGACAATGGACCCCAGAAGAGAAGGCCGGACATCTAGCCATGGCATTAGATGGCAGAGCTCGACAGGCCCTCCTGGACGTGCCAGAAGATCAGCGACAAGACTTCAGGGCCCTCGTCGCAGCTCTACAACAGCGATTCGGAGCCAGGGATCAAGCTAGCGCCTGGCTCGAGAAGCTGACGGCATTGAAGAGGAAGCCAACATTCAGTCCAAGCGGTACTTGCCCTCCAGGCCTTCCTCTGGGCGCTATTTCCAGAAGAGCTCCATCGCTATGTGGGGCTGGCAGCGCCCACCACACTCAGGTAAGCCTTACTGCTGGCGACCCATGCAGAAGGAGTGTTTGGCTCCACCAGAACGCAACCCAAGCGAACCCTTCCGTGTCGCCACACCGAGGCAACAGACGAGTCAGGCGATGATGAGGAGCAAGCCGACAAGACATGGGACATTATCTGCCAAGGGTGTGGGAAAAGAGGACACATAGCCCGGGTCTGCTGGGCGCTGCAACCACAGCCTCCAGGCAAGCCGTCGGGAAACTCCAGCGGGAGGGCATAGAAGAGGGACAGCCCTCCTGTTACAACACTCCCTATGACTTGACTGTCGCACTTGATGACGCTGCAGAAGTGGGCCGGATCGGACAGGGTCGCAGCTTGTATCTCCCCTGCACCATAGAGGGACAAATACGTAGGGGCCTCATTGACTCCAGCTCCACCATCTCTCTGCTATGCCCCGGTGCCATCGCTGTTCCAGAAACGACATGGGAAGCGACCTTGCTGAACCTGAGGACCATGACAGGACAGAAGACACAAATGCAAGGGAGTAAGCAGATGTGGGTCGAAGTCAAGATCCGGCGGTTCCAGCACAATTTCTGGCTGGCCCCGATCCATGAGGCCTGCATCCTCGGGCTAGATTTCTTCACCAACCTGGGGGCAAAGCTGGACTTCAAAGCACCACGGCTCACATTCCCTAGCGGTACCGTCACCCTCCTTCCAAGCGCCGGCAAGGAGGGAACCTCTCGGCAGGCCACCATCTCTACAGCTGCGAGAGTTTTGCGCCGGAGGAGACGAAGAAAAGGGTCCCCCGCCTCTCCTGAAGCAGATGATTGCAAGTTGAAGCCTGCCACGCTGGCTCGCCAGAACGCCAGCGATGGTCAACGGAAGCAGCCCTGGGGGAAGCAGCCAATTGCCCCCGGAACAGATCATGGCAAGTCCAAGGGAGCCCTGTCTGCAGTGTCAGAAGAGACTGAACAGGCAGTCCGAGATCTGCTCCAGCGCAGCAGCGAAGGTTTGAGCGAGGGGCAGAGGCGAGCAGCTGGAGAAACTTCTGGGGGAGTTTGGGGGACATATTTGGGGACAAGACAGTACACGAACCAGCCTAGTCCAGCAAGATATCTGTATTCTCGACGCATGCCCTGGGTGAAGAGAGCGGCCGCAGAAGCGAAGATTCAGGAGATGGCCGCTGCGTGGGTGATCAAGCCATCAGACAGCTCGTGGTCAGCCTCGACGGTGCTGGTCAAGAAAAAAGATGGCACCTGGCGATTCTGCGTCGACTACAAGAAATTGAACCAGGTCACCTGGAAGGATTTGTATCCGCTGCCGCTTATCAATGACGCACTGGACTATATCGCGGGCTCCACCTGGTTCAGCTCCCTTGATCTCCGCAGCAGCTATTGGCAGGTGGAAGTGATGCAGGAAGCTCGCCCTAAGACAGCTTTCTCCATAGTCCAGGGCTTGTGGCAGTTCACCATTATGCCCTTTGGTCTGTGTAATGCGCCTGCCACGTTCGAACACCTTATGGAGCAGGTGCTGTCTCCCATTCCCTGGTCGCAGTGTGTCCTATACCTAGATGACCTCCTGGTACACGCCCCTGAGCTCTGGCCAATCTCTGCCGTGTCCTGGAGAGCATCTGTTGGGCGGGCCTCCGTCTCAACCCCAGAAGTGCAAGTTATTGAAGAGGCAGGTCACCTTCCTGAGACATGTCGTTAGACCAGAAGGGGTGTCCACCAACCCAAACAAAGTGGCCTTCGTCCGGAAGTGGCCAACCCCCACCTCCGTCACTGAACTCTGGAGCTTTATGGGGCTAGCCTCCTACTATCGCTGCTTTGTCCAGGACTTTGCTCAAATCGCCAGCCCCCTCCATTGCCTCACTGAAAAGGGACAGCAATTTCAGTGGGACAACGCCTGCACCTCTGCTTTCACCCAGCTCCGCGAGGCCCTGTCCCAGGCTCCCGTACAACCTATCTCGACCCCGGGTCACCCTTCATCCTGGACACTGATGCTAGCAACACCAGGGTGGAGGCATTTCTGTCCCAGAGCGGGTCAGCCGAAGAGAGGGTGGTCGCCTATTGCAGCCGGTCCCTCAGCCGTGCTGAGAGGAATTATTGTGTAACACGCCAAGAGCTCCTGGCCGTGGTCCTAGCCATACGTCACTTCCCTATGGTCGATTCATACACATTAAAAGAATATGTAGCAATGAATCTGATTATGAATGTAAAGCTAATGATCTACAGAATTAAAAACAGCTTTTAATAGAGCAAAGTTTTTAAAAAGAGAAACACTTTTGGAAGCATCAAAAACTAGAGTTTCAAGGGAACAAGGTATTACTTTTGTAACTGAATAATAATTTTAAAGCATTGGAAAATGCTGGAATGTGATCCTCAACTAAAATCCTTTATGACCTCTACTCCTAGATTGTATGTGAAGCGTGGCAGTAATGGTAAAGATAGAGTTGTCTCCTCGATGCCCTGGCCACCTATGCTGAGTGGGAAAAGGGAATTATCCTTGTGGCACTCATTGTTCTAATACATACACTACTAAATATTTTACACATCCACACTCAGGACATAAATGCTCAATTCAGATTTGTATTAATTGTAATTCTACTCATGTAATGTATATGCTTAAATGTCCTTGTGGGCTAGCATATATAGGACAAACCAAGAGAAATTTAAAAATACATGTATCAGAACATGAAGCTGCTATTCGCAATAACAATATGGATTATGTTATAGCCAGACACTATAAAGAAATTAATCATGGATCAGCCTCTACTTTGAAATGTGTGGTAATTAAAAAAATAGCAGTTCAATTAAGGGGAGGGAATATCATTAAACATTTGCTAAACAGAGAAGCGTTTTGGATTTTTACTTTAAAAACAATGGAACCATATGGGTTAAAGGAAACTCTGGATCTTATTTTGTTTATATCGTGGGTGGGGAACCTTTCTCATATCAAGGGCCATTCGAGTGTTCACAAATATATTCATGGCCAAACCTTAATTAATACACCTACATCAAAACATTAATACAGATGAAACTTACATTCTAATGCAAGAACAAATCACTTTTTTCTAAACGCACACACTGCAGTCAAAACATAAATAACTATATAGCCTACAATAGCAAAAAGCTCAAAAACGGCATACAATAAGATAATGAAACAAGTGTAAATTAAATATTGGAATAATGCTCAAGAGCAATATTTTATAGTTCAAAAATCACTATTGCATTTATCAAAACATAATTGTACACTAATGTAAACATTTTCAACAATGTGTAAACTTTGTTTGCAACATACTAAGCTACAGTCAATAAAATCAGTGTATTTCAATAAACTATTTACTATATATTTAGCCTGCATACCTGACAGCTCGTACAGTCACACAGGACACGTTTCTGCACTTTCCCTGCATGAGCTCGTCCCTCACACTGCATTTTGACAGCCTCTCCAGGTGACACTTTTACTCCACGAATATATAGCATCGTAATAAATGCTCCTGCTCTGATAATGTCCGTGAATCATTATTTTGGTGGATGTGCTGCACTATTGCACTCTGTATTGCAGTAGCATCGCGTATTGATCAGTGGAGTAAAAGCAATCAGTGCCATTTGTACCTGGCGTTTCACTCGCAGTGTTTTCACAGCACTGGCACAAACCCACGAGTGATCTGTCATTGCCAGTATCACTGATGCCCCTGAATCAGACATGTTCACATACACGGCATGTCCAAAACGAGCTCTCTTCAATCCATGTTTATTTGTGGGTAATCACTGTATCCACTCAATCTGACGACAGTTGTAAGAAAACACCTGTAATGCTGTACAATGGGTGTGTTTTTCTAGCACATGAAAGACTGTAGACAGGTAGAGATCGCCACTGGAACGCCAGACTGACTCCATTGTAAAGGGCAGGCAGGATTATGGGTTATATTTGAGTTATTATGTATTTTAACGACCTGTGAAAATAACCCGATTTTGGCTATTCTAGATAAATGTGTTTATAACTTATTAATTTTCGTGTTTATGCACTACTAAATGTAGTAGAGATGTTTATTACATTAGCTCGGCGCTTTTAGTTTTAAGTGTATGTCACAGAAATTATTTTTTTTTTCAAATGGACTCTAGGGCCAGAGCAAACAGCCTCAGCGGCGTTTACAGCCCGGAGGCCAGGCGTTCCCCACCCCTGGTTTATATGATCATGTTTACATGAAAATAAATTGCCATTATTGTTGAGATGTAATTGATATTAATGTTTTTTCATCATCTTTCCAATATTAGAATCAATATATCAAAAGTATGCAGTCTGTGCCTTAATTACAATGGATATTGGTATTTGACCTGATTTATTGACATGATTGGGTAAGAAAGTATTTTTATAAGAATGGTATGATTAATATATTGTGATAGGGCCATTATATATCTGATAATTGAGTTAGCCTATTTTGATTTGCACTTGTCTGTAATTAAAATAGCTTGACCATCTGATAGAATGTAATTATTGGGAGAGGGTGGGTTTGATTTCTTAATTGACTTCTTAATTGTTAGTTAAAAGACACCTGTTAGGTAATTGTAAAGTCTACCTGATGGAGACATAGTAGTGTCGAAATGTGTTATGATGTGATTCAATAAAATTATACTTTTATTATACAAATGTCTTGTCTAAAAACCAAATAAGTGAGAGTGCAGCTATAAAATTAAATTTTCTTTATATATTTTTGCCTTATTTTGGCCAGCACGTCATGGGAATGAAGACACTGTAGTGCATGGATGTTTTCAAGTTACATTCATATATATATATATATATATATATATATATATATATACACTCACCTAAAGGATTATTAGGAACACCATACTAATACTGTGTTTGACCCCCTTTCACCTTCAGAACTGCCTTAATTCTACGTGGCATTGATTCAACAAGGTGCTGAAAGCATTAGAAATGTTGGCCCATATTGATAGGATAGCATCTTGCAGTTGATGGAGATTTGTGGGATGCACATCCAGGGCACGAAGCTCCCGTTCCACCACATCCCAAAGATGCTCTATTGGGTTGAGATCTGGTGACTGTGGGGGCCAGTTTAGTACAGTGAACTCATTGTCATGTTCAAGAAACCAATTTGAAATGATTCGACCTTTGTGACATGGTGCATTATCCTGCTGGAAGTAGCCATCAGAGGATGGGTACATGGTGGTCATAAAGGGATGGACATGGTCAGAAACAATGCTCAGGTAGGCCGTGGCATTTAAACGATGCCCAATTGGCACTAAGGGGCCTAAAGTGTGCCAAGAAAACATCCCCCACACCATTACACCACCACCACCAGCCTGCACAGTGGTAACAAGGCATGATGGATCCATGTTCTCATTCTGTTTACGCCAAATTCTGACTCTACCATCTGAAGGTCTCAACAGAAATTGAGACTCATCAGACCAGGCAACATTTTTCCAGTCTTCAACTGTCCAATTTTGGTGAGCTTGTGCAAATTGTAGCCTCTTTTTCCTATTTGTAGTGCAGATGAGTGGTACCCAGTGGGGTCTTCTGCTGTTGTAGCCCATCCGCCTCAAGGTTGTACATGTTGTGGCTTCACAAATGCTTTGCTGCATACCTCGGTTGTAACGAGTGGTTATTTCAGTCAAAGTTGCTCTTCTATCAGCTTGAATCAGTCGGCCCATTCTCCTCTGACCTCTAGCATCAACAAGGCATTTTCGCTCACAGGACTGCCGCATACTGGATGTTTTTCCCTTTTCACACCATTCTTTGTAAACCCTAGAAATGGTTGTGCGTGAAAATCCCAGTAACTGAGCAGATTGTGAAATACTCAGACCGGCCCGTCTGGCACCAACAACCATGCCACGCTCAAAATTGCTTAAATCACCTTTCTTTCCCATTCAGACATTGAGTTTGGAGTTCAGGAGATTGTCTTGACCAGGACCACACCCCTAAATGCATTGAAGCAACTGCCATGTGATGGGTTGGTTAGATAATTGCATTAATGAGAAATTGAACAGGTGTTCCTAATAATTCTTTAGGTGAGTGTATATATATATATATATATATATATATATATATATATATATATATATATATATATATATATATATATACACCGATCAGCCATAACATTATGACCACTGACAGGTGAAGTGAATAACACTGATAATCTCATTATCATGGCACCTGTCAATGGGTGGGATATATTAGGCAGCAAGTGTACATTTTGTCCTCAAAGTTGATGTGTTAGAAGCAGGAAAAATGGGCAAGCTTAAGGATCTGAGCGACTTTGACAAGGGCCAAATTGTGATGGCTAGACGACTGGGTCAGAGCATCTCCAAAACTGCAGCTCTTGTGTGGTGTTCCCGGTCTGCAGTGGTCAGTACTTATCAAAAGTGGTCCAAGGATGAATCCTTGTCCAAGGAAGGAAAAGCGGTGAACCGGTGACAGGGTCATGGGCGGCCAAGGCTCATTGATGCACGTGGGGAGCGAAGACCATGTGGTCCGATCCAATAGACGAGCTACGGTAACTCAAATTGCTGAAAAAGTTAATGCTGGTTCTGATAGAAAGGTGTCAGAACACACAGTGTGTCGCAGTTTGTTGCGTATGGGGCTGCGTAGCCGCAGACCAGTCAGGGTGCCCATGCTGACCCCTGTCCACTGCCGAAAGCGCCTACAATGGGCACGTGAGCATCAGAACTGGACCACGGAGCAATGGAAGAAGGTGGCCTGGTTTGATGAATCATGAGTTCAAGGTGTTGACTTGGCCTCCAAATTCCCCAGATCTCAATCCAATCGAGCATCTGTGGGATGTGCTGGCCAAACAAGTCCGATCCATGTAGGCCCAACCTCGCAACTTACAGGATTTAAAGGATCTGCTGCTAACATCTTGGTGCCAGATACCACAGCACACCTTCAGAGGTCTAGTGGAGTCCATGCCTTGACAGGTCAGGGCTGTTTTGGCGGCAAAAGGGCGACTTACACAATATTAGGCAGGTGATCATAATGTTATGGCTGATCGGTGTGTATATATATATATATATATATATATATTAGTAACGGCCACGGGGTGGGGGGGGAAGAGCGCCCAGGCACAGTAGTATGTGTGCCGTGTGCAAAGGCAGCCCACTGGACATTAAAGAGGACAGCATGGGGTGTTTGGGGTTTGGGGAATGTTTATTTGTGTGTTGGGTTTTGTTTCCCTATGTTCCCCCACTGTGTGTGTCCCCCTGTCTAATGTTCTCTTTCCCCCACAGTGTTCTCATCTGGGCTGGAAACAGCCCTCCCCACCTTTTGTGTAGGCCTATTAGCAGTTGTCCTTCTACCTTTGCAAAGGCGGAGCGTAAACGAACATTGTAGAAATAAAGAGTACGTTTGCCTGAATTTGGTGTCTGACTCCTTGTTTGGACCCACAAGGGTTGGTAACTTTCCTAAACTGTTACTATATATATATATATAAGTGTGTGTGTGTGTGTGTGTGTATAAGTGGGGTTGCGAAAATTTTTCAGTTTGTAAATGGGGTCGTCAATAGTAACAGTTTGAGAACTCATGCTGTAGTGTATGTGGCACTAACATGACAGAGAAGGTAGAGACTTGTGCAACTCTACATTTACTTTCAATTGGAGTCTTTAGTGTTGGTAATTTTAGACCATCTTTGTTTTTGTGACTAATAAGTTGTGATGTACAAATGAGATTATATTTTCAAATACAACCCATAACAGTCAAGTGGTTGTGCCACACAGTAATACTTCAATAAATAGTAGGCATTGATACCGTATAACAATGCTGAACGGGAATGGTAAAAAAAATACAAATTTATATAAAAAAAAACATGTTTTTGTTTGCAAATGATACAATACACTACTTACACTGCACTTGTAAAAAAAGCATTGCTTGCAAACGAAACAGAAAACATTTCCTTTCTCTTCAATGTTTCCTTCCGAATCCAGTTTGAATCCAAAGCCAGACTGTAGTTTTCCCTGTAGTATTGTAACCCTGCAGTTTGTGAGCGGTTACTGAACTGTAGCTCTCATGATGTGATATTTGGCATGATTTGCCTTTATAATTTAACCTTATAATTGCCAGTCATTAATAATACATAATAATACTTAATAATAATACATAATTGAACTATCAATTTTAATATAGGGGATGTATATATATAGTGCCCAACATGAAGCATGATGGTGTTTTTTTCCAGCATAAGAGCCGGGGCCTGGATGGGGGGCGGGGGTTGCTGACAGTTTTTTGCAGAGTTACTACTTCATTCTTGGATTCTTTTGTTGTGTTACTTTTAGAGGAGCTGACTGAAAATACAGGGGGGCTTTAGACCCCCTAAATAGGGTCTAGCAACGCCCCTGCTTCCTGGCATTCACTTCCTTTAAATGACCCGTTCCTTCTCCAACCTCCCAGAGCACCAGTTTGCCGGGCTGGTTCGCACCATCCAATTGACTAGTGCTGGGCTGTTCGATTATTTTTAGTGACTCGATTCATTTGATTCAGTTCAGTTCAGTGAATCAATTAATTTTGTTCATTTCGTTCACTGATTCAGTGACTCGCACAATGCAGCCCGAACCAGGACACATATATATTTAAGGTCCTGTAGATAACAACAGTTTGAAGCATTAACATTTTTTAGCCAACACGATTAATCTAATTAAATTTAATATATTGTTTGGACAAGGGCGTCTGCTAAGAAATAATAATAATAATAATAATAATAATAATAATAATAATAATATCATTACATACATGTCTTACGCATAGGTGTATCTCAATTATTATTAATCTCAATAATATTATAGGTCATTTTGTTGATTTACCTCAAGATGACTTGCAAGTATTAATAATAATTTGTGCAAATGTTTTATGTGTATAAAACAATACAAAAACAGACCTCATAGCGATGTATTATATATTTTTGCTTTGTTTGGCAGATGTACCCAATGAATACGGACTTTAATACACACACACACATTATGTACAGTATATAATATTTTGCTTAAACGTCTAATCTCGTTTTCTGACAGTAGTCTATACTCGGTCTGGATGATGTAACTGACGCCATTTTGGCTCATACAGAGGTCTTTCTTATGCACTAAGCAAGAGGGAATTGGGAAGCAAATGGCACACACGGTCTTCAGTTTCATAGCAATCAGCGACTCGTCAGGACGAACGAATCCGCCGGACTGAGAGTCAGAGTCACTGAAGGGGCGTCGACGGCGGGTCTGCGGCTCCTGAGCGCCGCTGCTGCTCACAGCGAATCAAAAGAGCCGATTCACTGCGTCACTGATCCGAGTCCCATCGGCCACCAAAATGAGTCGCTCAAAAAGAACGAGTCGTTCCCGAACTGCGCATCATTGCAATTGACGGGAAGCCCTTGTGTTGTCTGTTGTGTCAGTGCGACGTTTTACTACACTACTACTACTGTGTGTTTCTCACTGCTTGAACATAACATTGTCCATTTCACTATTTTCTCCCCTTCACACACACTCTTTGGGGAGTTCTATGGAGACCTTGTGCTGTGGCAATCACTCAGCCTACCTCAACAGCCCTCAGCTGTTACTGGCAGTTACTTAAACATCACATTTCACCTCACTTTGTATACTTTCTATATCACCTGTAGGCCCCCAATAAGCCAAAACAGCCCTGACCCGTCCAGGCATGGACTCCACTAGACCTCTGAAGGTGTGCTGTGGTATCTGGCACCAAGACGTTAGCAGCAGATCCTTTAAGTCCTGTAAGTTGCGAGGTGGGTCCTCCATGGATCGGACTTGTTTGTCCAGCACATCCCACAGATGCTTGATTGGATTGAGATCTGGGGAATTTGGAGGCCTTGAACGCCTTGAACTCGTTGTTGTGTTCCTCAATCCATTCCTGAACCATTTTTGCTTTGTGGCAGGGCACATTATCCTGCTGAAAGAGGCCAATGCCATCAGGTAATACCGTTTCCATGAAAGGGTGTACATGGTCTGCAACAATGTTTAGGTAGGTGGTACGTGTGAAAGTAACATCCACATGAATGGCAAGACCCAAGGTTTCCCAGCAGAACATTGCCCAAAGCATCACACTGCCTCAGCCGGCTTGCCTTCTTCCCATAGTGCATCCTGGTGCCATGTGCTCTCCAGGTAAGTGACGCACACGCACCCAGCCATCCACATGATGTAAAAGAAAACTTTATTCATCAGACCAGGCCACCTTCTTCCAATGCTCCGTGGTCCAGTTCTGATGCTCATGTGCCCATTGTAGGTGCTTTCGGCAGTGGACAGGGGTCAGCATGGGCACCCTGACTGGTCTGCGGCTACGCAGCCCCATGCACAACAAACTGCGATGCACTGTGTGTTCTGACACGTTTCTATCAGAACCAGCATTAACTTTTTCAGCAATTTGAGCTACAGTAGCTCGTCTGTTGGATCGGACCACACAAGCCAGCCTTTGCTCCCCACGTGCATCAGTGAGCCTTGGCCGCCCATGACCCTGTCGCTGGTTCACCGCTTTTCCTTCCTTGGACCACTTTTGATAGGTACTGACCACCGCAGACCGGGAACACCCCACAAGAGCTGCAGTTCTGGAGATGCTCTGACCCAGTCGTCTAGCCATCACAATTTGGCCCTTGTCAAAGTCGCTCAGATCCTTACACTTGCCCATTTTTCCTGCTTCTAACACATCAACTTTGAGGACAAAATGTTCACTTGCTGCCTAATATATCCCACCCACTGACAGGTGCCATGATAACGAGATTATCAGTGATATTCACTTCACCTGCCAGTGGTCTTAATGTTATGGCTGATCGGAGGCTTTGAGCACTGTTTTGTCCATTCAAGTAATTTTGGGCTCAATTTGAATATGAAACAACAAATTCTGGATTTTTCCAACATAATGGGAACAATGCCTTGATTATCCCTGATACATAATACTATGATTAATTCATACTATTTTGTAAAAATTTAACACATTTGTTTTAATAACAAAGAGGTGTGGTAAACTAGTTCTCTTGGTGTTCTTATTCATTTCTGATTGTGTTCGCTGCATACTTGGGGAAGTAAACTTTAAAAGAAAATAAACAATCAGTGCAGTTTCTAGGCATCAAGCGACATAAGTGGCCGCTTAGGGCCCCCGGCTGCTAAATCGAAGATATTTTCAATAGATTTTCATAAAATTATAATTTATCAGTTTTCAAATAATGTACAGATTTTGTTTATGAGTGAGTTTTGTCCAGAGCATCATGGAATCAAACATCATAGTTTTTGCACTAGAAATCTGCCATAGATCTGCGATTCCATAGCTTATGCCTCCTAATGTTTTGGGTGAGACAGAAAAGAAAAACATATATAAGTTAGGATTGCCACACGACCAAATTATAATGTTGGAAAAAAAGATCAGGAACACTCCAATCTCTGGTGCAGAAAAATGTAAAAAAAATGGAAGAAAAACAAGCAGAAGAGAAAGGTAGTTTCAAATTATTTGGTTATGTTATGTTCTCTGTATTTTTGCACTTGTTTGCACTTATGTTGTAAGTCGCCCTGGATAAGGATGTCTGCCAAGAAATAAAAAAATTATAATAATATGTTTAGTTTTTATTGCTGTACAGTAGCTTGTTTGCATACTGGCTGTAGGTGAAATATTATATATGATATGCTTTATAGTTTTGTTCAGTCTCTAAATCTAAATGTACTGATCTAATCTAATACATCTGAACTGCGCATGCCTAATTCTTTCCACCACACTAAATTACTATTGAAACATCCTATATGCTCACCTTATTATTGTCTTGTTGTACCATTTCATTGCCTCAGTAGCCTACAGCTTATCCTCAATTTAACCCTGTGGTCAGATGTTCAGTTTTACCATCCTAGGCATGCATTACACTACCACATGTTACAGCTTCCCCTCAATGTACACTTTCCACTGATACCCCATTATATCACGAACCTCCTCAGTCCATGTTGTGATACTATTGCATCAACATTGTTCTCAGGCCCTTCTACATTCTGCTGTGCCAGATTGGCCTTCATTATTGTACTCAAATGTTATTTTGCCCTTTGAAAGTTGCAGTCTATATTTCTATTCCAATCTATATTTACCCATTTATTATCTTTTCCATTTTCCTTTGCTTGAATATATAATGCTTCAGCAGACAGATTCCTCCTCCTATAGGTTATGTCTGTTTCTTTTACCTTAGATATGAGATGACACTTGATGATGGATGACCTTGAGAATTTTCCATATGCCATGTGCCTACACTACCGGTCAAAAGTTTTAGAACACCCCAATTTTTCCAGTTCTTATTGAAATTTAAACAGTTCAAGTCCAGTGAATAAACTGAAATGGTACAAAGGTAAGCGGTAAATTGCCAGAGGTTAAAAAAACAAGTTTAGGTTACTAAAAACTGAAAAATAATTTACATTTCAGAGTTGTGTACTGTGTTACTTCACCCTCTTAAGCATTATTTGGCAGCGTTACATGCAGTTCCTGTGCATAGAAGTTACACTGTATTCCTACAATGCACACATCGTTTGAAAGCTTATTCTCTTGGGTACCAGTGTGTTTCATTGTCAAACACATCTGATTTACAGTTTCCGCGTCGCCCGCCATCATTCAGAGCCCGGGAGGGGGGGGGGAGGGGGTGGCTCATTCAGACGGTGACAGATCACTCAGTTTCGATCGGATTTCTTTGCAAATAGGCTTGTTTTGTTCAGTATATATTATTTGAAGTTCTATTAAACTCAGAGAAGTTGCAGATCCAATTATGTAAAATCATTGTGTATTAGTACACTGTAAACAGAGTTTTCCATCTTGACATTTTGAGCTCTTTACAGGTGTGTGTTGCTTCTACCAAAACATGGATGGTCTTGTTTTGATCTGTAGATTGTCTGGTTCCAGAATATGTCATAATTGTCAATATTTTCTGAGATTTTGTATTCCTACTCAGACCAAGTATCCCCCTACTCCCACATTTCAGAATGTGGGGGTGGGGCAGGGGCATAAATGTGGGGAGTGTATAAAAACCTAATTTTTCACATAAGAGAAATTCCAGTTGCATGGAGACTAATCACTAAAACCAAAACTAGTTAGTTCTGATGATGCAAAAGATTAGGACATATTAAGACAGCTTTTTTGTCATAGAATTTAGTTGAGGTTGGCAACATGTCCGGCATTTTACATTGTAGATTAAGAATTTTTCTACAGTTAGCACATTTGAGTACAAGACTAAAACACAATATATATTTTTATTGTCTTAAAGTACAAATAAACAACTGTTACTCTGTTAATTTATGAGTGTTGTCTCTCTTTGTTTCAACAACTTGAACTCTTCAGTAAAAATGTTAAGGCAATTGGTTCCCTGGTATTTTCCTAGTAATGTGGTGCTTAAACTTTCTTTCTTGAGTACTATCAACTACTTAACATTACTTGAATCTTTAAGTTGTCTGAACTGATATTAGTAGTCAGCCTAATTAATGATTTTGAATTAACAGTACTCAGGTTTACTACAGTGAAACAAGTTGTCTATACAAATACAATCTGCGCATCAGTCATTCAATCATTGAAGTGTCCTAACAAGGGGGCAATGGGGTGTCCTAGGAGACAGGGGTGTGTTGTAAGGGACACTGGGGTGTCTTAAGGGACTGATGCAGCCTTATCTTTTGCCTGCATTCAGGAGAAAGTAGTAACTGCCGTTGTATTATAAAGCATACGGGATTGTAAAATCCACACACAAAACAGTTCAGATAATCCCACTTTTCCTCACAAGCATTGAGTTAAATGGGAAGATAGGTTTCCATTATGTTTACACAGTCCCTTGTGCACATAAATGGTATTGCAACCATATTTCCCAATACCATTTAATTTGGCAAAGAAAACTTTTCCCTTCTCTGCTTTATCTAGCATATGCGATAAGGAATGGAATCACAGGCTGGTTTTATATTAAACCGGCACTTTATTATTTCAGTATCAGTACTACACAACGAGGGAACATTTTGTTTAGTTTTATACAAAAGGTAGCTGGTGACAGACCAGTAGTGTATATACAGACCATGTACAGTGCAGCATTTGAAAACTGACAAATATCATCTGTACAAATGTAAAGTTCAGCTATGTACTCGTAACACATCAACACATCAGCACACAAATTTGCGTGCAGGGCAGCTCGCAAAATCGCACACAAAGTAAGCAGTTAGTAAGAAAAAACACAGGTACTGATTAAACACAGAAACTCAGCTTACAGGATTGTTAATTTGGATCTACAATAGACAATACAATTTAATAGACTACAATAGATTGAGACTTAATTCAACTGCATATACAGAGAGGCAGATAAAATGATGCTTGAGTGATAGGCTGCAGGGCCCTGTGTGCAACACTAATAATCATCACTCGTACAACAAAATACTGCATGCTAAAACACAGCAGAAATGAATGAGAAAAAGGAAAGAGAAAAAAATATAATGTAAAATGCCTAGAACTTGACTCTGAATACACTTACACATAAATAAATACATTTCCATATCTCAGACACAACAAATAATCATCCTTATACAAATCTGGAAAAAAATACTCTTAACATGAAGCTGGTAACAATGGAGTGGGAGACAAGTAGTACAGTAGGCCAGATCCGAGAGTCATGCCAGGAAATGGACTTGAAAACTGGGTAAATGGATTGGTTGACTCAGCAGAAGGATATGTACAGGATATATACAGGTTGCTTCGGTAAAGTTCACAGGAAATTACAACATTTTTATTACAGGAAGTGTGATCAGGACAGAACTGGACAAACTGAAAGAAGAGCAGTGGGGGCCTTAGTCGGCATTGTCAGCCGTTTCTGACACCACTTCCTATGGCGTCTTTCACTAGGACACTCTGTGCCTCCGATATGCCACAGCTGGTCAACGACTGACATGGGAGTAAAGACCAGCAGTTTGAAGTCAATGTCATTGATTTTGGGAAATTGATGGAAAATATTTTTCCTACATTTGTTTTCCAACATAAGTTTGCAGCCGTGAAAGCGGGACTGATTGTTTCTATTGTACATGTGCAGTAAACACTCCTAGAAGCTCCAAATAATCCAAAAGGGTAACATTCCAGAAAACACAGGACAATCTCAGCAACTGGAAAATGCAGACACCCCCAATGTCCCCACTATCCTCTAGAACATTTAAAAACAAACAAGTCAACAAAAAAAATCTATTCTTTTCAAAACAAACTTGACTCATAAATATGTTAACCCTGTATCTCAAAAAGATCCCTTTTGAATTGAGTGGACTTTTCCCATCCCTGCCCCACATCCCCCCCATTCGCTGTCCTTGCTGCGCCAGATGCCGTATCGAAAGGAGGGATGAGTGCATCACAATTTGGGTCTCCACAGTGACACTGACAACCCAATGCTACAAATATTTCAACTGCCAGTGGAAATGGCTGTGGGCAGACCATGGAATCTATCATGCTTCTGTGAAGGAGGGCGCACTGGGCTGCTCATTCTTCTGTGGCACATTCCTGCAGAGAGAAAAACAAAGGGCCAAAAAAAACACTGTCTTAAAAAGGGACACTGGGCAATTAAACTGCTGTTCGAGAACCAGGTGATTTTTTTTGCTTGATAATCCAGCTGCGTACACTTTCTTATCACCTGCAGTCTGGGGACCAACACTTCAGAAGACTTGCCACAAGTTGGGTCACAAACCTTGGGCGCTACATTAATCTGTACTGACTGGTTTTATTCTATGAGCGACTGAAATGGTTTGTGAATAAGAAAACCACCCTGTACAGACAGACAGACAGACAGACAAACAGACAGACATTCAGGCAGACTCTCCACCAGAAGCACTGCACTGTGGTCTATGCATTACTGAGAAATAACCCCCCCAAATGGCACAAGTGGATTTTAAGTCTCGTGATGGCGTGGCAGCTTTACTCTCCACTGTCACTGTAAGAAGCGCATTAAAAATCTGGGTATCAAAAAATGTCTGGCAGGGGTCACTGCTCCGTGGTGGGGAGGGGTTGCAGGGGCAGCACAGCACTATGTAGCAGCATGGCTCTTTCAAAGGAGTGACAAAGAGGATGAACAGTAACAGAGAACATGACAATCAGAGAGTAAGGTGATCTGTTTATGTCCTTACTGTGAGTCAATCACTGGTTGTCATGTTCTCTGTTACTGTAGGTTTATTTGTATATATATATATATATATATATATATATATATATATATAAACACACATATATATTGTATATGCAGTTAACACATTGTTATGGCAATGTTGTGGTTTGGTCATATTTCAGTTCTGTCATATTAGATGCGAGGCAAGTGTTGGGGGAACATTTCACACTGACCACATGGTGGTGATATTGCTCCACAGTAATCCTGATCATTACAATGTTGCCACAACATTACTGTTATAAGCTCGGTTGCTGCTCAGTTGATTTTTCCTCAAGGTACTACTGTTTGTCCCTCGGGCTACAGTGCTGGAGGCCCCCAGTACCCCCATCCTTCCCCTGCGGTCCCAGACCCCGCCTGTCCATTTTTTGTGGAGCACAGAAACAGAAACTGCGTCCACCCTGCCTTCTTGGACACTGCCAGGCCACCTACTCGAATTTGGTGAGGGGCGCTTTGTCGCATGTCACCTCGGACCGCACCCCATTCTGGGTTTTCGGGACGCTCCTTCCGGGCGCGCTTAAACCTTTCAGCTTGACGTCACTGTATTGAAAAGGACGCACATGTACATACACAGACACAGAGAGGGTCAGCACCTGGAGAACGCAGGCAGGGGTAGGGTGTGGTGGTCTGCCTGAGTGGGCCATACACTTCTGTGAGTAAAGACCGAACTCAGACCCTACATTCACCACATGAACACTTTCCCTTAAAGGGTTAATATTCCTCCATCCATGTATCCCATATGGTATTTAATTGCTGTGCTAGTTTCTGTCAGGATCCCCCTCTTAAAAGACTGGATGGACTCATACACCCAGTGCTGTTTGATTTGAGATGCAAATGTGAGATGTATGGACTGGTCTATATGGACCCTTCAGCTGGGGTAAAACAGAATGGAGATATATTTACCTTAAAGAAACCTAAAATAACAGCTGCATCCAGAACTCAGGGTTTGAACAGTTTAAACCAGTTAATTAATTTACTTTAAGAGTGATTGTAGTGGGATTTGGTTTGCCAGTTATAGCATATAGTTCCCTGAGTTCAATATCACTGCGTCTTAATGGGTCTCAATAGTACACTGCAGGGCGCCATCTTGTGTTCCACAGTTATCTTGATAGCCTATATTACTACGAGTGTTTTCCTGTCCTTTGTCTGGGGATTGGTGTATGTGGAAGAGCAATTCAAAAGACAAAGTGACCAAGTCTAAGTGGGTGGCGGCACAGAAAAAAATTATCAATTTTGATTAATAGGCTCTGTGTGTGAGAGATGGTGTGACAGAGAGAGACAAGGACAGTGTGACACAGAGAGAGACAGTCAGTGTCTTTCACACAGTGTCCTACACATGCAGATGGTCAGACACTTACACAGTAGAGATCTCTGCCTCCTCGGGGTCCAGCTCCTTGGCTCCAGGGTGTTTCTTGCCCAGCAGGTTCACAGCGATGCACATCAGCATCCCACATTTGTTGGTATAGAAACAGGTGGCATCCACAGCCATCAGTAGCACCAGGAAGATCACCATGACGATGCCAACCACGGCCCCTGTACCCACGCCGGACTTCTGATGGATCGCGCTCACTGCTGCTGAGAGGGAGAGGGAGAGGGTGGAGAGGGGGAGAGGAAGAAGTAGTGAAGGAGAGAAAGAGGTAGAATTTTCAGATTTAGACGCATACAAAAGGTGAAAGCTAGGGAATGGGGTTAGAGTTTGCAGTTAACAGCCAAGGGTCAGGAGGGAGGACTGGCTTGGACGCCAGAGTTCAGTGGAAGTGTGCGAGATATCCCGGTGTCATTCATCCACTCGGTGACTAGGACGTGGGGGCCATCATGGTACATCAACAAACTATACAATCTGAAAGAGGATCAGGCCGGTGGGGGGCCGCACTCACCCTGTGTGGGGCTGGGCTCTGGGAGGGTGAAGGTTAAGGATGCAGGGGAGGAGGCTCCGCTGGGGTTGACAGCGCTGATCTCCACCATGTACTTCTGGCCGAACTCCAGCCCTGTCAACAGCAGCTCCTGGGAATCGGCCAGCAACGTCAGGTTGTGCCAGGACTCATCTCCTGACTCCTGTGTGGGAATTTGCAGATTAATACAGACACAGGCAGATAAACCCAGACATATATGCAGATAGACCCAGACGCACGCAGAAACAAAGACCCTCGACTTCACACCACCTGCAGTAGGGTACAGCCTGCACCAGGTGCTGTGGCTCGGCGGGGCTCTACTCACCATGCTGTAGCGCACAGCGTAGTGAGTGATGGGGCTGCCCCCGTCATCCAGCTGCTTAAAGGGGATCCTATAGGAGTTGCCCTCTGGCCTGCCCCCATCTGACTTCACATGTGGTCTGTCAGGCTCCCCTGGGGACAGAGGGAAAGAGAGGGAGTGGTGAGGACAGACACACTGGACACTGTGGTACAAAAACAGAAAGAGAGAGGGAAAAGAGGAAGCAGGGAGAGAGAGGGAGAGGTGAGAAAAGTGGAGAAAGAGAGAGGGAGGGAGGTAAGGAGAAAGGGGGAAGTAAGGACAGACACGTACAGTACATTAACAGAAAGAGAGCGAGAGAGAGACAGAAGTGAGTGGAGACACAGGCCAAATGAAGCACACTGGTTACCTTCTGCGGTAGCCAATGGAATGAGGCGATGGGCGACAACATCGTCAGGGTGGGGGGGATGAGATGAAAGGATGAGGTCATATGGATGGTCGGGAGTGATGGGGCGAATGGGAGATGTGGGTGGGATGCACATGGCAAAACCATCCAGACAGACAGACAAACAGACAGACAGAAAGCATAAAACTGACAATAAAACCCAAAAATTAAATGACAAGACAGAAAAATGCATTGAAAGCCTAGTTTGCCTCACTGCCTTTCATATTATAAAATTCTTTGCTTTTTGGATTTGCAGAATGCAGATGACCGTGTTTGTTACTGTAGATTTGTTTTGCCCAAATGGGATTATGATTTGGTGCGGTACTTTCTGGCCTTCATTAGTGCTCTCCCTACTTTCCTTTAAGGCTGTACTTTGCATTCTTAACTCCATGTCCGATTTTCTCATTGAAATCAAGGGGATCTGATGGAGTACCACGTGACTGTTGGTTTTTTACATGACAACCAGCAATGGAGCCGTGGCCCCCCTTGAGGAATACTGAGCTAGCCTGGTATCATAATTCTTAGAGGGAAAAGCGGGGCTCATTGAGAGCACCTCACATTAATGGAGTTTTTCACTCTGGATCTAATTTTAATGGTGAGCATGACCTGTATGTGGCTAAAGGCTTCCAATTTCTCCTGAAGACCTCAGTTTGAGAGGTCAGTGGTTAAGGCAGAAAAGTAAAATAATGTATTATTATTATTATTATTATTATTATTATTATTATTATTATTATTATTATTACTAGCCCTACTCTCACAGATGCCTTTGAAACCAAATTAGTCAAGTTGAGCTCCAGGGTGTAACAGTTACTGACACACAACTTTTGACATATGCACAAGAGTGACAACATTAGCTGGGGGCAGAGCTGGGGTAGGGGACGGCGAGGGTTGAGATACTCACGCTTGGATAATGTGCAGACCTCCTGCTCCGCCGAGAAGCCCCCCTCACCGACCACATTGACGGCCGAGAGCCTTACGATGTAGGTGGAGTAGGGCTGGAGAGATGTGATGGCCAGGGGCTCTGCACACAGATAGCACAAGCAGATGAGTGGAACTGTCAACCCGGTAAATTTACCATAGGATTGTCAGAATTTTTATAAAGTTTCACTGTGGTTTTACCATGATCAATGTTTCTAAGACATATTTACTACAGTAGGCCAACAGTTTGTGAAGAGCGAAGTAAAAGGGCAGTGAAGATGTATTCAAATACAAGACAAGTAAGACACCAGAAACATATGTCCTCTTGCTTGCATGTGCACAATAGTGAGTTTAATGTTTCTCATTGACTTTCCTCAATACAAAGTTGCCATGAAGGTTATTTGGTCATGAGGGAAACACAGAGACTCACCGCTGGCTGCGATGACCCATTTGTTCCACTCGCTCTCCCCCTGGCTCCTCCACTGTAGGTGGTACTGGGTCACGGGGGAGCCTCCGTCAGCCATGGGGCCCAGCGAGAACAGCACTGAACTGGGGCCCACATGTAGTTTCACCTGCTCTGGAGTGCCTGGCAGGGCTGAGGGAGGGGTGGAGAGAAAAAGAGAGCATAGGAGAGAGAGGTGGGGTGGAGATTGAGAGAGTGAGAGAAGGTAGAAGGAGGGGGTGGGGAGACAGGAGGGAGTAGGAAGATGAGGAAGAGAGAAAGAAAAAGTGTTAGAAATGAAAGAACATGTATTCACATTTGGAAGCACTGGACTGAAAAAAAACAATGAAGTCACAGGAGTTTAAACTGAAAAAACTGGATATTCTCAGCTTAATGTTTTTTCGATTTCAAACAGAAACAGGGACATGGAAAGGGAGAGATTATGGTAGAGTACAGTAGAGACTGCAGAGCTGCCCCCATTGTGGGTGTCTATGGAGTGGCCCCTTACTCTGCAGATTGAAGTCTTTGGAGTCCTGGCCGACTGGGCTGCTGGCGGTGCAGGTGTACAGGTCGCCATCGGAGGGCACCACCTCACGCACAGTGAGGGTGGAGGACATGGGGCCCGCGCTGATCTGCACATGGCCACCACTGGTCTACACACAGGGACAGCAAGAGCACCCACGGTCAGAGAGGCAAGAGTGAAAACATGGGTAGGTAATATATGATCCTTGTGTCTTTCATATGACACAATTGGCCAATTTCTTTGTATTTATTTTGTATTGTGTATTATTATTATTATTATTATTATTATTATTATTATTATTATTATTATTATTATTATTGTCATAATTTCAGGCTTCAATCAAAGGCAGAGGCAGAGACAGGAGTGGGCCTCTCACCAGTTGCTCTCCAGAGCTCTTCCTGCTCCAGAGGATTGTGGGGGATGGGTCACCAGTGACAAGGCAGGTGACGGTCACGTTCTCTCCAGGCAAGGCCTTTGCTTTCTCCTCTAGCTGGATGCCAGGCTTCACTGCAACAGACAGGAGAGGAACCCAGTTGGCACAGAGACGAGCAGATGGGACTCAGGTGCAGGCTTCCCAGGGAAGCTAATAACGTTGTGGCCGCGTGGTGTTAATGCGACCACAGAACAACATGATGTTGTGGTGACACAGCGCTGTAGACTCCAGGGCACATTGTCAATGTTATGACATCACATTTCTAAAACTACATTCCCAAGGATTAATATTTTCCCAGATAACCAGATACAGAGAATGAGCTGTTTATTTTCAATCAAGTGAAAAAACTAAATCCTTTTCCATGACTATATGTGGTGTATTTCATATATTTATTAATTTAATTCCTTTATTTTAAATGTATTTTCCATTCCATGCACCTTCATGTCTCACAAACATTTATTTCGATGGAAATGCGGTTATACAAATGTTATTTTACAATGGACAATGTGCCCAAAGGTAGGCCAAAGGTGCTCTCCCCCTTAAATGAGGTATGAACAGCATATTAGAGTGTACCTGACACCCTCAGCCTGATGGTGGCGCTGTCCTTGCTGATCGTATTCGTGGCAGTACAGGTGAAATTGCCCTCGTCGCTCTTGCCCACCCAGAGGATTGTCAGCTCACTGCGGTCAGAGTTGTACTGGTAGCGGCTGAAGTCAGAGCCTTGTGGACTGGCAGCATAAAGAGAGAGGAGGGAGTCAGTACAGACATTAACTTGTGCTGAGTCTGAGAGAGGGAGAGAGGGAGACACAAAGAGGTCACTGCATACCCAGTCCAGTTGATTTCCGGGGCGGGGTATCCAGAGACCGGACAGGAGAGGGACACATTAGTGGGCCCCACGGTTACGTTCTTCTCTGTCTCACGCAAGTGGATTTTGATGGGAGCTGGGGAGGGGGGCCAAAAGAGGCTATTATTGGTTGAGTCACTAGATGGGCCCCACTGCCATCACCCACACTGGCATCTCTGATTTTATCCCCTTATCCCATCTCCGGTCTCCATTTCTCACCATTGATCACCACAGAGATTTGCAGAACGTTCTCCTCATTCCTCTCCTTGATCTTGCCCACGCACTCCCAGGGGCCGTGGTCTGAACGGCTCACGTTCACAATCCTCAGGCCTTGGCCGGGCAGTATGGTGACTCGCTCTGCAGGGCCACAGGACAAAAAAGACCAACAAAAAATAAATCAAACCTTGACGTTCTGCTGAAACAAATTGGTCGACTTCCAGGGGTTCGTGTCAAAAAATGGTAAAGTAACATTATTAAAACAAGACGTATCCTACTACATTCAAGAGAAAAACATCTAAAAGAACAAAACATGCTGAAGTAAAATATGTATAAATACTATATATATACTCAGGGGTAACATCTTCCTGCAACATTTTTTTTAAACACGCCATATTTGTCAAACCCAAATACAAACAAAACAAAACCATATTGTTCTGAGTTCACTTTATTGCAACACTAACAAAGAGTTGTTTGGTTAGATGGTCAAGTGCAAGGGCTCCTCTCTTGTGGTCTCATGCCCTCATGCTGACAGTGAGCAGAGTGTGGTGTCTCACTCACCGTCTGTGTCTCTGCTCACTTCCTTGCCGTGGAACCTCCAGGTCATGGTGGGCTGGGGAATGCCGGCGACCTCACAGGAGATGGTGGCTACTTGACCAGAGGTGAAAGTTTGATATTTCTGAATGTTCTTGAAATTCACTTTCTCTGCAGGGCAGAAAGGGGGACATGATGTGTGAGAAAGATGAATCAACACGTGAAGATAAGAAAGGATTGAAGCTGTTTGGTCATTGGTTAATGGTTAATGGACTTTTCCCTTTACATTTTCTCTTCAGTGTTACTGTAGTTCAAGGGAGCAGAAAAATCAGTAGATGAGCTCCTGAGTCATATGGAGAAAAATAGTTGGGTACAGGAACAGGCTGATTAGGTTGATTAACTACCGTGTAGTCATGTGAGTAAGTGTGTGTGTGAATGAGTGAAAGTGAGTGTATGAGTGTGTGTATGTGTGTGTGTGAGTGTGTGAGAGTGACTGTGATTGAGTGACTGAATACAGGTCTGCGATGACCTGGGGTCCCATTCAAGGTGTGCCCTGCCTCGTGCTCCATGGATTGTGCAGTGCATCCCATGTACTGGGTGAAGCAGCTAGTGATACTGGAGGGATGGAGGAATGGTGGATGAATGTGGTGAAAGGGATGGTCGTATGATCCATACAAGAAAACAAGAAAAGAGAAGTTAGGAAGATGCTGGGCTCCACTCACGGATGATGGAGATATCGACCGAAGCCTGTTTGAAATCCCCATCCTCATACTGCCCACTGCATCTGTAAACACCACTGTCTTCTATTGTGGCTCCCATTATGATGAGCTCTGAGGATTTTTCGTCATGCTTTTTCACTATGTAATGATCGTCAGAGTCTGCTTCTAACTCGACATCATCCTTCATCCATGTTATCTCAGCCTCGCCACCGCTTGCTAGAAAGGGAAAACGGACACACAAAGACACACACAAGTGTTTAGATGGCCCACCCACAGAGAGACCAAGACTCCTTCCTAGTGTCGCCAGCTGCAGCACAGCCTGGAAGAGGACAGAGGCTGCTACCCACCTCGACAGAGCAGCTGCGCATTGCTGCCAAGCTCCATGTTGACATTGCTGGTGATGATCTCGATTTTCTTGCTCGCCGCTGTGGGACACAAAAGAAAGAAGGGAAGAGGAGAATGTGTGTTAGTCAGCATTCCTTCACCACTGATAGACATCTCCAGAATACATTCTTCACTTCCTCGCACTCATTCTGTCCTGCGCAATCCTTCCAGTCCAGGTCCCAGTTCAGCCCACCCTGGACTGCTGCAATTTTCCCTTTGGCTTTGTTGGTGGTGCCAGTTTCAGTCAAACCACAGCAGTGCTACACAGGCCAGCCCTGGTTGATTCTGTCCTGCCTATGCCCTACTGTTGCCCCACAGGGTTGTTCTCAGAACACGCTTCATAGTGGCATGATTCCATAACTTACAAACACACACAGACGCACATGCACATAGATGCACGCATACATTCACATACAGAAAAAAACTCTCTACATTCTAGTATCATTGTGTTTTTATTCCCTGTGATCAAATGTTATGACTACAGGAGTCAGTACTGCTCAGAGCACGGCAGGCGTCAATTTCCCTTTATGAATCCGAGTGCTACGGCAAACCCTGCCAGACAAAAAGGGTCAGGACCTGGTCAGGCAACACTGTTGTTTGAATGTATTTAAATGTCATTTTGGCATTTGTTATTTGTCAGGCATGTATTTGGTATATCCATGTCATTATAGAATGTTATTTTACAAAAGGTTTTACAACATCCCTGGGAGTCTGCACACTTCGAATTGTTCTGTGTTCACTTTGCTGCAGCCCATAACGTTACTTCGCTATCTGGAATAACGCGGCAGACTGGGAAGACAGCTGTGGCACAGTTGTGGAGTTCCCTGAAGCAGAGCACACAGCAGAAAAATGCACAGTCCCTTCTAGAAGGCTGTCAAAAGAAAAAGAAAAAAACTCCACAGACAAGCCTATATAGAGAACCACTCAACCCCCCCGTCCTCTCCCCCACCTATAAACAATTCCTACACTATTGTTTTTGGGACTTCTGTGTTTATCTGTCTTTATCTCTTTATCAAAGAAAGGCCTCTATAAATAGCAGGATGTGTCTTGGCTTCACTTGAATGTGCTGTGGTGTGTTTTATGGGGGGGGGGGGTGATGTGGATTCTCTTGAGAGGACCATGGCTATCACCTGTTTCCTGTAGAACACTCAATTTCTTCCTGTATTGAGATCAACAGCTGGCCACTTTGCAGACTGTGAGGCCTGCTCTATGCAAGCGGTCAGTTATTATGTAATTTGATTGCTGAGACAGTAGGTGGGAGCTTGATTTCTTGACTTGCTTTGATATCAGGAATCAGAGACACTGCTCAATCACATTCATAATTTAAAAAACAGGGCCCCACAGGAGCTAACTGACATAGACTTGGCTGTTTTTTTCAGGTTTTGTATAACAAGGTAGTTTTGTAGGAAGTCAACATAGAGGAATGTGATTAATTAGTTGCTCGATTTCTAATTTAATACTTTGATGCATTTTAAATAAAAGCCCAGAGAAACCTGATGGACATACGTACTGTATGCCAATGTGTATAACTTAATTTGCACAACCTGCAATTTATCTTTGGACCACAATCAAAACACAACAAATACACTGACATTTAGAATCACACACAAACACAAACACGCACACCTCTCTCTCACACAGACACATAGATACACACAGAGAAAAGCATGTGTCGAAAAACTAAAGCCACCACTGAGAACAGTTTTATATGAGCCGGTGGGTCAAAGTTTTGATGTGTGAACGCTGTCACAGATGGATTAGTCAGATTACTAGACATTGCAACCACTTAACTGGTTTCAATTAAACAATTAAGAGCAGAGGGACTGACATCCACAAGCAGTAACACTGACTTGCTGCCCCCTGCTCTACTGTACCTAACTACATGGACCTCCTCCCAGTGTTCTGGTAGGGTCATATAATTCATGCCTGCATACAAATACAATAATTTGCAACTACGTCCACACAAATATATGAAGATCATGCTTTTATTCCAATAATAATAATAATAATAATAATAATAAATCTATAGCTTAGATATATTTATTCAGTATAAACCCGTGGACTTACACTGTTGATGGAACCTTAAGTAGGGGAAACCAGAGACAGTTGCAACATTTTTTATCATTTGCTCCATTACAACTTTTTTTTAAAACAATCAGCTTACATCTGTCTGCTACGATTTCACACCATTTAAATGTTTTTAGAGCTAATGTGCAGACCGCAATATTGCTTCAAACCTAAAGAGTCAGACGTTACAATTGACCCCATGCCCAGGGTCAGGTGTAACAGTAGCCAGGGTCAAATGTAAAAAGTTGCGTGAATTCATAAAATAGATACACCATATATTTAACTCAGAAATTAAAATCTTAATTGATATATTGTTTTACACATACAATAAACTTATTTTTTTCCAACAAGATCATTCAAAAAATGTATGGGGTCAAATGTAATATGTGTTACAACTGACCCCAACCCTAGGAGCCATGACTAATCTTCATCTTTAGAGAAGAGGAAAAACATCTAGAAATTATGTGAACTGAGAGTACACATATTAATGATGAAAATAATGTGTGTGAGAATGTGAACTATGAAGCACAGAACTGTATTCCCCCAAAACAATTGTTAAAAAACGTACAAACATAGCTTAAAAAAAAC